>NC_088619.1:12785706-13099810 GCF_036013475.1 Columba livia
CTGAGACGGAGAGCTTTACAACTCTCCTTCTGGCTATTAATTAAAAGCAACCTCTCTACTACCGTGAGTGTACTTGCCATAAATTAATAGCGGCCTTCTTAATCAAATCTTATCTCCGCTCCCAGCGCCCGGTGCTGGGGTTGGTATCCCAGCCCGCCCGGCCATGAAATGCAATTTCCAATGCTCGGGTGGGCTCGGCAGCTCTGCCCCATCTCCTCCTCCTGTCCGTGCCTGTACCTGTGCCGGCAGCACCTCATCAGCCAGAGGGACCCGCCACACCAGCCGTGGTGGCTCCCAAAAGACACGCTCCATTTCTCAGCCATTTACCGTGTTTATCCGCAGCCCCCTCAGATGGTTCCCGCCTTCCTGCACTATTTAGAGGGCACAGCCCAAGCCGGGGTGTCCAGCGCTCACCAGCAGCATGAGGCTGTGACGGCAATCGGGGAAACGCCAGGGCTGGGGACACGGGAAGGTGGCACGGCTATGGCACAGCTGCTCAGGAGGGTCACCAAGAGAGATGCTCTTGGTTCTGCAAGCCCGTGGTGCTTCCCTGGCCATGGCATGCTGGAGAACATCAGCCCCCTGGTCCCTCATCCCTGTCCCACCAGGTTTCCCTCCTCCCCATCCACACAGCACCTTCCCACTGCACACCCTGTATATATGTATATGAATCATGGAATCATTTTGGTTGGAAAAGACCCTTGAGATCACAGAGTCCAACTGTAACCCAACCCTAGCACTAAACCATGCCCATGCTCATCACCCGCACAGCAAGAAGGGTCTGGGGAGCAGACTCGGCGCTGCCCCCCAGCACAGAGCGGGGCTGGACCCGGCAGAGCTCACGGCTCCGGCATCGCCGCCCCGCTCCCTGCGCCTCCCTCGGAGGAGATTTGGGGTTTCTTACATGCCATAAGCCGATTGCAGAGGTGTGTTAACTGGATTAGGTGGGAGGCTGAGAGAGACGCAGACCTGGAGGAGCTGCTCAGCGGAGCGCGGCTCCTGCCCGTGTGACGCCGGCAGGATTTGCAGAGCCGGCTTCTAAACTGATTTGCTTCCCTTAAGCCTTTGGAAAGGTGAAGCTGCGGGAGCAACGTGGGCTCTGCTGCTTCCATCCAAAAAACCCTGCAGGGCCCTGGCATGGGCTGGCAGAGGGGTCACATCCCCGCGTTGTCCCCACAGCCACCCCGTGGCACTGAGACCAGCGGGTGACACCGCTGTGCCTCAGGCAGGTGACACCGCCGTGTCCGGGCAGCCGCAGCGCCTCGGGGAGCAGCAGTGACCCTGAGTCCACACACGTCCCCGTCAGCACCCACCGCAGCGATAATCACAGCCGGCAGCAGTGACAGCCCTGCGGTTAATGCAAACTGACCATTGCTGGGCATGGCTCGGGGGGGCCACAGCCACAGCACCCCCTCTCTCCAGCTGCATCCAGCTCAGGGGAGCCCAAACCCCCCACACAGCCCCAGCACGGGGCGAAGGGGACACCAATGGGGACCACAGCAACCCCTGCCCCTAGGGATGTGATGTCCCCCTCCTCCTCATGCAGTCCCCAGGACAGCACCGGCGTCACCTGCGACCTGCACAGCAGTTTTGCCGGTGTCAGAGCCCATCCATCCCCACCAGAGGTTTTGCCGGTGTCTGAGCCCATCCATCCCCGCTGGAGCTCTGCTGAGCGCAGGGGACAGGCAGCGATTCCCAGGGCCAGCGGCGCTCAGCAGAGCCCAGGCAGGGACCCAGAGCCCCAAACCCAGTCACGGTGACCCTGGCATGCCAGATGGCCACATTTGTCATGGCACAACCAGCACGAGCCACTGTTCAGCCCCTCCAAGCAGGGTTGGCACTGTCCGCAGGGCCATAGCATCCCCAGGACAGACAGATGGACCAATGGACACCCTCCTGCCGGCAGGACACCCCAACCGAACTCCCATCTCCCTTCCTCCTCCTGCATCATCTGTCTCCAGGCCTGCACTTATTTATTTGTTAATTAACTGCTGTTTCCATAACAAACGCTCCAGCTTCCCGCAGCCTCCAACAGCCCTGGGGCTGGATTGTTAACTAGGATTTTAATTTGTTAATTAAAAGCAGGATGGCTCCATAACAAGCTCCTCTTCCGCAGCTGGGCTCCCGGAGAGCTCCATGGGCCATGGGCTGAGCCAGCAGCAACGCCATGCTTGGCTGAACCCCCAGGGACGGGGCACATGGGGAGGGTGCGCACAGCTCCCCGGGGACAAGGGCTGTTTGCAAAAGGGACGTCAAGCCCAGCAGCACCACGGTGCCAGCTCAGAACCTCCCAGCAGTGATGCTGGAGATGGAGCCACCTCTCCCTTTGCGGTCTCATCCTGGAAATCCCTTCCCCAAATGCCGAGCAACCCCCAGCACGTGTCACCAGCTATCAGAGGGTCCCAAACCTGGAGGCTGATGCCCTTCTGCCCACCGCAGCAGAGCCAGGGCTGTGCCAGCATCACCCTTGGTTCTGCCCAAGGACCGCAGCCCCAGGACAGCCCTTAGCACCCATCCCGAGTGCACCCCGGTCCCAATTTGGGCCAGGTAAGGATTGGGATGCTCGTGGAGCCAAGGGAGGGATGTCAGCCCTGGCTGGGGAACAGCATCCCATTCAGCTGTGGCCAGGAACAGAGCGGGGCTGTGTGCCTGCCCGTCCCTGCCTGCCCTCGCACACCCAGCCCCGCTGCCCGCACGGAAAAAACAACATTTCCCCTGGCAGGAAACCCCAAACAGACTCACACACGGCACCGTTGTGTGTTCCCAGCCCGGGGGGGACGACAAGCAGAGCTTTGTGCTCTAAAGCACCACACGGCCCCTATGGACCCCCAGTGTCTGTCCCCAAACCCAAACGCATGGGGCTGTGGGGAGCTTGCAAGGGACCTGTAGCAAAGGGGACATGTGGGGATGCACCTTGGGGGAGACAGGGAACTCCCAGCACAGAGGGGACATCCTCAGGACAGCACAGCCAGACATCACCACTGCAGTGACCCTGTCCCCAAACTGAGCACGTCCCCAGGCAGGGCACAGCCCCGTCCTCAGCCAGGGACACTTAACAAGCTCCAGGCTGCGGCCAAAACTCCTTCCCCAGCAAACTCCTTCCAACACCTTGAATCCTCCCGACCCCGCGATTAGGCAGCTTCACCTCATCTGGGTCCCCACTGTGAGTCACAGACACGCGGGGAGTGACTCAACACTGCGAGAGGGGCCCGATCCTGCAGCTGGTGTCCCCAGGAGAGACCGCAGAACAGTGAGGAGGGGAAGGACAGGTGGACATCACCTCGACCCCCTCCCCACAGCCTCCGAGGGGCGCAGGGTGATGACAACCCCAGCGCTGGGTGGGATGGGTGGCACACAAGCCCACTGCAGCCCAGTGCAGCTCCAGGCTGGATTTGGCCCCGTGTGGCACATGGAGTGTATCTTCCAGGTATTCCTGGAGGGCAAGCACAGCCCTGGGAGAGCAAAGCGAGCACCACAGCCCTGACCGCACCTGGGACGTCACTGCTGCAAGGAGCACCCGTCGCCGAGCTCCCCCCGTGCCCCCCGGCTGCGCAGGATGTTCAGTGCAGCCCTCGTCCTGCAACCGCCCTCGCAAACAGACAGACAGACAGCCGCTTTCCAGGCTCACCACGAAAATCTCAGCAAGGCAGCATTTCCCAACCGAAAAAAATACAGCGGGGAAAGAAAAACAGAAGACAGAAACCACAAGAAAAACCCCACTCAGCCTTTCCCATGGCACTGACGCAATGAAGTCGCCAGCCCCGCAGGATGGAAAACACTTGGCCAGCTCCCCACCCTCCCTGCCCAGCGGGACGGAGCTGCCGGCAGCCGCGTCCCCCCGGCACGGCCCCGAGCCAGCGGGCGCTGGGCGCTCACCAATTTACTGGGGTGTTGCCCAGACATCCTTTTTCCAAAGTATTAATTAGTCATTGCATTGCTCACTTGAAACATAAATAGCTGCAGCATGACAGCGAAACACGAGGTTTTTTTGGAAAAAGCCTTTTCCAAAGCCTTCCCAGCCGCCCCTGTGTGAAGGTGGGGGACGGGAATCATTCACAGCCTGCTAATCCCACCCCAGCCATCCACGACAGCCCTGGGTTTCCAGGGCAGAGAAGCGAACTCTGCTCATTGCGCTTATTTACACACTTGTGGCTCTCCCAGCCAGAGGGGCTTTTCCAGCCAAGGCCGCGATGCCGGGCCAGCGACTCCAGCGGCAAAGCCGGCGCCGCTGCCCAGCCTGACGTGAAGCTTATGGGGAGAAGCCAAGCGAGCAAAACCCCCCACCGCCCCCGGTCAGGAGCCTTGGCAGCTCATTGCCCCTGCGTGTGCCGTGTTTCCACCCTCCACTGCACAGCTCGGCTCCCCGCCGCTGCCCTCCCAGCCCTTCATTCCACCAAGCAAGAAAAATGGAGAAAACGGGGAGATGAAGGCACCCATCACCTTCCTCCCCTCGCACCCCACGCACACGGGGGAAGGTCGAGTGCTCCGTGCTTCCCAGCAGCTGGCGGGGATGGCTCTCCCAACAGCAGAGCTCTGAATTAAACATACCACCCCTAATGAGTTGATTTTATTAGTTTGCGAGTGCATTGAGAACTCATTATCAAAATAAACATCAATTCACTCCACCGAGCGCGGCACCGCACGCGCACACACCCCGGCAGCGCTGCAGCTGGGGCCACACATGGCTGCTGCCCCAAAAAAGTGTTTCACTGGTCCCCCTGCACCCCATCTCCAGCATCCACTGGCCTGGGGGTGTGGGGGCAGCAGGTGCCCACCCTGCAAAGCCCCTCATCACCACGACATTCACTTTTCCTATCGGCTGCAGGCAGAGCACCCAGCTCTGCCACCCCCCAGCAAGGTCCCCGGGACCCGCAGGTGCTGCTGCGGGGTGAAAAGATAAGCCATGGACCCCCCGGCTGCCCCTGCCCCAGGGTCTCCAGCCCCCCCGGAGCCGGTGCAGCCACCCACACTGGGTCAGGGGGCTGGAGACCTCAAGGTCCCCAAGGAGCCAGCGCAGAGCCCCCCAGCAGGGCCAAGGCGTGAAGCAGGGGCACAGCAGGCGCATTGTCCGGCCGGGCAGTTCACGCTCCCTTTGGGAACAGCCGCTAATCCCATTTCATCCCCCTTCATGGCCATCAGCTGTTTTTCAGGCATTCAGGAGGCGGGTTACTGAAACCAGAGCTATTGTGTCCGCTGCGCCCCAGCCCCCTCCAGCCAGCCATCCGTCCGTCTGTCCGTCTCCCCTGGCCCCACGCTGGGCCAGGATCCGGCAGCAGGTTCGCACCCAGCTCCCTCCCCAGCACCGTCCCCAGACAGAGCTTCGTGATCTGCACAGGGAAGAGGATGCTGGACCCACACAGGTCCTGCTCCTCTTCACCTTCCCCCAAGCTCTTAGTCTGACCCTGTGGTCCAAGCCCAAGCGAGGAGGAAGAGGAGGAGGAGGAGGGGAAGCACTGAGCACCCCGCCACGAGACCTGGGGACAGCCACCCGCACAGCCCAGCACTCAGCGGCTCCAGCCAGGGAGACATGGGCTCTGGGAAAGGATGAATAGGAACATAAATGACCCCATAAAACCCCAGTTAATGCCAAGCCCCTGCCCTACATTCAGCCCAGTTTCCTCACCCAGCTGCAACTCACAGCCAGTGAACCAGGATGTGCTGGGGGGGACGCAGCTCTGCAGGATACGGACAGACGGACAGGCTCCCCCAGCCCTGCAGACACGGGATGGGGAGCAGGTGGGTCCCCAGCCCCCATGGCCTCTCCTCAGACGATTCACACACCCAGGAGCAGGCAGACGCACCCCGATCAATGAAGGGGCTCTAAAAATAGCATTTCCCTTCATGACTGTGTGCGAGCCATGAACACAGCCGGGCTGCTGAGCACTGGGGGCTGCACCCCCACCCCACGGCTCCCACCAGCCGAGGTGACCCGCTGGCCACAGGGGACAGTCAGAGCCTCCCCCATGCCACACGCGTCCCCGCTCCAACAACCACAAGAGACATTCACCCTTGGAAGCCAGGGACAGTAGGACCCCGCCAGGCACCCCAACCCTGCCGGTGTCACACACAGAGCCCCTCCCAGCAATGATCCCCATCCTGCTCCAGACGGACCCGGGCACCGCTGCTGCGCGGAGCCAGGAGGGCTCAAGGTTACAGACGAGGACTCGCAGGTTGTCATCTCAGCCAGCAGTGCAAAAAGCAATTAGTTATCGCAGCTAAAATTAGCCCAGCAGTTTCGTCCTGCTAATGGTCAAACTCATCAAGGTTTCCCCACACCAGGGGCCTCCGCGTGGGCAGGCGGTGATTGATGAGAGCCGACGGAGCCGTTCACGTGTGTCTGTGCACACAGGGACACCAGCAAGCACCATGGTCCCCTTCCCACCATACCCCGACATCTCTGCCTGTGCCTCAGTTTCCCCACCCAGGGGCAGAGGGAAGGCTCCCGGCACGCTCAGGACAGCTGGCCCAGAGCTGCCACACTCCAAGGTGGACGATGGGGACAATGACTGCTGGCAGGGAGGGTGGCTCCAGCACAGGGGGCCCTGGCATTCCTAGAATTGCCACTACACTGTCCCTGCCGCCAGCCGGGATGCCCAGCTGCTGGCACATGGCAGCAGCTGGTCCCAATGCCCAGGGACATCCCCAGGCCATGGTGGCTGCTGGCCAGGAGGTGACACTGATCCATGCAGGGAGGTGACAACCCGGAGCAGCCAGCAGCTGCCAGTCACAGCATCTCCAGGGACAGGCCCGAGAGCCCCACACACCCCAAGTCTCCATTCCTGGGGGGCCAAGGGTGGGGCGCAGCCACCCCCTCAGACTGGGGAGACAAAGGGGACCAGGGACCAGCTGCAGCCTGGGAATGTCCCCTGCCCTGGGCCGCGTTCCCAGGGATCAGGTTACCCAGTTCCCAGGCAACCCGAGCCCGGCATGGCTTTCCAGGCGCAGGCATTCCTGCACCCCGCGGGGCTGGGGGCGCGGGGATGGGGGCCGCCGAGGGGGCCGCTGCCTGCCCCGGGTGCGGGCAGGTGGTCGGCGTCAGGCAGGGGAGAAGGGCAGGAGGATGAAGCGCCCCTGGGAGTGGGGTGCAGGATGCACCCCCAAAGCATCACTGGGAGCTGGGGGGGGGGACACACACCCTGACAGCCGGTCCCCGGCCCCACGGAGGTGGCATTGCCCGCGTGCCAAGGGTGCGAGGGATGCCAAGCAGGGCTGACAAGGCAGCGAGCTGCTGCCAGCACATTCCTGCCTGCTGGGTGCAACAGGAATGCACCCCGAATCCAGATCCACCTCCATCGATGGCGCCAGGGCTTGGAAACCCCAAAACAGAGCAGCCATGGGGATGGGGAAGGTACCCGGCATTGCCACCACATCTCCAGCCGCTCCAAGTGTCCCTGGTCCCATGTCCCCTCCAGCAGCTCCACGCAACACTCCCCTGTACAGGGACATCTCCTGTCTCTTGGGAGCTTCCCAGATACCCCTTCGCCCCCAGCACCCACCACCCTGAGCCAGCCTGGCCCCACAAGGTGCAGGATCTCCACAGGTGCTTTGGAAGACCAAAGCCCAGTGCCGTGCACCAAGGTTGTGTGACACCGGCAGAGCACCGCTGCCACCGGCCCCCACCCCAGCACAACCCCAGGGGCTCCGATCGCCCTTCGTTAGCACAATCACATCACCACTGACAGCAGCATATTTATTACTGGCCTGGCACTGACCATTTCTCACCCAGCAACATGACTTATTAACAAGCTCGAGGAGGTGACAAGGGCTCAGAGGCGAGGGGACGTACCCCAGCTGAGACCCAGCACCCAAAGTATATCGCCCCAACACAGCTCTGCATCCCATTCAGAGCAGGGCCTTATTTACTCCAGGCAACAGCCCACACTGCTGCTAAAAACATCAGCACACCCCCAAACAGTTTGTGTAGGGCCTACAGTAACGTGTGTTGTGGCAGGAGCTCTTTTGTGAGGCTGGAACCAGCTCCAGGCACGGGCTGGGACAAGGACATGGTTTGTAGAGACCTGCGAAGGTAGACGCAGGGTCACTCCTCATCACACCCACCCTGCTGGCACCTTGCGAGCCTCCCTCCTCCCAGCATTTTCCCAGGTTCACAAGCAACTGGCATCCTCCTGCCTCCCTCCTTCCCTCTCCCCTCCAGCTCCTTCGATTTGCTCCCGCTGAGCAGAAATGCCACTGCAGCCTAATCCCCATCACCAAGGGACAAACAGCTCAGGACGCTGCCACCCTGGCTGGCACCGGGGCAGGAGCCGCCCAGCCGCCCCCAGCCCCCCATGTACGCCCAGGGGAGGGGGGCTGTGAGCCCACAGCCCCCCTCCCCGTTACGGGTATCAGGTCATCAAAGTTTTATTGCTGCGCCTGGTCACTAATGGCTTCCAAAGAAGCATCAAATTTTAATCTTCCTCTCCCCTAAAAGCCACTTTCCTTCCCAAGCCAGAGCTTCGCATGAGGCCACCAGGTAATGTGCCAGCCGTGCTCGCGGGGAAGGGGGAGCAGGGCGGGGGCCCCCCCTGCGCAACAATCCCCTCCCTGCTGTCCCCGGCACCGAGGGCACCGGCAGCACCTTCACCAGAGCCCTGGCGTGAGCCTGTCACCAGCACCACATCCCGGGCAGGGGCTCAGCCCCTGGGGGTCCCACATGCGGACGTGCTCACGCACCACACATGGGTGCCAGAAGGTGCCAGCACCCCCCCTCCAGCCCCTAATAAGCCTCTTTGGTGGAAGCTGCCCATCTCAGGCCTCTGCCCCAAATCCTGTCTGGAACCTTAAGCCTCCCAAATCCCCCCCGGGACTGGCAGCAGCCTCTGCAATCCCATTAGAGGTGCTGTGCCAGGGTGAGGGGTCCCGGACCATGCCCCCAGCCCTGCGTGGGGGGAAACCGCATCCATGGGGGTCACAAAAATCTACAAAAAGTGGGTAGGAGAAGCCTTGGACCTCCCCAGACACCCAGTGACTCCCAGCTCTTAGAAAGCCATTTATTCTCTTGCTTAATGGGCTGAAGGCACCTTTGCTGCAGGCGTGGGCTGGCTGGGGCAGGGTGGCCTGGGGGGCTGCCCACGTTCTCCCGACCACGGCACAGCCCCCCGGCCGTGGCACCGGCACAGGTCGCACTGCGACACGGCTCAACCCGGGCGGCGCTGACTGATTCGCCTGCCACCCAGCACCGCATTCAAGTCTGGGTAATTAGCGCGAGGCCCCTGATCAATAAGTTATTTTTTTTGCCATGGGTAATTAATAATTACCCAGCACAGATGGGCTGTAATTAAACTTCTATCCCCTTCTCTCCCCAGCAGCGAGGGGACTTTGTTTTACCAACTGCAGGTATTAAAGTGTCTCATCCTGCGCCCGCGGAGCCCCTGCACCCTGGCCGGGAAGGTCTCACCCTGTTCCCTCCTCCTTCCCGGCTCTATTGATTCCATTTTCTTTGGCTGCCGGAATCAATAGCGCCAGCACAAAGCGCTGCTGCCTCCCTCGCTGCCAGCCCTGCCGGGATGCCCGTGGGGGGCTGCCCTGCCGCCCCACCACCATGGGGCTGAGCCAGAGCCTGAAGCTGGGGATCCTGCCCACACACCCGCTCCATCTCCAGCTCCCTCGCGCCAGCGCCAAGTCCACCCCAAGGGGCTGCCACAGCAAACGTCAGCCGCACACGGTCACCGCGTACCGCAGCCGCGGAGGTGACCCTGCCAGCATGTCCCCGGTGCCAACCGCGGCAAGGGAGACTGGCACGTGCCAGGGTTTGGCAATGCTCCCTCTCGCCGTGACTCCGCCGTGGGCAGCACCGAGCAATGTCACACCGCCCGTGAGGACGTGACACACGCCACAGGGAGCTGAAGCCGCAAAGCTCAGATCCTGCACGAAAAGAGGGGAGCAAAGCCCCTTCTCCACCCCACGAGAGGGCTGAAGCACAGACAGCCCCACATTTTCCAGCCCACAGCGACAGCCCAGAGCCCCACAGACAAACGGCAGGAGATTCAGTCACACCAGGAGCCCGTCCCGCAGGCGGGGAACAGACGGACCACGGGGGACCCGCCAGCCGGAGACGCCAGCCAGGAGAAGAGAAACTCGGCAAGGGAGTGAATCAATCAAAGAGACCTTCACAGCTCCCCACACAGGGCCTGCCCGGATAATATACTGCCGCTTTAGATGTGATGTTCTGAACTTAATTACTGAGAAATTACAGCAGTGCTGGGGGAGGCTCAGGGGGAGCAGCAGGACGGGAGCGCACAGGGACTTCTGGCTCGACTTGCTGCCACAAACAAGGGCAAGAAATGTTGTGGCTGAGGACCCCCAGTGCTACGCCCCGCTGTCCCCCCGCGATTCGCAGCCTGCATCTGCTCAGTTCAAGCAGTGGGGACGGATGTGGCCGTGCTGCAGCCCTGCCAGCCCGGCGCCTCCTCCGCAGCCCTGCCGGGAGCCTCACTGCTGGGGAGAGGACAGGACCCCAGGGCTCCCCCAGCATCGCTGAACCCCAGCTGCACCCCGAAGGGCCACAAGCTATTTCTACATTCCCCTCAGGTAGTGTAGCAGCTAAAAGCACAGCGTCATGCCAGAGCCCCGGAGGTGAGGAGCAGAGAGGGACTGTTGGTGCTGCCTCATCCCAAGGGCCGGCTGGGAGCACAGGGAGCCCCAGGTACCCACGGGGGCTCAGGGCTGCAGACCCTTCCAGCCCCAGCCTGCTCTGAGCAGCCAGCTGGCGGCTGATGGGATCAACACCAGGGCAAGAGTTGCTCCCTGGGAGCTTCCCAAACTTGCACCCCAGGTGTTGTGGTGCAATCGGGGTCCCCTGGGAGGAGGTGAAATGGGTGCCTTGAGCCCCCACCAGCCCCGGGGGATGCTCAGCCTCCTGAAAGTGGTACAGGGCAGTCTCTGTCTCATGCTCAGAGCAACAATTCCAACCCCATCCCCAGCCTGGGAGCAGCCGTGGGGCAGGGGGAAGGAGAGCAGAGCCTGCTGCTCGCCCCCGCCGAGCGCTCCCGGACACTGCGCTGTGCTCAGCACCGGTCGGTGCGGGTTCCAGCTCCAGGGGGGCTTCTTGAACCCCATCGATGCTATGCCCCCCCACACACACACCCCCTCCCGGCAGGAGCCCCGGGGCCACATCGGTCCCCGGCTGGGACAAAGGTCGGGGCTTGGCTGAGGGGGGAAGCGCTGGGAACCCCCCAACCATTCGCGGTCCATCTCCAAGATCAAAGTCGGAGCTGGAGGATGTCCCCCCCGCACCCCCTTACCTTGGGCACCGGCTCCCGGGGGGCCGGGCAGGGCGAGCACCGCGAAGCACAGCAGTCCCCAACTCTCGAGCCGGGCCATGGCTCCGCCGAGTCGGGCTGGGGGGGAACTTCCCCGACTTTATAATCCGGGGGACTGCGGCACCAGTCCCCGCCGCTGGCCGGGCACCGGGGCGTCCGCCGGTGCAGGGACCCCCGCAGCAGCGCTGCTCAAGGGGAGGCGAAGACGATGGGGTGCAAGGCTCCTGGTGGGGCAGGGGGGAGTCCGCAGGCAGCTCCCCACCATGTGCAACTTCCCCGAGGACGTGTGGAGCTGGGACCCCCAAATCCAGAGCGGGGGCGGCAGCCGAGCCCCTCCCCAAGCGTTGCGCCTCGCGTCAAGGCAGGGGACGGCAAGCGTAGGGCTGCGCACCCCCGGCCCCTCCTGCCCGCCCGGGCACCGTGGGGGCCGGGTCCCCGCCGCCCGCCGCTCCCGGGGCCGAGCGCACCGCAGCCGCTGAAAAGTTTGGGGTCCGGGGGCGGCAGGCGGCTCCTCCCCAGCGCTCAGCTCCTGTCTGGGGCCATCCTCGCCTCGGCGGCTCCGGGCGACGGGGGGAGGGCTCTTCCCCCGTTGCCTCTCGCTGAGCCCCGGCACCCGCAGGGAACCGGGGAAAGTGCGGCAGCGGCGCTCTGCGGCGCGGGGTCCCGCTCGGAGCCACCGGCGGTGCGCGGCGGGCGGGCTGGCGGCGCCGCGCCGTCCCCTCTCGGCGCTCCAGCCGGCTGCCTGCTCCTCCTGCGCGGCTCGGCGGCGGAGTGAGCCGTGGCGGCGGGGCTCGGCGGAGCCGGGGGCAGCCCGAGCCGGGGAGGCGGGGAGACGGCGCGGCTCCGAGCGCTACCCAGCGGCCGCGGCCGGGTGCGCACGGAGCCGCGGGGGGAGCGGGCGCGTCCCCCCGGCCGCCCCAGTTGGTGCTGAGCGGGTCCCCCGCGCCGGTGCCCCCGGCAGTCGAAACAGCAGCTCCCCTCTGCAGCTTTTGCCTCTCCGAGCGTTTAGAGCCGCCCCCGGGCCCTCCGACAGCACTCAAAGCATCAGCAGCCAGTCCCTGGGAAGGGGACACAGCGTGTCCCCAGTGGAGCTCGAAAGCAGAACGACTCACTGCCAGAGGATTATAAAAGCAAGCGTTTTAGGGTTCTCAAAAACATAAAAGCTCTAACCCTGGAGATGAGCCAATGGCACCTCCCAATAACATACCACCTCTTCAGGCCTGATCCTGCAGTTCCTCAAGTCCAAATTTCCCAAGAGAATCAGACCTTAAATGCATATCCTTCAAAGATGTCTGTACTTGATGCTGGTACAGTGCCTTGCATTAGGTGGGGGAGAGCAGTCAGAGCTGCTACTGAGCATTAAAACCCAAGGACCTACACTGTCTGCACAGAAGGAAATATCCACCCTGAATGCTGGATCAGCCTCCTAAGCACATGCAGTACCTCTGAGCCAAAGGACCTGCAAGGATCAGGGTGAAATGAAAGCCTGAGCAGATTAGCCTGAAGCCAGGCCCAGCACCACCAGGTCAAATCAGGGCAGGGACGGAGGGAGCGCTTGGCTACCAGCATCAATACAACTGTGTGCGTTAGTGCCCAGCACCGGTGTGCATTTCCACTACACCATGTGCACTCATGTGTAAATCAGGCACAGTCCTCGGGGGGACAATGCCTGTGTGCACGTTGCATATCTGGAAAGCTACTGCCAAATCTCACATCGACCTCCTGAAGAGAGACTGAACAATAACCCAGCACTTGCCCACCCCAGCATTAATCAGCTCCATGGCCGGCATTCTCAACCGAGACGACAGGGATCGATGTGCTGTGGGATGCTGCAATCCTGGCTCGCCTCAAGATGTTTCCCAGCGCGGGCTGGAACAGGCAGGGATGGGCGCTGCCCCCCAGGGCTGAGCTCAGCCCCCTGCTATGGGCTGAGACCCCGCTCCCCGGGCACCGACACGCGTGCTGCCACAGGGAGCAGCCGCGATAATGCTCAGCACGCTCTCAAGGCCCTGTGGGATCAGGGCTTTGTTCCATAAAGAACAAGAATTCCTGTCTCCAGGGCCATAAATTCAGCGCCTGCCCCTGGTGCCTGCACTGATTTATGGTTATTACAATTAATCTTGCCGAGTTGTGAGCCGTTTATTACCCGCTTGCACAGGTACCTGGTTCCCCACAGTCACCCGGGCAGACTGGTTGAGTTTTGATCTTGCAGCAACACTCCCACCAGAGCACGTCCTCCCTGCCAGCCCTGCCAGCTCTCCTCTGCCCAAATCCATCCGAACGGGAGCAGGTTCCAGCACATAACACCACAGCCGTCTCCAGGAGTGGGTGGAAAAGCCAAGAGCTGCCCCATAAAATGCTGGCACATCCCAGGGATCAGAATGGGCAGCAGGCTCTGGTGGCACCCACATTGCCACCTACCCGCTGGCCCTGAGGACGTGCCAGGCGATGCCTGCGTGGGGGGCTGTGGCCCCCTGCCCCACACAGGGCATCTCTCCATCTCCCATGAGTTTTGGCCCGATAGCCCAGCAACATCACACAGCACATTGAGAATCCCAACTTGTGAGCCACCATCTGTGGCAGCATTGCTTGTAATTACACCAGGAATCACAGTGACACACACACACACACACACACACACACACAGACCAGCTGTGACTCCTGACCCTCCAAGACCCTTCTGGAAAGGATGAAGATGCACAGGTCTCCAGGTGCACAGCAGGGTTTGGGCCTTTGAGCTGCTCTCTAGAAACCCCTGAGCCCTGGTGCAGGGGTCTCAGACCCCCAAGGGCAGCAGCTCATCTAGGGCTGCTGCTGGACACCTCGGCTAACGAGGGGTTCAGCTAATGAGGGGTTCGCCTTGCGCAGCCGCCACACCAGCCCGCGGGCAGCAGAAAGCCGCCTCCAGCCTATTTGTAGATTTGAAAGCTGTTATTTTGCCTCCTGCTTGAAGAGGGCGCATCAAAGTCAAACCCAAAATACATTGCTGGGCTTGAATTAAAAACTCTTGTCTGAAACCAATGCAAGCTCCAAAAAAAGATCAAGGGTTTATTTGAAATGTAAAAGTCTTTGCTGGGATGTCAGGCACTTTGGGGACCGGGAGTAAACGCTATCCCAAGGCTACAAGGACAATAGCCAAGAGCTTCCTTCAGCCCTCCTCAGCATCCCTCATCTTCCTCGGACGAGGCACCGTCTCTTTCCCAGCAACATCGCTGGAACAGGAACAGGAGAGCAGCATCCATGGGGAGCGCCATGCCCTGTCCGAGCTCCCTGCTGCGGGAAGGGGCTGGGACGGCAAGGAGAGGACACAGAATCGCTGCCCACGAGCGAGAGACTCCAGGAGCTCCGGCCTTTTCCGCTATAAAAGGGGAGAGGAGGCAGATGAAACCACATGCTGTCAGCACTGACACCGGGAAGAGAAATTGGATAATGGATGCAGCCTCGCAGACAGAGGTATAACAAGCTCCCACGGGCAGAAGATGAAGCCAGACCTACCCAGACTAGCAATAAGGTGCAGGTTTCTAACCGTGAGGCTGCAGCAAGGCTCCCCAATACTGTTTTTGTAATTAAGATTTGAAGTGACTTTTTAATTTCTCCAGAAGCATCTGCTCTCCTGGAAGAGTTAATTCAGGGCAGTGCTGAGGGCCACAAGTGATCTGTTAACTCCTCTCTTTAGACCTGGGCAGAGGACAGGTCTGTTCTCCCCAGGAGAACCATGGCACGGGGTGAGATGCAGCCATTGCCCACCCCTGGGCTGGGGGGACACTTCCCAGACCCCTAGAAAACCCACATACAGGAAAACTCTCAATTTTCAGCAGGACTGAAGCTGCTTCCCCATGAAAAGCATCAAACAGGGCTCCATGCTGTCCTCAGACGCTGCGCAAGGAGCCTCCAAACCAGCTCGGAACAGAAATATCCTAAATATTTGATGTCTTAAAAAAACACCAAGAGAAAGAATAGCAAGAGAGCGATCCCTCTCCTTCCTACCAGCGCTGCTCCTCTTCCCGGCCCGGAGCAATCTCCCAGCATCAGCTGCTCGCAGCATCTCAGCCCAATTAAGATCATCCTTCAAGCCCAGAGCAAGAGCACGCTCAGTGCTGGGGGGACTCCGAGCTGGCAGAGAGCAGAGCATCAACCCAGCAATGGCTACAGGAGCCCCATTCCCAAGCAGGATCTGGCCCTCTCCTTGGAGCACAGCGCTTTGGGAACAAGCCAAGAAAGGACGGAAACTTCCCAAGGAGACCTGCCCACAGGTGCCCCACCTCCACTGAGCCCAACCGCCCCTCGTCCCCCAAACGCGAGGGTTTGGCACCACCAGGGACTCCCAAACCCACCGCAGTGCAGGGACAGCACTGGCATTAAAGCTCCTTCTCCTGCTCTAAACTGCCTTTAATTGAGCACCTGGAGACAGTCTGCACCTTCCCCTGCCAGCAGGCGGGAGGTGCAGGTGGAGAGGAGACATTAATCCCAGCAGCCGTCCTCCAGCACCAACAGGGGCCTTTGCTCCAGCACAGAGCTTTTCTGAGCCTTCCTGCAGTGCAAGGAGCTCGGGGCAGAGCTGCTCAGGCTGTGAGGGGGGTTCTCCCCCCTGCACACAGCAGGAGGTTGGGGATCCCGGCTGGATCCCCTCATGCTGCTCCAGGTGAGCCCCACAGCCGGGGAAACGCCGTTCCTGCTGCTCCGGACCCACGGCCCTTCTTCAGCTGGGGGCTCACGCTGGCAAATCATCCTCCAGAGCATCTTCTCCAGGCTGCAAAGCATTTCTACATGTAAACCAACCCAAAGCTGTGCCCATGGGACTGGGCGCCCCACAGCTCTCAGGCACACCAATTGCTCCTTCACCACCTTGCAAAGCTGAGCTTGGCTTTTTTGCCAGATGGAAAGAGCCAAGAGGAGCCCCCGGATGGGCCACGGGGGTATCTGGCTCCTGTGTACTGCCAGGTAAAGGTGCCACCCGCTTTATGGCGGCAAACTCAGCGTCAGCCCCACATCCCAATAGCACCAGTGCAGAAACACCCGCTCAGCAGCACCAGCCCCCACCAACAGCCCAGACCTCAAGGCTGATTTTTAAAACAGGAGATTAAAAATTTAAACTAAGGCTCTGAGCTCATTTTAACATGATTTCTTAACATTTAAAGGCCACCTTCCTGAGCATTTCTCAAGAACAGCACCTGGGGACCAGCAGGGGTTGCTGGGGGCCAGATCCAAGGCTCTCACTTAATCACGCACTCCCAGGAGCTGAGGGTTAGAAAGCACTTGCTGCTGAACCCCATGGCCAGGCGGGGGGTGCTGCGAGCCCCCCCAGCTCCACTTCCCCAGCCAGAGCATATGCAATAAACAAGTTTCTGACCCCCAGCTCCACACGTGCCACAGTGCGTGATGCTCAGAGAAGCGGCTTTTTTGCTGGGTGCTCCAGACCCAAAAGCAAAAGAGTTGGGCAGGCACCAACTCACTTTTTAGGCGCACGTATCCCACCTGCTCATGCTCTCCCTAGCACCCCTGCCTGTGCAATCACCACACAGAAGCGCATACAGACACACACCGCAGCCCTGGGCACCGCACACACCCCACGGCACAGGCTGTAGCCAGAAGGTCACAAAACCAGCAGAAGCAAAAGCCCATCTTAACCAGGCAGCACTTGTGGCTTATCTATCACGGAAAGGACCAGGTCCAGCACCTCCTCACCCCAGCACAGAGCTGGCCATCCCCAGCAGCACTTCAGAGCAGCAGCACAGAGCCCAGTGCCCGGTCAGGCTCTTTTAACTCTTCTGTCTTAAGATGGCAGATTTAATGCACCTGCAGGTTACAGCCCTCCAGGTGTGTGCAGGCAGCAACTGCAGCTCTCAGCTCCCCTCATTAATTGGGGAGCCCCATCCCCAACAGCAGGACAGGACCCTCACTGGGGGCTGTCAGCCCAGCCTGCAGGATTGGGCCCCTGCCTGGACCACGGGCAGGAGGCTGCCAGCTCCATTTCCTCCTGCCCACCATGGGCAGTTGCACATGTTTGTCCCTAATATTACATAATTAGGAAACCACAGAGATGCCCCCAAAGTCACTGGCTGCTCCCCAGGGCCATCAGGAGGGTGACTCCCCCATGTCTGTGCCCCACACACCCCCCTTGCTGTGTCCCCCCAGATCAACACTGTCCGGTGGGCAGTTTCCCTGCACAGGGTGCTTCAGGTGCTGCACTGATTTCCAGCACTACAGGATTAGGTGATAAATAATGGATAATAATAGGAGAAATAGTAAATAATATATTTACTGACTTGCATAATGAATAACACCGAGCGCGGGCTGCACGGGCGATCACCGCTGCTCGGCAGAGCCGGCTGCCGCAGCGCTGCTGAGCCGGCAAAGGGGAGCGGGCACCTGTGGGGACCTGAGGAGGGGGATACACAGCTCTGTGGGGCTCCCAGAGCTTGTCCCCCATTCCCCCCCCCAAAATCAGCCATTCACTCCCCTGCTTGTGTTCCCACAAAGCCCCAGGGGCACTTTAGGGAGATGTAATTACCAGCTCCTCAATCAATCCTGTTAACAGCAGCAAAACCTCAAAGTGAATTACTCCATGCTTGTGGGCAAAAAATTGGGTTGGGATGGAGACTGGGGGGGAACCCGGGCGGGAGGTCCCTGCCCAGCACCCCCATGCCGAGCCCATCGCACCCACGGGGTTTGCTGCTCCCTGGGGCCGGGGGGATGGGGCAGCACTGGTGGTCACCGCACCCTGAGCATCACCCCGTGGTACCCAGGGGCAGCTCAGCCTGGTGAGGTCCGGTGCGGTGACACCGGCTGCCACCACGTGCCGTGGGTGGGACGGGGACCGGCGTGGGGTCATCGCGGAGCCCTTGGCAAACGGCTTGTGCCATCGCCGGCCGCGAGCGAGGCGGAGAGACGCGTCTTCCTGCCTGCTGGATAAAACGGCTACATTTCAGATAATTCCAGATAGTAAATTTTTTGAGTCCCTATAAGCTAAAATCAATATTGGCACAACTGTGCGTCATTAAAAACTAAATGAACATGACAAAGCCAAACTGCTGCCTATTAAACAAATGAGTTTTCTATCCACACAGGCACAGTGGGTTATTAAATTCTTTATTACAGGAGCATTGGTTTTTATAAAAGGGGGTGGGAACGCGTCGGCCTGCAAGGTGCGCTGCCGTGTGCCTGACCTTCCCGGGACACCGGCACATGTGGGACTGGGAGCAGAGCGATATGTGGGACAGCCCTTGCATTCCGGAGCTCAGTGCATGTGCAGCCTCGCACCATGTCCCGTGGGTCTCCTCGATGGGGCTTTGCTGCAACGAGGAAAAGCCACCATCATAGAATCATTTTGGTTGGAAAAGCCCCTCAAGAACATGGAGTCCAACCATTACCCACCTCCAGCACTGCCCCATGTCCCTGAGAACCTCACGTCCGTCTGTCCAACCCTCCAGGGATACTGACTCCAGCACTGCCCTGGGCAGCTTGTTCCAATGCTCCACAGCCCTTTGGGGAAGAAATTGTCCCCCAGATCCAATCTAAACCTCTTATCTTAGAAGTCCTGGGAGTGCCCTCCATTGTCTTCAGGCTCCAGGAGGACCAGGCTCTGCCTGTCACCTTCATCTGCCACCGTCACTTCCCAGTGTCACTGGTGCCGCCACGTTGGACAGGCTCTGCCAGGAACCTGCCGCCTGTCCCCGTGTGATAATTTCAGTGTCCTGATTGTGTCCAAGTTCTCACTGCACACCAGGAGGTATAAATATTAATAGGTGCTGGGTAAGTGCTGGGAGGAGAACGGAGCGGGGGGAAGGGGCTGGGGCTGCTGTGTCCCCCCCGCGCCAGAGCCGGCAGCCAGGGGCTGAGCCGGGCCGCGCTGGGAAAGGTCAGCGTGCTCAGCCATGGAGAGCAGAGCGCTGGGGGCAGCTGCTGCCTGAGCCGCTGCGACAAGTGCCACCGGCTGCGGGGACGCTGGGGAAGGTCTTTCCATCACCTTCCTCCGGGACAGACCCCCCCACCAAACACGGGGCCGGCAGGGTGAACAGGCGTGAGCCTGGCACCCACCAAGCGAGTCCCACAGGCTGTGCTGAGCTCTGCACCAGGTTTGCACCAACATCGTGTGATTCCAGGTGATGCACGGGGACCTGCCCTGTGTCCCCAACCTGATCCCGGTTGTGCCGCCTGGCATCAGTGCCAAGATGAATTGTCCGACTGCAGACAGCATGAAGCAGCCCAGCTCCTGCCTTGCATGGACTGGTGGCACTCAGGGCTGTCACTTGGAGACCATCAGCGGAGTGTGAAGTTCACCTCTGCAAGGAGAAACAAGTGACTCGGAAGGGAAAGTTGTGATGAGAAGCCAAGTGCAGGATCTGGCCACGGTCCCCGGCTCCCAGCCCAGCTGACGCCCTGGCAGCATGATGGATGGCATGGTGGCACGTGTGCCACATCCCTCGTCTGGGGTGGCCCTGGCCAAAAGAAGCCGCACGTCCTGGGATGCCGGGTACGTGGCGCTGCAGGCAGAGACATCAATCCCGTCCCTGCTGAGCAGACGCAGCGCCGGCCGGGAGGGGTGGGAGCTGCTGCGCCAAGTTTTATGGGGCCTGAATCAATCAGTGGGAATCCCATAAAAGTCGGTGGGTATAAATGGGCTCCTTGGATAGATTTTGACATCCAATTGTCTTTTCCATTTCAGTTGTCATAAAGCAATGCACACCCATCTATACAGCAGGAGTGAGAGTACACACTCAGCAATACTGATGCGCAGCCACGTGTACGGCAAAGCTCGACACACGTGCGGAGGGGCCCTGGACACACACGTGTTGCACAGGGAAGAGCCCTCGCCCCTACCAGGGACCCAGGGGTGGTTTACCTGCCTTTTCCCACAGCAGGGGATGGATGACGGATCAATTTGTGAGGTTATTTAGGAAAAAAACTCATCTAAAGAAAAAAAAGGACCCTCCAGCACCCAAGTATTGCTGCTGCATCCCAGCTGCATCTCCATCCAGCAACCAGGGTAAGAGCCTGCGAGGAACACCCCTCCTCCCAGCCAGCACCGCTCTCTGCAGAGACATCTCAGCTATGGGATTAGGTGCAAAGTTAGATGAGCAAGCAGGTCATACATCATCTCTGTGTAAATTGTTTGCCAGGCTTGGGTACATGAGCATCGAGGGCCAGCGATGGAGAGCGGCTTGTGCGCAATGGGCAATTTGCACTATGAGCTGAGAATTGCAAACCCAGAGTGATGAGGGAAAGTGATTTCCCAGCCACATGGTTCCCAGCCTGCCCGTGGACTTTATATCGCTTTTATTTTGCCTGTGATTAATTGTCCCTGGAAGCACCACGGCCTCTCCATCACACCGTCACGCGTCACCCTCTGCCGTGGCCAAGGACCCGTTTGGAGGATGAGGAGCAGCAGCGGCAGCATCGGGCATGGGAGAGAGGGGAAAGGAGGTGCAGTGGGATCACAGAATTGCTTCTGGATAAACAATTATGGATGATTTCTCTCTGCCCATCTGGTGTGCGGGAAGAGGTGTGCAGGAATGAAACAGCCAGCTTTGGTGTCTCCTCTTCCTCCTCCTTCCCAGCCTTGTATTGAAACCTGTTAGTAAATGAGAACTAAAGGAGATGGAAGGGCTGGGGGATGAAGAGGGGCTGCATGGTGCTGTGTGCTGCAGCTGCACAGCTGCACGGTGTCACAGCGTGGCACTGGTGTGGCACAGGGTCCCTTGCACATCTCAGTTGCAGCCACTGTCCCCATCATAATCTGTGCTGGAGACCTGGCATCGCTGGGGTCCCACACCACAGACCTGGCATCCCTGGGGTCTCACACCAGAGATCTGGCACCCCTGGGGTCCCACACCACAGACCTGGCACCCCCGGGGTCCCACGCCAGCTGGCGTGAGCACCCCCCAGCTGGTAATTCACAACCAAGCCGCTGCCTTCCTTCACAAGCCATCTCATCTGAGCGCATGGCTGTGGCGAGAGGGATTTATCACCTCTCTGGGTGCCGGATCCCCTCTGCAGATAAGGTGGTTTATGCAAACAGACACCAGCCTGTGTCGCCTGCTTATTTCTCTCTCTTGGACTCGCAGCTCATCATCGGTTACGGCGGTGACCAGTCACCTAAATCACCCGACTTTGCTCTCGCTCCCCGCTCTGATTGATGCTGTAATTTTTCTTCCCTCCAAACATCCACTTGCCAGCTGTAGCTGTGCCGGGGAGAGGGGACCTGGGCCTGAGGGGCTCTGAGGTGGCAGCTAATGTGTGGGGCACTTTGGATCTGCAAAGGGGTTCCCCGAAACCTGCACCCCGGAGCTAACCCTGTTTGTTCAGAGCAGGCAACAGAAAGCACCAGCTCCACGCTCAGCAGACATCAGCATCCCCTGCAATCCCGACAGATTAGCAGGGGCTGGTTCCCCGCCTTGGCACAGGCCACGGCACGGCACGGCTGCCCTCTGCCAGGCTCTGCCGCTTTGGCAAACAGCTGCTTCCTTCTGGCTGCCGTCAGCACCGAGGGCCGGGAGCTGCCAAGAGCAGCGGGGCTGGGGCAGCAGCCGCAGGAGGTGAGAGAGGGCTGTTTTGGCACAAGGGCTGTAATTAAACTCACACCAGGGTCCTCTGGTGTGCCGGGCAGGATGCTTCAGCCACGGGTGCTGCTCAGCTTTCCCCTGCCATGCTCGCATTTGCTTTCTTCGTTAAATGTTCCGTGGACCACACCGGTGTCCCAGCGGGGCTCGGGCAGGATCTGCTCCCACATCACAATGCTGCAGGGGACAGGAGGACCGTGGGCTGTGCCGGACCCGAGCATCCCGACTTGAGCCTCTGCCCAAGCCCAGTGCTCGCCGGCTCGCAGCCAAAGGCAGCCGGAGGGGAGCACAGCGCATCGTCTCACAGCATATGTGAGCGGAGAGCGAGCGGTCCCCAGGCAGCGCGGCGAGCAGCCGGGCGTGCACCGAGAGCTGCCTGCCAGAGCCGCGGCCCTGCCAGCGCCTGCCCGCCTCCACCGCCCCGTCCCCTGCCAGCTCTTGTCACCGCTGCCTGCACGGGGGGTGATGTGCACCGATCCGCCGTGCTGGGCTCGGCCCCTGGCATTGCGGCCAAGGACATGGCACAGCCCCACGTGGCACCAGCTGCGGGGCAGGATGGAGCTGGAGGTCCCCAGAGCCACCGTGACCCATACAGGGTGGGATGGACTCCCCCAAGCTGCCGACCACACAGGGGAACCCAGCATTGGCAGCCAGTGACCCTTGTCCCCTGTGTCATGCAGATGTGATCCCAGCCAGGCCATGGGGACACATGTCCCTGGGTGCTGGGGACAGTGGAGCTGACTTAAACTGATTTCCAATGCATGCCCCCTCCATGAGATCTGGTCCCCAGCATCCCACGGGCACCCTGGGACACCCCACGCCTCCCCCCACTCCGGAGCTGGCACGGGCTCCCCGGTGCGTACCAGTAACAAGCTTCTCTTAAATAATTGAATTCCTCAAATCGTTCCCTTTTCCCTCCGGTTTCGGTACACATTTGTCATCGTGCCATTAGGCAGACGCTTTGCTCACATTTCATTTATTCATAAGCATGACGGTGGCTCAGGCAGCAGCAACGACAGTGGAGACAAGCGCGACCACTGGCATGGGACATGGCTGTCCCAGCACTCCCGGCTCTCACAGTGGCACCGGGACGGTGTCAACACCAAGGTGACAGTGGAGGAGGGGGCCTCAGTGTGTCCCCCATCACCCCAGTGCTGGCGGGGAGGCGGCGGGAGGGATGGAGGTGAGACCCGAGCAGTGGGTGCCACACGGACACGTTGCTCCGGAGGCATGTGCCAGTGCCAGCGCCAGGCGAGGGGCTGCAGCCAGCTGGCTCGGTGTCAGGTTCGGCGTCAGGCCGTGTCTCCGCTCGCGTGGTGGTGGCCAAGTTAACCCCCATGCACAGAGAGGGGCCGGGGTGGCTGCAGCCCATGGGGCAGCACTGGGGAGCTGCCCTGGGCCATGCATGCACGTCCTGGTGATCCCCCTGCCAGCAAGCCCTGTGGTGCCAGAGCTGCACCCCATGGCAGATCCCCTCTCCTTAGGGCTCCCAGAGTGACTGGGGCTCAGCTGGGGGTGTGGGGCTCCAGGATCCCCCTTGGGCACTGCTGTCCCCTGGCCCCTCCCTGCTTGAGCATCCCACAGCCCGGATTTCCTCAGTTTCCCTGCAGCGCCTGCACTGCTGGAGAACAAAGGGTTCATCTCCGCTCCAGCGAGGGATAGGAAGAGCCTCCAACAGCATCGCAACCGCCGGAGTGCCGGCACCAGCCCCTCCGCGCCAGGAACCATCACTCAGCAGCAGCCGGCTGTGCCGGCACAGGCCGGGCTGGCAGCAGCAAAGCCCCCGACGCGGAGCACGGCTGATGAGAGAATCGTGGCTCCAGCGGGGAAGGAGCGGACGGGAGGGAAATAAAAGCAAATGACATCAGCGCTGGCATGGGAGCCCACGCCAGCGAGCTATTTTGGGAAGGGCCGGGCCGGCAGCGTGGTTAAGCGCTTGCAGATGTTGCTTTGTGCGGCTCGCGGGGCTCCCACCAGGCAGGGATGCTGCCAGCACCGGGGATGCGGTGGCAGGGTGATGTGGGGTTCCCTCCTCCACCCCACGGCACAGGGCCCTGTCCCTGCAGACCAGGGGAGTCCCTGCACAGCCTGGGGGTGTTGGACACCTGGCTCTCTCACCACGGTGGGGACAGTGGTTACTGGCACAGCCCCACTGCCACTACAGCTCTGTGGCGTACGCTGGGGCAGCTTGGGGACCAGCGGTGAGGGACACAGGGTGCCCAGCTGGTGACTGGGACATGGTGGCATCTCAAGGTGACTGGCAAGGGCAAGGAAACAGAAACCTGGCGGTTGCCATGGTTACCACCGAGCATCCACAAGCGCAGCTCCAAGCACGTGGAACACCCGTGTTTCATCACCGGGGTGGGTTGTAGGAGGAGAGGAAGGGCTGACGGGTCCCAGCTGCCCCAACCACAGCACCATTTGGTATTGGGGAAACTGAGGCACAGCCCTGCCCCGCTGTCCACACAGTCAGCACTGGCAGGAGCCCTTCGCTGCACATTCCGGCACCAACCCAGCCCTCACTCCCTCGAGGGCAATTAGGACACCCCTATTTGCACGGTGAACTGACCCTGTTGGCTTCTTTGCAAAGCACAATTTGGGGTGAAGGATCCAGCATGGTGGGGGTTAAGATCAGGCCAGGCTGGGGGTTTCATGCCCATCAGCCTCAAACACCACCTCTGAACCCCCAGCCGGGATCTGGACTCAGCTCCATTTGCCGAGGGCTGGAGCCCAGCTCAGTGCCAGGATCCAACCCCGGGTCCCCACCACCCCGAAACCAAAAGCAAAAGCAGCTCAGGGTGGAATGGAGTCAAATGAAAGACGTGGCATATGTTTCTCCTCTTCCCAGCTCTTTCTTCGCTTCCTCAGGGCACGACACTGGCGGGTCGCTGTCCCTGCTGCCACCCGTGCGCCCCGCGGTGCGGGATGACAGGCACCGCGCTGGCAGGTGGCATTGCCAGCTGCCCCCGGCCGCTGCGGGAAAGCAGCGTCTCCGCCACGCCTGGCAGGAACAGCCCATTCTTTAACCGCCTGCCGACAGATGTTCCTCTGCAGAATAATTTGATGGAAAAACAGGGAAGGGAGTGCGAGTTTTGCCAGCAACATCTTGCTTTAATAAAATAACAGGAAATAATGTCGGAGGAAGGAAAGACGTGCCCAAGTTTGTCCCCCTTCAACACAGACACGTGTTTAATTTGGGGAGAACCCATGACCCTGGGCTGCCCTACCTGCCCTGAAGGGATTCTTGTACAAAATCCTATTTCCAGCCCATCCCGGCACCCCGAGCACCCCACGGGTGTTTGTGCTGGCACGGCGTGGGCGGGCGATGCTCTGCGGTCCCCCAGCCGTGCGGGGGCTTCAGACTGACCCGCGCCACGTCTGACACCCGGGATTTATAGCCCGGCTGGGCGGCCAAGTCCCTGCGCAGCTTCCGAGGAGCAGCCAAGGACAACACAGACCTGGTCTGACCCCCCAGCAGCACCCCAGCCCTGGCTCCCTGCCCTGCCGTAGCGGGGGGAGAGAGGGTGTCCCTGCGCCAGCCGGCACCCAGGAGCACCCCAGTGACACCTGTCCCCGGGGGTCCCCAGATTGCCCTAAAGTCAGGCCGAGGGGAGGAGGAGGTGGTCACTCACAGGCCTTGGCGTTCATCACTGCTGAATTCCTGCCGCTGCACAGCCGGCTGCCGCAGGGACGGGATAGGGAAGGGAGCAATTAATAACGCAGGCAGCTGCTCCAGCCACGGGGCCACAGGCAGGCTCTGCATTCCCATCTCCATTCCTTCCCCATCCCCATCCCCTTCCCCATCCCATCCCCATCCCCATCCCCATCCTCATCCCCATCCCCTTCCCCATTCCCATCCCCTTCCCCATCCCTGTTCCCATCCCCTTCCTCTTCCCCAACTGCATTCTCTTCTCCTTCCTCAACTCCATCCCCATCCTCTTCCTCAGCATCATCCCCATTCCCATTCCCTTCTCCATTCTCATCTCCCTTCCTGTCCCCTTCTCCATCCCCACCCTCTTCCCCTTCTGCAACCCCATTCCATCCCCATCCCATTTCCATCCCATCCCATCCCATCCATCATTCCCACCATGATCCAGACTCACTGCCCTGTCATTCCCACTGGAAAGCAGCTGCAAACAGGGGCCAGGGCCAGGACACAGGCACCCAAAGACATCGTGGTCCCCAAGGAGAACAAAAATCCCCCGGGGGGAGGAGGGGGAAGGAGAAGAAAAGGGAACTAGCAGGGAAAAAAAAAGTTCAATCAGATTTGTAAAGGGCACAATTTACAAAATCCATCACATATTTTACTAGGCTGGGATTTACGGATTAGCCTGTAATACTTAGGTGGCTTTTTGTAATAAAACCCTGAGCTGCTGCAGCCTTGGGAAAGGGAGAAGGTGGGAAAAGTCTCCTCTACATCCCGCGCTCATTTTCCAGCATTTCCTCGTTTTTTTTTCTTTTTCCTTTTTTTTTTTTTTTTGATCTCGGCAGCTCCGTTAATCTGGGCTTTATCTGCCTATGGAGGAGGACTGAGCTCTTTATTGGATTTTTGTCAAGAATAAATGATTTAGTTTGGGATATCGTGGAAACGGTTTCTGTGGTATTACACCCTCTAATAAATGAAACAACGGGGATCAATTCCTCCCGTGCAACGTGCTCACCAGGCTGAGGGAAACGTGCCCCGTGCCTACGTGCTACTGCAGCCCAGGGACACGGGTACGGCGATGGCACAGTGAGTATGGCGATGGCATGGTGGGTATGGTGATGGCATGGTGAGTACAGTGATGGCACAGTGAGTATGGCGATGGCATGGTGGGTATGGTGATGGCATGGTGAGTACAGTGATGGCACGGTGGGTATGGCGATGGCACAGTGAGTATGGCACAGGTACAGTGGGTATGGTGCAGGTACGGTGGGCATGGTGCAGGTATGGTGGATATGGGGCAGGTATAGCAGGTATGGTGCAGCACAGTGGGTACATCCCAGGTACGGCAGAGTTCACCTTCCCTGACCTTCCCAGCATCTCCCCGGCCGTGCCACAGCAGCTCCCTGGATGCCCTGGATGCCCTGGACCCCCCGGAGGATGCTCAGCATCGCTCACCCGCAGCCACCCAGCCCCAGCCCCATGGGCGGCACCGGGGTCAAACCCAACCCATGAACAGGAAAAACCCACCGAGTGCTACTGGCGAAGACATCGGTGCAGGGACACCAGGCAGGAACGTCGCCGCTGGGGACAAGAGGGACAGGGCAGGGGGAAGGGAAGTGGAGGCGTGTTTCCCTTTCAGGCAGGATTATAAAAACCATCACTAAAGTTCTTCTTAATCATCTTAGCACAGACCTCATTAGGGAAACGAACTTCAGGGCCAGGAGCGCGCTCCATCCGTTCTTCCTGGGCTCAGCCCTGGGGGAGCAGGGTCCCCACATTGGGGACTGGAGAGAGGGTCTGTGTCCCCTCCCTGCCGCGATGCCACCACAATGTCCCCACGCTGGTGCAGCCCCAGCATCGCAGCAGGACTGGTGGGCAGAGCCTTTGAAGCGATGGAGATGAGTGGGCGTGTGTGTGTGCGCAATAGCGAGTTATGAAGTCGGCTAATTAAGAAAATCCTTTGGGGAGTGAAAATCCCTCGGCTGTCAGGTCGGTGTGGGAACACGAGCAGCCCCAGCCAAGGAACTTGGGGACGGGGGTTTTGCAGCAGCCCCTGCGAAGCCACCTCTGTCCCCATTCCCATCCCTGTCCCATCAGTGCTGCAGACAGGGGTTGCACAGCAGGACGGGGTCCCAGGGACACCCCAGTCCATGGGTACACAGGAGGGGTTGAGGGGGTGCCCATCCCTGCCTGCTCCAGGGTGTGGAGTTACCCTGGAGAGCATGGTGAGTTATTGCTGCAGGAGATGAAACTGCTAATAAATCCCCGGACAGAAGCTGGGAAGGTTAAAACTCCATCTATAAAGGGAGACAATGATTTATAAAGTGGTGTCCAACTTCTCTTTCCTAACACGGGCTGTCAGCTGCCCAGGGAGGGAGAGCTGGGGCTGGTACCCATCTCACCCCATCCCATCCCACCTCATCCCATCCCATCTCATCTCACTCCACCCCATCCCATCCCATCTCACCCCTTTCCATCTCATCCCATCCCTTCTCAACCCATCCCATGCCATCCATCCCATCCCATCCCATCCCATCCCATCCCATCCCATCCCATCCCATCCCATCCCATCCCTTTCCATCTCATCCCATCCCTTCCCACCCCATCCCATGCCATCCATCCCATCCCACCTCATCCCATCCCTTCCCACCCCATCCCATCCCGTCCCATCCCATCCCATCCCACTCCATCCCTTGTTTCCCAGGGATGAAGAAGCACCTTGGGCAGCCCCCCTGCTCCCACCCCCGCTATCCCAGCACCTCTGCCCGCGTCGTGCCGC
Source organism: Columba livia (assembly GCF_036013475.1). Lineage (NCBI taxonomy): Eukaryota > Metazoa > Chordata > Aves > Columbiformes > Columbidae > Columba > Columba livia. Next base: position 12,813,952 of record NC_088619.1, read on the forward strand.
AGGTCCCACCAGGCACACACCGACACACAGCAGCTGGGAGGGAGCAAACCAAAGGATAATGCAAGGCAGCAAGCGGAGCAGGAGAGCCCGTAAGTCACCCCCGCCCCAAGATGCTCATCAATAATGTACACGGCACAGGGCTGGGGAGCTTTTACCCAGTTAATTAACATGTACGGTGAGCACACGCACACTCGGCACAACGGCAGGGCTCCCCCCTTGCTCCCAGCAAAAATACTTCTTGTGGGACTGACACATTTATTATTTCTCTCATAATTACCTTATTGTGAGCATTTGTTAGCAAGCACCCTGGGAACCCCGGCCCTGCACAGGGCTCCCAGGTGGGAACCGCCTCTGAAATGCTGGCAGAGCCGTTTTCGCTCTGGAAAGTGGGTCAGGATGGGACCCGAGGCGCCTGTGCAGCAGGATGGGGACAGGGATGGCATGGGGTGGGATGGGATGGGATGGGATGGGATGGGATGGGATGGGATGGGATGGGATGATGGCATGGGAATGGGAACTGGGATGGGATGGAATGAGGATAGGATGGGGATGGGATGGGGATGGGGATGGAATGGGAACAGGGAAAGGAACGCTGCTGAGCAACTGCAGTGTGAGCCGTGAAAGTGGATATTAAAGGCTTTATTACAGGGTGACGCTGGCTAATTGCAGAGCTCCTTTCAGGGAGCCGGCAGCGGATGAGCTTGGGCGACAGCACCCAATTATTGCAGCTCAGCGGGAGGAAGAGGGAAAGAAAGGAAGAAAAGAAAGCGCAATTATCGGGACCTCGTCTGCGGCACGGCACAGGGCTGCAATTTCCAAGCAGACTCGCTTTGCCTGGCCCCACTCTTGCTCCCAACACCCAGGGCATGACAGCTCGCATTTATTTTTAAACAGCCCATTGCCTATCTCTGCTCCCCGTCCTTCATCCTTGCCCCACTGGGACCGGCTCCTGCATCCCACCGACGCTCCCCGAGCACCCCTGCCGCCGGCCCAGCGCCAGCCCTCGCTGCCACCAGCTCAGCGCCAGCCCTCGCTGCCACCAACGCGCCACCCGGACGCCCCTCCTGGGAGGCTGTGGTGCTTCTTTATCCTCCCTCCCCCATCTCACTCGCTCCCACCTTTTCCTCCAAGAGCTGCTCCCGGCTCCAAAATCTCAGCCTTGTATATTAAAAAAGGTCAGATTTCAGCTCTTGTGAAGTAGCAAAAACCAGAGCAGCGTGAACGGACACAGCCGCCTGTTTCTTGGGGGCTCGGGGAGCCGGAGCTGGGACACGGGGGTCCTGGTGCTGGAACCTGCTGGAACAGCCGCCACCGTTTGTGCCGATTCCACATCACCACTTTGTAATTGACAATCAAATTTAATTACACCTTTGAGAAATAATAGCGTACGTTGGTTTAATGGGCCTTTCTGGAGCGGGACAGGTTTTCTCCTACGCCTTCTGCTCCATACAGTGGATCATGGGGTGATATTCGTGGTGCGGTGACAGTGCTGGCACCACCTGGAACCCCGGCCCGGCACGGGAGGATCATGGGGTGACATTCACAGTGCGGTGACAGTGCTGGCACCGCCTGGCAGCCCGGCCTGGCACGGGAGGCGGCAGCGGCTCCAGCCCAGGCGCATCCCGGCTGCTCAGCGGAACCCGGCAGCACCCAGAGGAAGAGAAACCATCAGCTTCACTTGGTCCCCGCGCTGGGGATGCATCCAGAAAGCCGAATTCCCCCAGAACGGCTCAATTATTTATCTCCGCAGAAAAGATGGGACACGAAGCCGCCCCGCTGGCTTTGGCTGTTTCCATCTCTGCTCTTTTTCCCCTTTTTATTTTTTTTTGTAAATTTTCTTTGAAACAATATCGCGAAGATCTCCCATTACTGGCTGCCTGATTTATGAATCTGTCAGAGGCAATCACCGGCGGCTCTCAAGGTTTCTGCTGCAATTAGGGAGATTTTGAGAGTGATCTGGCAGGTGTTTGGTGGGAGCCAAGGCAGCGGGGGGCTGGGTGACCCCAGGACCCCTGCCTGGGGCTAACGGGGAGCTCAGCATGTCCCCAAACCGGGCAGCCTCCCCCTTCCCATCCTGCTGACTCACACCCTTCCCTGTTTCTAATTAAAGATCATCACCTGCAATTACCTAATTAGCTCTCTGATTTCTGCCCTCTGATCCCGTGCACGTTGCGCTCCCTGGGGACGGGATGATGCTCGGTGCCGTCAGCACTCACGAGCGCCAGCACCAGGGCACAAAGAGGTGACAAGCTCAGGGTCACAGGACACCCCGGAGCACAGCGGCTCGTCCCTGGGACTACAGGGCCACTGTGTCCCCAAGTGATGCAAACGTGCCGGCAAGAGCTGACCATGCAGACACGTCCTTGCCATCCAAATATTCCCGCTGGTGCAAGCCGGTACCTGGGCAGGTACCGTGGCGCTCACCATGGCACCGCGGGTGGCACAGAGCTGGCAGGGCCACTGTCACCGGCCAGGGAACAGGGACAACCCAGGCTGCTGGACACACCACGCAACCACAGAAGAAAAATGAGGCCAAAGCAGGGCCGGGCTCTCTCTCTCCCTCCGAGTGATCATCGCCCTCATTAAAAAACAACTAATTATTATTCTGGCTCATTAGCAATTATAAATCTCCAGCTCCGGTACTTCATTAAAAAAAAATGACAAGTTAGCACTTAATTATGTTCCCCAGCAGTCCGATGGGTGGGAGAGTTAACCCTCCCCACCCTGCCACACGCCAGCACCCACACCAGCGCCAGCACCCATACCAGCGCCAGCACTCACACCAGCACCAGCATCCACATCGGTGCCAGCATCCACACCAGTGCCAGCACCCACACCAGCGCAAGCACCCACACCAGCACCAGCACCCACACCAGCGCCAGCACGCACACCAGCACCAGCATCCACATCGGTGCCAGCATCCACACCAGTGCCAGCACCCACACCAGCACCAGCACCCACACCAGCGCCAGCATCCACACCAGCGCCAGCACTCACACCAGCACCAGCATCCACATCGGTGCCAGCATCCACACCAGTGCCAGCACCCACACCAGCGCAAGCACCCACACCAGCACCAGCACCCACACCAGCATCCACACCAGTGCCAGCACCCACACCAGCACCAGCACCCACACCAGCGCCAGCATCCATACCAGCACCAACATCCACACCAGCACCCACACCAGCACCCACACCAGCACCAGCACCCCTGGGCGCGTGTTCCCAGCAAACCCCAGCTCCGCATCCCTCCCACCAGGCAGACCCAGGCAGGGCTTTGCAGGCAGCAGAGCTCACCTTTGGTTCAAAAGCCCTTGCAAACAGCCCTGGCAATGAGCAGCTTTGCCAGCATGGCACACGGCACCCGGCGCGGGCAGTGAGCACCATCCCGGCACCCAGCGGATAATTGGGCACTAAATCCCTCTGGGGTGAGAAACGGTGGGGAAAAAATTACAGCTGCGGAGCCAGCTCTCCAAAACGATATCACCTTCCCTGACAGGATAATTGCTCCTTTTCCCCGAGATTTAATAAGGATCGCACATCCTTAAACACTTGTGTGTTATTTTAAGGGCTCCCGGCGTTTTTCCTTCCTCTCCCAGGTAGAGGAGGAGCTGCCTCCCCAGCACTGTGAGCTCTTTTGGCGTGGGACGCGGTGAAGGTGACACCGACACCGTGTGTCGGCGGTACCCAGGGGCGATGAGGGGGGACAATCCTGGCGCGGGTGTCACCAACATCTCCCGCGCACGAGCAGGGCCCGGCGCTGTGGCACCGGCACCGTGCCTTGTTCTCCGTGCGCTCTAATGGCAATGTCGATATTATCTCGCCTGCGACTTGCCCAGTGACAGATGTATTAATGACACGGTCAGAGCCCGCGCTGCGGGGGACCGGTGTGGGCAGGTGCCTTGCTCAGAGCAGAGCCCACCCGGGGGGACAGGGGGATATTTGGGGGGTCAAAGCCCTTGGCCAGACCCCGAGGGTTCCAGCTGTTTTCCTGGGACCCCCCCCAAGCCAGACCCAGGTATTTCAAGCCCCCCTGGCACAACTCATCAGGTTTCCCCACATGAGCCCCATGCTGGCAGAAAGATCCATCACCAGCATCTCCGGTAAACCCCTGCGCCTGCCCCGGCATCGGTTCGGCGACAGCTGGGGAGAGGGTGGATGGTGCTGGTGAGAGGGTCCCGGCACCCACCACCCCACACCTGCCCCACGGCGCCGCCATCCCACTGCGAGCAATGGGCAAGGGGGCCCCCGTGTCACCCACTGTCCCCCCCATGCACTAAGCCCACGCCAGCTCTCCGGGAAAAGGAAAAGCAGGCCTTGCTGCTGCGTGTATTGCTGCGGAAATAAACCACCATTAAAGCGTTCAGGGATTACAGTCGAGCAAGTTTGGGTTGTTTAGGAGCCAGGGAGCATGAAAAGATGCTCAGCAAGAGGGTTTTTGTCATGCAAGCCCCATTCAGGAGCATCAATTGACGGTGCTGCCCGATGACGCCACTGCCCCATTCACTGGTGCCCCCCGGCTGTGGGGCAGCGTGGGGGCTGGCACCCTCAGCAAAGATTGGCTTTGCCAACCCAGACTGTGCCGCGGTGTGACACCGGCTGTGCCCACGGCAGCAGGGACCTGCCGGCCCCGTCCTGCAAGTCTGTAAATATATTATTTATTATTTCTATTACCCTTCTCCATTATTCATTGTTTAATCCGCTGCTATTCTATTATTAACTCTCCCCAGTGCTTTGGCGATGCTCTGACATGAAAGAGGCACCGGGAAATTGCTCTCCTGTACCCTGGTCCTTGTGCCAGGGATGGAGGCGGCTGCGGGACCGGTGTCCCCGGCTCAGGTCCAGCCGTGCCCGTCGGTGGCCGTGGGCACAGCTGGGGTCCTGCCCCGGAGCCCACAGCCGGAGTTCTCTCCCTCTGAGCCACCAAGAAAATCGGAGCAAAGTGTTTCCTGAAGCCTTTGTGGGCAGAATTGCGGGATTTGGCTGTGCAGACAGCTTTGAGATGAATTAAAGTGCAGCTCTGAGCATAAAGCTGCTGCCACCTTTGTTCCCAGGGGACTCGCATCCAGCCGCCTCCCTTGGGGGATTTTACCCCGGTTTGGGTCGGTGAGGCAGGTCAAGCCCCTTCCCCTCCTCTTCACTACAAGACCCAAACAACTGAGGCACGGCTGCGGGCCCGGACATGGGGAAATTTGTAAAAAAAAAGAAAGCAAGAACCTTATTTTCCTTAAAAGTCATGATTTGTGAGAAAAATGGCCTGAGCTGCATGGAGGAGCTCCTTGTTAACCGGGGTTGGTGGGGGGAGCTGCAGGTTCCACATCCTCCTTCCTTCAAACCCCGCTTGGCAACCAGACACGGCAGAGACCTCACCGAAGGGACTGAGACCTTTTGGGGGACCCCAAAACACAACAGCTCCTCTTATTCTTCTCTGGGGACGCTGTTGCTGGTGAGCTGTGTGCGGCCAGGCCCTGCCGGCACGCTCTGCCGCTGCCGCGGAGCTTTGCCGGAGCCAGGGGAGTGCCAGGCTGTTCGGCAGAGCTGCGGCGTGATAGATGGGGCACCCCAGGAAACAAACACTTACAAATGGCTTTAGCATTTACCGAAATGTCATGCCGGCTGCTTGGCAAAGAGACAGGTCCCCAGCTCCACCAAGAGGGCAGAGGAGCTGCGCAGCGCTTCGGGGTGGTGGGAGGTGCAGGGGAGCTGCAGGGACCCCTTGCCCACCCCGGCGCCCCAGTTCCAGCATTATCTTCCCATCTGATGGGTGTCTGCATCAGCAGAACTGTGTGTGCCCTTTTGGCAAAGCACCATGAGAGAGCATGGCGAGGCAAACGGATCCGTCCCGAATCTCCAGATCTCTCAGGGATGGGATGGGATGGGATGGGATGGGATGGGATGGGATGGGATGGGATGGGATGGGATGGGATGGGATGGGTGGCAATGAGAGGTGCTCAGCCAGTGATGCAATGGTGCTCCTCCCAAACCAGCTCCGTGCAGGATGCTCACTGGAGGTCCCATGGCCATGAGTGTCTGGATCCCAGCTCCCTCCCCTCCCAGCCAGTCCGAGACCTTAGTAAAGCATCGATGCCCAACACCATCTGCACCGTTCGTTACCAACAGCCCATTGTAGATTAATAACGCCCGGCGGCTGCTCACACGCAGCCCCGCAGCCGCGGCAGGTCCCTGCATCGCCGCCAGCAGCCGCGGTCAATCTGCTGCTGTTGCAACTCCGTGATGGTTTTCCCACGGGTGCAGAGCCTGTCCCTGCAATAAACCTCCCCTCCCGCTGCCGTCAGGGTGTCCGGAGCACCGGGCAGGTCCCTGCGCCGGGCTGGGCTGTGACCACTCTCCAAAGGGAGATTTGGGGTGCTGGGGGAGTGGGGATCCCCCATGGTGATGGGCATGAGATCCCACGGCTGCCCGTGAGTCCTGGTGCTCTCCACGCCCGCCCGCTGTCCCCAGGAGGATTTCTGCTTTAAATCTCTCTCTTTAAATTATGCATCAGCTTTTTAAAGAGCCGTTTAAGTTTGGAGCGAGATGGTGGTTTTTTAGCAGCGCCTGATGCCACCTCAGGCTGTTAAACTTCATCTCAGGCTGATCGGGTGGGTCAGGATTTCTCCTGTTACTGAGCCGTGGGATGCGGCTCCTGGCCCAGCACGCAGCACCACAGCACCCAGCACCACAGCCTCACCAGCTCCGGCGCCTCGCCCCAGAATTAGAGTTTTGGAGTGATTTCCTATGAAGGCGATGGGGGTGAGGTGTTGTGGAGATGCTGAGACCCTGAGCCCTGCCTGCTCCTGCCAGGATGGTGAGGAGACACTTTAATCTCAATCAATTAGGAATAAAGCAGTTCTAATGGCAGGGCAATAAAAGAACACTTTAATTTTAGAGCTAATTAAATATCAACAATTGGAATGCAGCAACAGACAGTTAACCTGGAGTCACCCATTATTTATCAGGAATATAAAGCATTGACTGGGGGTATCAAGTGAGTTGTAGTCATTTTAATATCAGCTGTCACAGCCTAACTGTTCTCTTTTGTCTCACTCCAGCACAATCATCTCAGCAGCTTCCTCCGGGACCATTACCACTTCCCCGCTCGACAGAAGATTAATTAAGCCCAGGTCCCAGCAGAGGACGGGCACACGTGCTCCTGTCCCCGCTCGCTGAACCAGGTGACGCCAGGGTGCAGTCTGGGCTTGGGGCGCCAGCACAAGGGTTTGGTTATAATTACAACCACCAACTGCCTGGCAACTCGGTAGAAGCTGTAAATTATTAATGGGGAGTGCTCAGGGCTCTGCTGGGCACCCCCCAAGCTGCGGTGGCTCTGGGGACAGACGGATCCATGGTCCCAATGGGGACAAGGTGGGAACAGCTCCCTTGGAGGGATGAACACCCCAAAACCCACAGCAACCCTGGCGTGATGTCTTGGGGTGCCCTGAGATGGGAGCCAGGTAGGTGGGGATGCTCAGCCCCAAACCAGCTGCTCAGCCCCAAAACAGCTGCTCACCAAGGATGTGCACCCTCCCCACAGCCCCAAAATCCTCCGTCGCTGCAGTGCCAGCACATCCATCACGGGCGCTGGCAACCTCCCGGCCTGCTGCGGGAGCTTCATCTAATAAGTGCAAAAGCACTATTTAATTTAACGCATTTGTTAGACTTCTTAATGGCTTCAGCAGCAGGCGGGAGCAGCGAGGACTGAAGAGCGAGTCCAACCCGCACGGGCAGCAGCTGCTGGTGCCCGCGGTGCCGGGGGTCCCCGCCAGCCCTCGGGGGACACGGGGACGATGTGACAACATGAACCCGCAGCAGTTTCAGCCCCCAGAGACCTTTTGCCAGCCAAATAATCTGCAGTGGAGCAAAACCCCTTTGGCAGGGGCTCTGCCTGCACCGCTGCTCCCGGTGGGCTCAGCACGGGCATCGCTGGGGTGAAAGGAAACCTCTCGCCTTCCCAAAATTTGCCTTTTCCTCTGCAAAAGTTCCCTGAAACTCATGATCAGCATCACCCCGGGAGCACGAGGAGGAGAAAGGGAATTCGGGAGATGCGGCAGCGGGAATGAGGAACGTTTTGGCACAAACCCAAAGCGCTTTGCTCAACGCGCAGAAAATGTTTTGACTCCCAGTCGCCGGGTTTTTGTTACAGGTTTGATATATCGGCTTCAAAAGGAAAATGCCACCGCGTGACGAGTTTTCTTTGGGAAATGTCACAACCACACGCTTCCAGAGCGAAATGTCTCCCCAGCAAAAGGCTGGTGGCAAATGTCCCCCCGCCAAGGTTGGCAGAGTCACTGGGACTGGGTCCCCAGCAGGAGCAGCCGGGGGGGCCGGGGAAGGGCAGGGGGAGGACAAACCCCCCCGGCCATCCGCTCATCCCCAGTGTTTCCATGGGAGTTCATCACAGGTCTAATTAGTGGGGAAAATTACAGCCCTTTACTACCTGCCGAAGCAGGAGAGGGGCTGTTCTCAATGGGAAGTTACACGGGGTTTCATTAGTATTATTATTGTTATTATTTAATTCTCAAGGTCGGAGGATTTACGGCCTGAGCTTACTTATTATCAGACCCAGCCAAATAAAAATGATAGATTCCAGTGCCTGCTTTACAGCAGCTCTCGGTGGCTATTACAGTTGCTAAAAACGTTTTCTGTTTAAAAAAAGAAAAAAAAAAAAGGAGAGGAAAGAAAGGAAGGGGAGAAGAAAAAGAGCAAAAGGAAAAATGCAATAGGAGCCAGGGAAATGATGGATTGCGGGAGATAATCCATCTTGTCAGCCCAGGACTACATAACCTTGATGTCAGCGGGTATTTTTCTCTGCCTGAGCTCTCCGGCTCGCTGGGATGGAGCAGGTGGCTGCGGCACAGGGACGGCTCCCACCGCACCCCCAGAGAGCTGCTGGGGTTTGGGGTTCCCCCTCGTCCCCCTGTCCTGCCTGGGGACGGGGATGTGAACGCCCAGTCCCGGATCCCCAGGGGGATGTGGGGGAGGACCAGGGATGCAGGCAGGACGTGGCAGGGCACACGGGGGACAGCAGGGGAACTGTCCCCAGGCACATCCCAGCACCTCTGTTCTTTCCTCCCCTCAATCTCTTTTTGTCACCTGCCGGTCCCCCCGCTCCCCCCGCCGCCACGCTCCATTCCCCACGTCGCTGCCATTTTTATCTGATGCTGGCCATGAAAATTGGTGTGAAATAAAAAAAAAAGGCCTCTCTGCCCACAGATGAAATCAATTGCTTTGGCAGGTCGCCCGTGGACACCTCCGAGCTGCACGTCCAATGCGCGGACAGACCCCGGCTCATGTAGCTCCTTCCTTTTCTTCTCATTCCTCCCCTGCTCCTCCGCCTCGTTTTTTTTCCTCTGTCTTTCACCCTTTGATGTCCCTGTTCTCTCTGCTTTCCACTTAATAGAAATCAGCCCTGGCTGTGGGGGGTGTTTGCGGAGTCTCTGCACACACATTCCTGTCTCAGGCTCAGGAAGGTGCTGGGTCTCGGTGTGATGGGGGACAAGGATGATTTTGGGGACCCTGTGGGTCTCTGGTCTCTCACCTCCCATCATGACTCTACCTGGGCTGGCTCTCTAGGTGGTCTCGAGGCTGGGGACAGTCCCCTGGGCTCAGAGCAGCCCCACATGTGGCCGGTGCAGAGAGGAACAGGAGAGGCTGCGTGTGGTGCTGGCCCTGCCCTGGGCTCTGCTCCATCCCCCTTCCATCTACAACCCCCCAGTGTCCATCCCTCCTGCACCTCCATTCCCCCCAATCTCCATCCTTCCTCCATCTCCATCCCTCCCTCCGTCTCCATCCCCATCCCTCCTCCGTGTCTAGCCCTCCTCCATCTCCTTCACCAACCTCACCCCTCCTCCATCTCCTTCACCAACCTCATCCCTCCTCCACCTCCATCCCTCCCAAACTCCATCCCGTCCCCGCCAATCTCCATCCCGTCCCCCCCACTAGAGAACACACCAGAGAACAACGATAATGGAGTCAAAGAGCTGTAAAACCAGCTCTCCCGACACTGTGAGCAGCCGGTTGGGGTTCCCATCCCCAGCCCAGCCGTGTGCACCCCAAGCCCCAGCAGCATCCAGCACAGGCAGCAGCTGGGGGCAAAGGAAGAAATTGCCTGTGCAGTGTTTTTAGCAAGGAGTTAATTACATCTGGGTCACCATGGCCACAGGCACCTCTGGGGCCGTGCTGGTGACCGGTGCTATTGGACCGCAGGACCGGCAGCACCAGCTCCTGCCGGCTCCGCCGCCCTCTGCCCCGTCCCGCCTGACGTTATTCCCCTGTTATTCCCCAGAAGTTGAATATTTGACAACTCCACTTCATTAGAGCTTCAAGGCAAATGTGACGTTAATCACAAAACCTTGATATTCTGCAGGAGACTTAAGCTCTGGAAGAGAAGGGGAAAAAAAAATCTGCTTTCTTTCCATCGCTTTCATTTTACTTTGAGGTTAATAGAAGGCTAATTTGAAAGCACTCAGTTAATGAGAAAGCTAAAAATACTCCTCCTGTGCAGACCTTTCCTGTGTAGCGCCTGTCTCGGCGGCACCGGCTGCAGATGATGCTCCCTGCAGCCTGGGGACACGGTGCCCTCACCTGTTCCCTGTCCCCTGTCCCCTGTCCCCCACCCTCTCTCTGGAGGGAAGGACGCGGTGGCTTGGTGGCCTCCCCATGAGATGCTGGGACACACCATGAGACACTGGGACAAGCAGGGACATGCCAGGAGATGCCTCCCCAAAGGTGCCTCAATGATGCCAAAGCATTTGCAGCCAAACGGAGTTTGGAAAGGCTGAGCTGAATCGTCTCCCTGGAATAAATGAGGAGACTTTGATTCCCTTTCTGCAGAGCCACATTAAAGGGTTCCTCATTCTCCTCGCTGCAGACAAGCCGTCCCTGTCGCTGTCTCCTCCGGTGACACACTCGCACGTCTCTCTGTGCCAGAGCCGGGTGTGTTTAACCTCCACTTCCCCGAGCGATTAAGAAGCTTTATTGGGGTGACAAAGTGACATACAGGGGGGATGGCACCTGGGGCACGACGGTGGCTCCACCACCGCTCCCTCCGGCTCCGACTCCTATTGATGGTTTAATTTTCCTTGGGGTTGGTGGGGAGAAGAAAAGCAGGAGATAATTGTAGCGGAATGGGCTGATAAGTAATGTTTGGTATCCTTTTTACAACCATTCCCCAGGGGCCCATTATGGTAATTTTTCTTCTATAACTGGCAAATTGTATAACAAGTCAGATGATAAACTAGCAAGCCAGGCAGAAATTTGCATTTTAATACAACTGTCTAAATCATTTCTCCCCCTCGGGCTGGACAGGGCACCTCAGCCCTCCTGGTGCGGGGTTCGGGGGGCACGGGTCGGGACCCCCCGCGTCACCCCGGGCAGGGGTTTGACAGGAGCATGTGGAGACGAGGGGACCCTGCTGTGACATGGGGACATGGGTTTCCATGGGGATGGGGGGGACAGGAGCCCCCACCTGCAACGGGAGAGCTGCTTAGCAAAGGCTCTTCTGGGGTGAGAAGTCCCCAAGCCCTGTGCCACAGTATCCCCAGGCTCTGTGCCACGATGTCCCCAAACTCTGTGTTGTGATGTCTCCGAACCCCATACCACAATGTCCCCAAGTCCTGAGCTGTGATGTCCCCAGGCTTTGTATCATGACATCCCCAAGCCTTGCTCCACAATGTTCCCAAGCCCTGCACCACAATGTCCCCATGCCCTGCACCACAACATCCCCAAGCCCTGCACCACAACGTCCCCAAGCCCTGCACCACAATGTCCCCATGCCCTGCACCACAATGTCCCCAGGCCCTGCACCACAACGTCCCTAAGCCCTGCACCACAATGTCCCCAGGCCATGCACCACAACGTCCCCAAGCCCTGCACTACAATGTCCCCATGCCCTGCACCACAACATCCCCAAGCCCTGCACTACAATGTCCCCAAGCCCTGCACCACAACGTCCCCAAGCCCTGCACCACAATGTCCCCATGCCCTGTGCCAGCTCCACCTGCTCGTTCAGCAGAGCTGTTTGCAACCCATTGACTAGAAACCTGATGGTGAAACGCCAGGTTCCAGCAGCTCTACAAATAGCTGCCTGGAGTCCAATGTGAACTTTTGATCAAAAAGAAAACAAGAACAAAAACAAAAAGAAGAAGAGGGGTGAGAAGCCACCAGCCGTCCCTCTGCAGCATCCCTGCTCACAAGGCCATTAAGGCAGAGGCTCATACCCATCCCTGTTCCAAACGTGATATCTAATTAAGGTTTATAAACACTCACCCAGCACAGAAACCTGCCACCACATTAGCAAGGCAAATAACACCCAAATTAACTTATTTTCTTGCCTCATTCTAGTCCAGTTTTTAATGAGGCGGCTGCTGAGACGTGGCCCCATGTGGTCGTGTCAGGGGGATTTATTGGGGCTCTTCGCTGGAGTTACTGCCACCCCCAACCTTCGTGTCTCCCATTGCAGATGGGGTCCTGTGTACCAAAGGACAGTGGGGGGCTGAATGTGTCCCTGTCCCTGTCCCCGTCCCTGCAGTGGCTCGGGGACCCCTCCTGCAGTGATCTGCTGGGTGAGCACCGCACTGCTACACAGATCCAAAACGAGTAAAAACTTAAAAAACACACCAGAGCTCAAAAGATTCCGTGTCTCCTTTTTTAACAAAACAAAAGGTGTTTTTGAACAAAACCTGAGGACGCCCCGTGGCATTGCTGTGCCACCGTGCCACTGACCGCTGGGGACAGCGACACGTCCCCATGGGGCACAGGGTTGGCTGCAGCGATGTGCCGGGGCAGCAGCACCCGCTTTTTGGGGTGGGAAGGGGAGGCAGAGCCGCGGGACCGGCCGCTGCTGCCGGCTCTTCAGAGGACATCAAACCGGTTGCAGAATTAGCACAAGTGACACTCACTTTGTCCCCACGTGTCCCCAGCGCGGAACAGATGGCAAGGCCGCTGGATGAGATTCAGCGCCGCTCCAAAACGCTTCGCCGGGCACCAGGATGATAAAATAGCCATATTTTCCCTCGGTCCGTGGGGACGATCATTAGCTCACAGCCAAAAGTCAACAGGGCTCTGCCAACCACACCGCCCGGCTCCAGGAGCAACCCTGGCGCGTGCTGATGGCTTACGGGGGCTTACGGGGCGTAATTACCAGTGACAACGTTTGAATTGCCAAATTGCCTTGAAGAGAAGAAGAAAAAAGCTGCTTGCAAGGTGTATTTACCAAGGGCCGAGGACATTTCCGATGTGCTGCAGCATCGTGGGCGACGGTTGCACATTTTGGGAGGGGTCCTGGCAGCGCTATGGGGATGCGGGATGCAGTACCGCAGCCCTGTCTTGCATCCATCGCGGATCGGGGGTGGGATGCTCGGGCCCTTGTGAGGTTTTCGGGGGGGGTTTCTCAGCACAGTCCCCGTGAGCGGGATGGATCCGTCCCTCCCACACCAGGCAGGTTTCCTCGCCTCCCCCGCGCCGCCTGCCTGGCTCCTGCCACCTCCGCCGCCACGCTGTGATTGATGAAATAATTCAAGCCCCAATGACCGGGAGAGAGAAACACGAGCACGTTGTCCTTTTTCTTTACATAAGGGGAAAAAGAACTCCCAGGCAGCTCAAACGGCAGAGTCGGGAGGGGACGGAGACACAGTGTGGGGTGGAGGGCGAGCTCTGCCTGCCCAGGGGGGCCATGGCCCGGGGGGTCCACGCAGGTTGTCCCCTTGCCCTGCCACCATCTGCTAATGGAGTGAGACAGGCGGTGCTGGGCAAAGGGACCCAGGATGCACAGCTGGGTGTCCCCACGGTCCTGATCCAGGTGGGGAATCCGTACCCTGGGCAGCAGGGCTGTGAATAATGGAAGAGGAATCCATAAGTAATTACATTCTAATTAATTGAGGATGATGGATAGAGGGGACCGGGTGACTCCAAGAAAGTCACACAAGCTATAAAGGGCCTCGATCTTGCCACCTTCACATTGATTTGCTGGTTTGGAGGAGAAGAAAGAAGGAAAAAAAAAAAAAAAAGAAAGGAAAAAGATCTTCACATTATGACATTTACAGCCCTGGAGGTGCCACTGCACCGCGGCTCCCTGGCCACCCGCCCGAGCCACTGTCCCAGCACCAGGGTGGCATGGCCCTGTGCTCACATGTCCCCGTGCCGGGTCCCGTCCGCAGCGAGGGGGGGTGGGCACAGAGCGGGGAGGCGTGGGGGGCGGCAGGATCTGCCTTTGCAAACCTCAGCCCCCGGGTTCATTTGTGAGCTCACACACAAACTCCTAATGACCCGGCAGTGACAGCCGGCACTCGGCTGAGGGCTCCCCTGTCAGCCAGGGCTGCAATTAATTAGTGCTCTGTCTCATTAATACTTTATCTACTCAGCCCTGCACAACGGGAACGTGACACTGCTCTCCATGCAAGGCTGGTGTGCTGCCAGCCAGGGGGTGCAGCCTGCTGGGGTCACCCCCACTCCCATCCCCAAGTGAGGGTGGGGGCTGCAGAGCTGCCACCAGCACTGTGACACTGCTGCAGCTGTGCCAGCACCGCGTCACGGCTCCGGGGACAGCAGCCACCACCCCCCACACTCCGCACTTTGCACGTTGCACCCTGGCTCTGCACACACATGGACAAACGTGCACACACGTGCACTTGCATGCACACACACGTACACGCGTGCACACACATGTGCACACTACCCTCCTGCCCCAGCCACTTCCCAGCAGCTCCATTGCCGCGGTGCTGTCGGCACATGGGCCCGGGGAAGCAGCGGTTGCTGCATTACCTCAGAGACTGATTAAGATGATGGTGAGAGTCAGAACACCTTGATGGGGGAAGGTTAATGACTCGCACCCGTCTGGCACTCGATGAGAGGAGGCTGGAGCTCAAGTCAACCCTGCGACGTTAATTGCGGTATTGAGCGGTGCGAGCGGCCCCGGAACCGTTCCTCACCATTACGCTAATGGCGTTGCCGTGTCTATACTCTTTAAGTAATTGGCAGCTTTTTTCTAGGTCTCCTCCTCCGTTTACTTTCCTAGGACATTAGGAGTCGCTGTATACAACGGGATGGGATGGGATGGGATGGGATGGGATGGGATGGGATGGGATGGGATGGGATGGGATGGGATGGGATGGGGTGGGATGGGATGGGATGGGATGGGGTGGGGTGGGATGGGATGGGATGGGATGGGGTGGGGTGGGGTGGGGTGGGATGGGGTGGGGTGGGGTGGGGTGGGGTGGGGTGAGGTGGAATGGGAGGGATGGGATGGGATGGGATGGGATGGGATGGGATGGGATGGGATGGGATGGGATGGGATGGGAGGGATGGGAAGTGCCGTGATTTTGGATGCCAGCTGAGCTGTGCCTGAGAACTCGCTGCTGTGAGGAGGTGACAGGCAGGTTGTCCCTCCCTGGCCATGCCGGCACACCACGCCGTGCTCACCAGCCATGCCGGGGGCAGCAGGCTCCGGGCTGCCTGGCGGGGAGGCTGCGCCGCTGGTTAGCATTCCCCCGAGGAGCCCAGCGGGTAATTACACACAGATTAAAAATGTAAGCAAAAGCCATTTTTCTTCCTCACAAGTCTGGGCAGAGACGTGCGACCCAGCGCTGGCGGGGACGGAGCCACCTTGTTCCACAGCAGCCGCTGCCCGGGGCAGAACAGGGAGCTGCACCCCAACCCCGCACCCCACGGCGGGTCCCAGCCGGCCCTGCTCCTCATCCCCACCCTCCTCCTCCTCCTCCACCGCTCCGTGCCGCCGGGTTGTCCCTGGGCCGGGGCTCGTCCCTCCCCACTGGTGTCCAGCAGGACTCAGAGCAGCCAAGGGGGCAGGTCCTTGTGCAAGGGACGCACTCGATTCCCAGTTCATTCCCTTTCCATGATCCCTGGCTTTTAGCAGCCCAGGGAAGGAGAAGCGTTGTTTTTAAAAAAAGCATATTTTTTAAAAAAAATCACCAGCATCCCTTTAATTAAGCAATAAAACGAGTTAAAGCGTGAGAAACTACGTGCTAATTCATCGTGAAGACGTTGGGCGCCAGGCCAGGAGGATCCTCCTACTGCAGCGATAAAATTTCATTTAAAAATGGTTTATTTTAACTTTTATTTTTTAAACACTTGTTAATTTAAACACAGATCTGAGCGGGGGAAGCTGCCTTCTGTGAGCTTCCCAGCACCGCTGGCTTCCCGCACGTGCCCTTCGCGCGGCCGCAAGAACACTTGAGCCACCACTTCCCTTCCCTTCCCTTCCCCGTCCGTATGCTTTATTCCAAAATTATTCTACCGTCCACTGAAATAAAAAAAAGAAGTGCCTAAGTAGCCATTTATTAACAGCTATAAGTATCATTAAGCAGAGAGATGTGGTAAAATATAGATTACACCGGGAAGAAACAGGTATCCGAGTGCCATTTTTCCTGTTCAGCATGTCATTACACATCCCGGCGTGGCACATCACAGCGATGATTAGTAGCGTCAAATGACTCCTGAAAAATGATTATGTGCCATTAAAAACATTAGTCTGTCTGAAACCAGCACAAACAAATGGCCGTGCCGGGGATGAGTCATGAGCTGCGCGGCTGGGGATGTGACGGGAATCCCGGAGACGCGGCGGGTGACACCGGTGGGTGCTGGGGTGGCACCTCGGGGATGATGGACCGAGCGCCAACCCATCACCCCGGCTCCATCGCTTCAACCCATCAACCCAACGCATCACCCGACCCACTGCCCTGGCTCCACCAACCCAACCCACCACCCAAGCCCACCACGGCGCTGCTGGCACTCCGCTCCCTGCCGTTTCCATTTCCAGAGGACATAAATCCGGTTAGTGCGGCCAAAGAAGAAAAATCAAAATGTCACATCTGCGGAGACGGTTCAATTGAAGGGGTATTGATTGTCGCAGAGAATATTCTCACTTTATTCACCTACTTAGTCCCTTCCCCTAGGCACGTATGAATTCATCAAACATTGTCACACCACAGAATAATCCTTGTTCCCGGGTGTTGTCGCAGCAGCTCAGACTTTGTCCTGCCTTCTTGGGCAAGCAGGAATTTGGGGACAATGGCTTTGCTGGCAGAACAGACGTGTGCAGATCACCCCTCCTGTGGCCAAGGGAGGCTCGGAGCCCCTCACCACCGTCACGAGCAGGACTGCTCGGGCTTTGTTCCCTGGCCCTTGGGGGTTTTGGTAAAGGGTATGAAAACAAGTTGGGGAGAAAAGATGTTTTCCCTTTGTTTGCAGCCTTTTATTGTCACTTCTTCACCGCCTCGCACAGCCCTGGGAGGAGGAGGCAGCAGCGCCGGGACGCGGCGGCTGGTTCTCTGCTCTGGAGGGGGCGATCCCATCCTGGACCCCAAACAAAGGGACTTGCCAGCCTCCCTGAGGGCTGGTGGCTCACAGGGACACCCCAAGTGATGCCGCTGTCCCCAGCCATGGAGCTCGTCCGTGTGTCAGGGAGCTGAGCCCGGTGCTGTCACCGCTGTCCTCGGGCCACGTGGGTGGTGGCAGCCACCAGCCCTCGTCTTCTGGTGCAAATAAATTGGAAGCACGAGCTGGTGCCCCCGAGCCATGTTTGTTATTCATAATATTTGTGCGTTGAGCTGATTCCGTGTAATGATTTAATCTGTTAATGGCCCCTGATTCAATCTGCTCCTCTCTGCTTTAATCTCCTTTTGCCATTTGCACCTGATTTGCTGATTTATCTGACGGCCCTTTGGCAGCTCAGGGTTGGGTTCGCGGCTCCGGGAGCACCGCGGTGGCGGGTCACCCGTGGGCGATGGCGGGAGCTGGCACGCCACGGCGGAGGAGGAGGAGGAGGAGGAGGAGGAGGGGGAGGCAGCGCACAGCGGGTCCCTCCCAAGGGAAACCCCCAAACCTGGGGACCCAGAGCAGGGCTGGGGGGCAGATCCCAGCTCCGACACCACCCCAGCATCCAAAGGTGCCCCTGAGTGCTGGTGCTGGATGGGGCTGTGTCTGGGGACAGAGACGTCTTTTACAACTTCAATGATTCCATGATTCTGTGACTGGGGGGTGCATGGAGCTGCAGACCCCACACCCAGTGGGTTCCATCGCCCCTGATTTACGACTCATAACCTGGATTACAGCAGCGTGCAGCCCAACGGCCTGGGTGTAATTTAGACCTGGATTACGGCAGCGTGCAGCCCAACGGCCTGGGTGTAATTTAGACCTGGATTACAGCAGCGTGCAGCCCAACGGCCTGGGTGTAATTTAGACCGAGGAAATATTTGCAGTGTTTTCAATTCCTCTGACAGCTTGGGGGGGACGGACGCCTTCCCCCACGTTGGTGGCGGAGCAGAGGGGCTGGGGACTGCGAACCCTCCACTGAGACCCCAGGGCAGCTCCAGCCATCAGAGATGCTCGTCCCCTGCCCAAGAGGTGACACGGTGACATTGTCATTCCCCACCTGGCGCTGCCAGAGCTTCAGGGCTGATTTATGGTGGCGAGGAGGCGATCGAGGCCAAGGGCCCCGCGACAGCAGCTCCTCCGCTGCATTTTGACGGGGAGCTGGCGGCTGCGTGCCAATGGCAGCCTGTCCCACAGGGTCAGCGGCGCTTGGGGACGCAGCGGGTGTCCTCCTGGGAGGATGGATCCCTGCGAGGATGCGGGATGTGCTTCTGCAACTGGGGATGTGGTGTCAGGAGAGTTTCGGGTGCGTGGAACTGCGTGTAACCGTAGCGGGGCAGTGACAAATGCCATCCCCCGGTTTGGTCTCCGTTCTGGCTGGTCCCGGCTCTGCTGTTCTGGCTCCTCTTGCCTGACGTGAATGATTTTTGGAGGCAGTCGGTAGCGAGGGAGTACAGCTGCCGCTAAGTTATCCAAACGATTTATCTTAAGATTCATACAGAATTCATTGTGCAGGGAGCCTGGGCAATGTCGGCTTTTAATATTCATGCGGCTTTGGAGGCAGTGTTAATCACAGGGCCTGACAATTTGCACTTCCCTTAATTGCCCGTGCAGGCGGCTGTGCCCGGCCGCCCCCCCGCCCCGCCAGCCCCGGGGATGGGTTGGGGTCCCGACACATCCCTGCTTGATCTTTTCTTCCCCATCTCTTTGCTGTCACTTTGCTGGTGTGGACGGCTGGAGGGGGACACAGGGCTGGCTGGGGGGACCCCACGGTGCTGGGGGAGCAGCAGAGCCCCTTGCTGCACCCCAACTCCCCAGCCGGAGCATCTCCAGCATCCCGGGGGAGCATCGCTGCATCCCGCTGCAGAGCTCAGGGGCACGGAGCATCCAGCCCCCCGGGACCGTCCCCATCCTCCTGTAACGTGTCCCAGCAAGGGGACACAGGTGGAGCTGTGCCCCCGCTGCCCACCCGCCGGCTGCCGCTGTCCCCATGGCTGGCGTTACCTGTCACCACTGTCACTCTGCTCCCATCCAGCCAGCTGCCACCGCACGGGGACGGAATACCAATGAGGCTGGCAGAGCTGCGGGCTCACGGGTGGCCTCTCCTCACCGAGCAGCACCATGGGCAGCCCTGGGGACAAGGGACAAGGTGTGCCCGGGGTGCCAGCTGCCCCCAGCAAGGTGCTGAGACCCCTCCAGCTCGTCACAGCCAGCGAAGTGGGACACAGACCTGTCACCAGCACATGAAGTGTCCGTGTCCCCTGGCAGGACCCCACCAGTGGTGCTTTGCCGTGGCTGGTGATGTGTTCACAGGGACACAGCTGAGGCCACCTCCATCCCCTCGGGTGCCCCCCAAAGCCAGCACCACCCCAGCACGAGCAGCACCAGGAAGGTGGGGCTGGGACCCACTGTCCCCATCCGTGCCCTCCGCAGAGGTGAAACAACCCCCAAACCCCCCCAAAATCCCCGGTCCCCTCCCCCAGCAGCGGCTCAGCCGAGGCGGCTGGTTGCGGCGCGGTTTGGGGTGGGTTTCAGCTGCCCTCGCGCTGTAATTGTCCTAATTAGATCTGCATATTTTGATGAAGGTTTCAGGAGGAAAAGAAAAAAAAGGCAGGAAGGCAGGAGGAGATAATGGAATCGCAGATGACATTCCCGTCACCAGCCCCGCCGCACAGCCGCTGCCGCAGCCCAGTCGGAAAATTATGCGTAAGGGGGGAGGAAAATTACCATAATCTTCCTCTGCAGGATGACACCAAATTCGGCTGGAGCTGCGTGGGGTGGTGGGAGCCGGGTGGGCACCGCGGCTGCGCTGCCCCCGGCCCCACGGTGCCACCACCGATGCCACCTGCCGATGTCACCCATCAGTGCCACCCATCGGTGCCACCCACGTGCCCGGTCTGTGTCCTTCGACCACCGGCACCCTGTGGGGTCCTGGGCTGGGAGCTTTGGGGTTGCCCACCCCATTGCACCCATTGGGGGTCCTGGAAGGTCCTGCTCCACCTGGGCAGGATCCAGCCCAGCCCTAATTAACAAAAATCTTTCTCCAAAAGCTTCAAAAGGCTCCTGGTGCCTGCGGGAAAACTTCCAGCCGCGGTTATTCCCCTTCTCTCCGCTTCAGCCGCACTACAATGTCGATGCTGAACATAACCCCCATCCCCAGATTTTTCCCCAGCTCTGTGTCCTCCATCCCCAAATTTCCTCTCCCCCTTTTCTAGGCATTTCCATGAAAACAGGCTCTTTTGTTTCTTCAGACTTCATCTGCCTCCGCTGTTCCCACCTCGAGCCTGCGCCCGTCTTTGTCCTCCACAAATAAAGAACAAAAGGGGAAGAGACGGAGAAAATATGATCTCGCCTCCAAATGGGCTTTTTTTTCCCCCAAGTCGTCCGCGGAGCCCGGGATGCTCTTTAAGAGCCCGGCTGATGGATGCGAGGCCATGGGAGCTGCCATTAGCACTGAATTGATCGGCTCTCAGCACTGCGGTGCCAGGGCCCTTCGTTTAAAACCCAAGAAAGGAAGAAAGAATGAGAGCAAAGGGGAAAAAAGGAAGAAAATACCGAGTGATTGGAAAGAGTTTTCTGTCCCTGTTAATAATAAACGCATCCAGCAAATTGCACTGGCACTCCGGAGCAGGTAATTGCAATGCAAAGCCTTTTTTGCTCTGTGCCGGGGGGAGAAACTCGAGTAAACAGGGGAAAAAATCAATTTCTGCTGCAGTTTGTTCCCTGAATAGGGGAATCTCCCGGTGAACGTGTCCTTTCATGTCTCCTATTAGCTCTGCCTGCTCCCCACCTCCGCTGCACGTCACCTTCCTGCACAAACGCTTTGGCACAGTAAAGAAGGACCTGAGATGCAGAAGAATAAAGGAGAGCTGTATGATGGATACCAGCTCTCTGCCTCCACACCGGGGCTGGCACCGCTGCACCGGAGGCCACGCGGTTTGGGGACGCTGCCTGGGCCACACGGCTGGAGTGCGTGTCGGCACCGGTGCGCGCGGCTGGGCAGACACAGCTCAGGGTGCACCGTGCGGGTGTGCGGTCCTCGAGCCGCACAAACAGCTCCGTCTTGCATGGCTCAGATGTGGATCTCAAGCTTGCATGTCTCGGTCACGCTCATCTCGGCCCTGCATGGCTCGCGTTTGCACGTCTCCATCTTGCACATCTCAGCCGTGCACGTCTGGAGCTTGCACGTCTCAGTCATGCTCATCTCAGCCTTGCACATCTCAGCCACACATGGCTTGAGCTTGCAAGTCTCAGCCATGTACATCTCGAGCTTGCACATCTCAGCCATGAACGTCTCCATCCTGCACGTCTCAGGCATGCACGTCTCCATCCTGCACATCTCCATCCTGCACGTCTCAGCCATGAACGTCTCCATCCTGCACGTCTCCATCCTGCACATCTCAGTCATGCACATCTCCATCCTGCGCGTCTCCATCCTGCACGTCTCAGCCATGCATGTCTCCATCCTGCAGGTCTCAGCCATGCATGTCTCCATCCTGCACGTCTCCATCCTGCACGTCTCCATCCTGCACGTCTCCATCCTGCAGGTCTCAGCCATGCATGTCTCCATCCTGCACGTCTCCATCCTGCACGTCTCCATCCTGCAGGTCTCAGCTGGCTGTCCCGGGCTGCAGGGACCACCAGCGCAGCTGGGACCGGTGCGATCGCCCGGAGCTCGCCACGATGTGCAGAGGAGCTGCGGTTCCTTCCCGTGTGGCCGCTCTCTGACAGGAAAAATGGTTTGCGACTCCATTAAGGCCAGTGTAATTAGGCATAATGAAACCACTGCTGCCCTTTGTGTGTAAACACGGTCTGACCGAGTACCGGGCAGCACCCAGTGCTCCTGGCTTGCTCAGCTCCGGGGAACATGTGGAGCAGCCGGACGCTCCCGGGGCGAGATGGGGGCTCGGGCGGCCCCAAGGCCAAAGCGGGACAGACCCCACTGCAGATTATCCTTGGCGGCTGTTTTAACTTTGAATCAGACCTTTAAGAGGGAAAAAGAGAAAAATCACGTCAGCTTTTTCTTCTTTTTCTTCTCTTTTTGATCTCTTGTTCCCCCTCCCGCAGCCCCCAGTGCTGCCGCGGCTCATGAGCCGATACCATCTAATCGCCGGGTGCCACACACATCGCGCCGGCTGCAAATAAACCTGTGTGAGCTGCCGGGGGCTGCCAGCCGGGTCCCCGCTGTCCCCAAGGGCGCTGGGGGACGCCACCCTGCACCCGAGGGTCCTGGCGAGGGGTGAATTTGGGGAGGGGGGCACAGGGTGTGTTGGGTGTCGGTGAGGTGCCATGGGGCAGATCCGGCATCCCAATTTTCCCCATTTGGCTCCATCAGTGTCCCACATCGCTGGAGCCTCCTGGAGCTGCTGGCGGAGGGTGAGGAGGAGGATGAAGGCTCCTGTGGATCTGCTCACCAAACCCCGCTTGGGGGAGCACGGTGCCCCCGAGCCGCGGGGTTAAACGCGACCGCCAGCCCAGGCAGAACCAGAAAGACTTTTTAATATAAAACCAGTAGCCAGCGGGTGAATTAAGGATGTTAATTGAATTTCATTAGGCAGAGGAGCCGGGCCGGTGGGAGGCAGGGAGGAAATGCATTTGATGTGTGTTTTAAAAGCCGCAGTTTCAGAATGCGGTGGGTTTTTTTTTTTTTCTTTTTTTAATTTAAAGCGGGTTGTAAAAAGATCCCGTCTTTGAGGAGCTAATGACTCTCATGAATTATTTTTGTTGATTTATACACCCACTCGGCTTTTAAATAATATTAATAAAGTGAAAGAGAATCCGTTCCCAGGCAGGAGCGGGAGCGACGCTGCGCGGGGGCGCCGGGGCCGTGGGGTGGGCACGGGGGGAACAGCCACCCCCTGACCCACGTGTCCCCCCGCTCAGGCTCTGTCAGTGAAGCCACGCTGCATTTTGGGCCAAAAAAGGTGATTTCGGAGGCCACCGCCACATTCACAGCGGCTCGCCGGGGCCGGACAGTGCTGGGAGGAATCAGTATTCAGCATCGGTGCCATAATGGGCACTTTTCATGCCAGTTTAGTTTTATTATTATGCCAAGGAGCTTGTTTAATTCTCTGCTGTCTTTCCTCTGCGCCGTTGATTTACACTGTTAGTGTTTTAATTATACAATTCAGCACTCCTTAAAACATGAAAAACTGTTCAAGTTTTGGAGCAATTAAAAGGCAGCAGAGTAGATCAGCCCATCGGAGATGAGATAAGTAAATCAAACAATTAAAACAAATCTCATTTGGGAGAATCGTCCCACCCAAAAAGCCGCCCCTCGGTGGGAGCCCTGCAGCGCAGTAACTGGGTGATACTGGGAGCAACTGGCGGGGCTGCCACCCGTGGGAGTGCTGGGGACAGGGTGACAGGGACAGGACGGGCACACAGGAGCCGTGGTGGGGACACAGGCAGCGCAGGGCACACGGTGTCACATCCCCGGAGCCGGTGTGGAGTGGGTGACACCCCCAAAAGCAGCTCCAGGGCGAGACTTTGGGGCAGAGACGGAAACTGTGGTGGAGGGGGCACGCAGCCCCCTCTCCTCACTGTCCCGGGTCACCCCACTGTCCCCATCCGAGCACCAAAGCCCCCAAACCAGCGCCCCTAAATGCCGGTTCTGCCCCACATCGGGCTTGGCAGGACGGGGACGGGGCGCAGGGACAAGGGCAGCACGGGGTCCCTCGCCCCCGCGGATTCTCGCGGGTTTGGGGGCGGTTTGGTGGTTTTGCGCGTGGCTCAAGCTCTCTCTTGCGGCAAAGCTGCTCCACTGCAGCCCGGCAGAGCCACCGAGCCCCGGCGTGTCCCGCTGCGGGGACCCCGGCGCAGGGCTAAACCCGCCGAGAGATGTTGCGGCTCGGGAGGCTGCAAACAGCCCGCCCAGGCAGCCACGCTGCTCCTCGGCGGCGGTGCAGGGAGGAACCGGAACCGGGGATGCCCGGTGTCCCCTGCGCACCCCCTCGTTCCTCCTGCAGCGAACGCTGAGCCCGCAACAACTCATCGCAACATCCGCACCCGCCACAGCGGCCCCGCCCATTTTTGTCCCTCCGCCCGCGCCGTAGCACCGCCCAGAGGAGCGGGGTTAAGGCCCGGATGCGGAAGTGCGTGGTTACTTCTGCTCCGTAGGCAGAGGCGGCAGCTGTGAGTAGGGAAGGAGGAGGGGGGTCTTGCGGGATCTGCCGCCATCCGCGGCCGCGCGGGGCCGGGCGGTCCCGGGATGGGCTGGGGGAGCGGAGGGGACGCGGGGCGACCCGATGACGGGCGGGGAGTGGCGGATGCGCGCGGGGAGGCGGATGTTGGGCGGCCGTTGTTGGGCGGTGGGACTGCGCTGACGCCATCTTGGGTTGTTTCTGTCGTAGGTTAGAGCGGTCTGAGCGCGGCCCGGAACCATGGTGAGGAGGAGAGGGGGTTTGGGGAGGGCCGGCGTTCTCCCTCGCCTCGTTCCGTGGGCCCGGTGCCTCTGCTGTGCCCCGGCGGGGTGGGGGTGTCCTCCCCCGGGGACAGGGGGTTGCTGGCTTGGCTGGCCCCGGGCGGGGGAGGGTGTTTCCTGGGGTGACAGTGCCGACCCCCACGTTGGGACGCGGTGCTGCTGCTGCAGAGGGGCTCTCCGCGACCTGCTGCCCCCCCTGTGTCGGGGCAGCTCCCCCGGGGGGTTTGGCTTCGGGAGCCTGGGGTGCTCACTGACCAGCCCACACCGTGGGGTGCGAGCTCTCCACACTGAGTTTGTGTTTTACCTTTCAGCCTCGCAAAATTGAGGAGATTAAAGACTTTCTATTGACAGCCAGGAGGAAGGACGCAAAGTGTAAGAGTCGGGGCTGCTGGGGCCACGTGTGCCTCGGCTTGGGGATGCTGAGGGGGCTGTTACTGGGGGCTCACGTCCAGGGTAGGGGTGGTGCTCAGCCACGCTTCTGCTGCTCCCCCTGGGTGTTTTTGCCAAACCTCAGCTGCAGCTCATTGGAAACTCTTTGCAAACATCACCCTGTCTCTGACTTGTTGTAGTCTTCAAAAAGCTACAAGGTGTCAGGTGCTGGGGAGTTCTGTCGGAATGACGAGCAGATTACACTCAAAATTGAGTTTTCTTTTGTTGCGAATACAAAGACCATTATAATTGAAACACTAGAAACGCTGTGTCTCGGTATTTAAAAACGCATGAAGAGTTTTCCCTCTCGTCTTGCTTATTTGGATCTGGCTGTCAGAGGGAAGAGGCGCTTTAGTTCTCACAATGTTTTGTTAACTCACCGGTGTGGGCGAGGCGGGTAGTTCCACATCAAAACGCTGCTGTTGCTGCTGACAGCCCTTTACAAACCGTTTTCTGTGCCTTCAGCTTTAGTCTGGGCTTTGCAGCAGCTGTTGTAATGCTGAGCTGCTGGGGCTCCGCGCTGGGTGGAGAACTGACCACGGCTCCATGGGTGGAATGGCCCTGGGAGCCCAAAGGAGAGGGGGGAGCGCCAGCAGCAGGCTGCACAAACCACGTTCTGAGCTCCGGGGCAGCTCTTGGGCTGCAGAAGATGTTGTGGGTAAATAACAAGCCCGGGGTGAAGTGTCAACGCTCCATTGAAAATTTGTGGTGCAGTGAATTTTTCACGTTCCTTGTCGTAAACTGCTGGTGCGAAACAAAAAGGCCTCAAAACAAAGCTGTTGGCTTTGAGAAAACCATGCAGTGTCTGTGCGAGACGATGGGCTCGTCCCGACCGGGGCAGTAACTGATAGTGGGGGAAAAAAATGCTGAATTAGGATTTTCTGTGCTGTGGGTGGGCCGGGCTGGGCTGTGCTCGTCCTGGCTCAGGTGGGAGCAGGGGCGTTGGGGTGGGGTATAGGGAGGATTCTCCCATAGGTTTGTTAAAGGTTTTGGGGAGCTGGAGGGTTGCTGCTGACCCGTTTCTTAACCCTGCAGCGGTCAAGATCAAGAAGAACAAGGACAATGTGAAGTTCAAGGTGCGCTGCAGCCGGTACCTGTACACCCTGGTGATCACGGACAAGGAGAAGGCTGAGAAGCTGAAGCAGTCGCTGCCTCCAGGTACTGCAGGAGTCTGGGGGGGAGGCAGAACCCCCTCCCCACGGGGGACCCCACTGGAGCCTCCCAGTGACCCATCCTGGGTCACTGACACGTTCAGGCCACTCGGCTTTGCTGTCCCCAAGGCTGCAGTCAGTTCCTCACCCCAGTAACCGCTGCTGTTGTCCCTCTGGGTCCCCAGTGGTGGCATTTGCAGGGAGTGGGGGGCTCTGAACCCCCTTTCTGTGGCTGGATGCCCCTGGCGGGAGAGCTGCTTGTCTGTGGGGGGAGATGTGAATCCCTGTCTGGGTGCGTGGAGCCGTTCCAACCGTTTTCTCTCTCTCTGCAGGTCTGGCCGTGAAGGAGCTGAAATGAGCTGTTCGTGTTGGTTTTTCCTTGTTTCTTACAATAAATCAGATTCTGAACTGTTCCCTGTCACCTCTGTCCTTCCCCGGCAGCACCAGCTGGAACCGTTGGTGTCCTCACCGCTGGGGGGTGGCTCGGGATGGGGTCGGCCCAGCACGGCGGGGCAGTCAGGAGCCAGTTTTGGTCTGTGCCACAGCGAAGCTGCCGCTGTCCCCATTCTTGGGGCCCAGGCAGGGGTGCAGGTCCGCAGTGGTGGGTGTGAGGGGACAAGGTCTGCGCTGGGGTGGGCAGAGGGGCTGGGATTCCAGTGGGGACTGGATGAGGGGTGGGGGAGAGAAACCCCTGTGGTCCTTGCCACTGGAAAACATCATGGCCATCCTGGCCCTGTGGTGAAGAGGTGGCACTGCCCGCGTGACTGGGGGCACCCACGGACATGGGACATGCTCACCCCACATCGGGTGTGGGGACTGTGCTGTGTCCAACCCGTGCCCACCTCGGGGTGTGGAGCTGCCGCGGGGCTGTGGTGCAGCTGTGGGGGCCCTGCTGTGCCACCGCAGCGGGACAGTGACGGAACGGGCCGTAGGTTGCACCAGGACACTATAGGGGGGAGGTGACAGGGTTGGTGCCACTATAGCAGGGAGGGCAAGGATCCCAGTGCCCCCATAGCCTGCAGGATGGGGCTCAGTGCGCCTATAGCAAGCAGGTGAATAGGTGCAGTGCCCCTATAGCCGGCGGGATGGGGCCGGTGTTCCCGGTCCGGGCCGCGCTGGGTTTCGGTGCCACCGTTCCCGTGCCGGGGGCGTGGCCTGGTGGGCGTGGCCGGGGGCGGGGCGTGCCGGGTGCAGCCCCGCGGCGTGGCGCGCGCTCCCCCGCCATCGGCGGCCCCGGCCCCGGTGCGGCCCCGCCGGCCCCGCCGCTGCCCCCGGCCACCCCGCCCGGCCATGCCGCCCGCCCGCGCCGGGTACGCGGTGCCCTGGTGGGCGGCCTGGCTGCACGGGCTCCCGCACCGCGGCCTGCGCCTGCAGCCCGTCCCCGCCGCCTTCCGCCCGCGGGACCCCGACTACCAGCAGGTACCGGCCGCGGCCCCCCGGTCCCCTCCCCGCGCCCCCCTCCCTGCGCTGGGGTCCGGCTTGCCGCCGGGGCTGCTCCTGCCTTCCCCCGGCGGCGCCCGGCGCCAGCTCCGCTCTCCCGGCCGCACAAAGCGCCGTTCTTCCCCGGGCACCAGCGCGGGCTGGGGCCCCCCCGCCGGGACAACCGGCACCGGCACCCCCGCCCTCCCGCACCCCGGGGGCAGCGCCGGCTGTGCCGGACCCACCCCCCGCCGCGGGGTGCACATGGGGTCACCCCTCACCTTGGTGCTGCTGCACCGTGCACCCCACTCCTGCTGCGTCCCAGAGCACGGGGCACCGGGACCCCTAAATGAAGGGGGGCAGTGCCGGTGCCCCAGCACCCCTGGGAGAGGCTGCTGCACCCCGGCCCCCACGACGTGCGGCGCGGTGGCCCTGCGTGGGGACAGGGACAGGGCCGCTTCCTCTTTCCCCGTGTGACCGTCCCGTGGGGGGCTGGACGTGGCCGCATCCTGCCCCGCGCCGGGCGCTCCGCGGCGCTTGACGGCACCGGCGCTGACTATCCCCGCTCTCCTCGCCAGTCGCTGCTTTTCCTGGGCTTGGTGTCCGCCGTCTGCCTCGGCCTCAACCTCCTCTTCCTCACCGTCTACCTGATCTGCCTGTGCTGCTGCAGGAGGGACCAGGAGCCCGAGACCAAGCGGCCGCACTCCTGCTGTGTCACCTGGATGGCCGTCACCGCTGGGCTCATCTGCTGGTGAGGGTGGGGGCTTGGTGCTGTCCCCCCGTCACCGAGGAGGCTCTAGGATCCATCCATGAGTCGCTTTAATTAGATCTGTGCTATTAAATGTGGTCCACCCCTTTCTCCTTCCGCCCAGCCACCGGTGCCGGGGCAGCTCTGTCCCCGTCCCTGCCGCGGCTGTGCCGCTTTCCCGGCTAATCCGGGCGGGAGCGGGGCCGGGTTGCTAATCCCAGCCTGGAGCAGATGGTGAGCAGCAGCGTGACCCAGCTGGTGGGTCCCGTGTGTGCCCAGCCTTAATTGTGACCAGAGCAATTAGGCGAGGGGACACTGCTTTGCCCAGCAGCGCTCTGGTGGCTTTCCAAACCCGTCTGGGTTTTTGGCAGCCCGTGGCTGGGAGGACCCCCGGGCAGGCCTGGCCGGGGGGGACGGGATGGGCCCTTTTTCTTCCTGGCCACAGCCCGCTCGCCAGACAAAGGGGCTGGTTTTGCCTGGGCGGAGCGAGATGGCCGCCTGTGAGGAGCAGGGACATGGCACTGAGGAGCTTTGCCCGGCCCCTGCGCCCTCAGTCTCTCGGGGTTTAGCAGGAGGGACCTTCAAACCTGCCGTGTCCAGCACATCGAGCAGCTCCGGGCTCGGGTGTCCCCAGGTCCCCATCACAGTTCTGTCACTGTCCCATCTGCTTTGGCTCTACCCTGCCAGGGGTCCCCCAGAACCAGGGTGCTCTGGGGAGCGCCCCCTGTCCAGCCCATGTCCCCGCACGCCGGGGTGAGTGTTTCCCTCCCTCTAACCGGGGTCCCCTCTCTGCCCCAGCATGGCCGTCGGCGTCGGCTTCTACGGGAACAGCGAGGCCAACGACGGGGTGTACCAGCTGCTCTACGCCCTGGACCACGCCAACCACACCCTGACCAGCATCGACTCCCTGGTAAGGTCTTGGGCCAGGGTCCCCCCATCCGCCCCCCTCTGTGTCCCCTAGAGCCATATCTTTCTTTTCATCCTGGGTTTGGTTAAAGCATCAGGGGGAGGGACCCAGGCGTCCTGCGCTGCCAGCTGAGCCCTGCCCGGGGTGGCTGGGACACGCTGAGCGCGGGAGGGTGACGTCACCCCGCAGAATGGGGCCTTTGTGGCCGGGAAGGGCCAGGGGGCCACGGCGGGGCTGTCCCAGGGATGGATCCAGCTCGAGCACAAGGGGTTGATGGGCAGGAGCACCCCATGGATGGCGCAAATGGCTCTGCTGGGTGTGCGGCTGACAGCAGGGAAGCCCCCAGCACCGTCTCGGCAGGACTGACTGTCCCCGTGTCCGCAGGTGGCAGGGACCGTGCTGCAGATGCAGGTGGGCTTGGAGCAGCACCTGGCGCGGCTGAACGAGGTCCTGGCCACGCGGGGGGATTACCTGCAGACCCTCAAGTTCATGCAGCAGCTCTCCGGCAGCATCGTCCTGCAGCTCTCGGGGCTGCCCGTCTGGCAGGGAACCAGTGCCAACCTCACCGCGCTGGCCGGCCAGGTTGCCTACATCGAGTATTACCGGTGAGCGGGGCCACGGCACGGCGCTGGCTGCCAGAGCAGCGCCCGGCAGGGCCGGGGAGGTGGGCCTGTGCCTGATGGAGCCTTCACCTGTGCACAGGTGGTTGGCTTATCTCCTCTTCTTCATCCTCGTCCTGGCCGTCTGCCTCCTGGCCTGCCTGGGGCTGGCCAAGCGCTCTCGCTGCCTCCTCACCACGTGAGTACCGCACGGCGAGGCTCCGCGGTGCTGGGGCTCGGTGCTGCTGGGGCTCGGTGCTGCTGGGGCTCGGGGGTGCTGGGGCTCCGCGGTTCTGGGGCTCTGCAGTGCTGGGGCTCGGTGCTGCTGGGGCTCGGGGGTGCTGGGGCTCCGCGGTTCTGGGGCTCTGCAGTGCTGGGGCTCGGTGCTGCTGGGGCTCCGCGGTGCTGGGGCTCAGCGGTGCCGGACACAGAGCTGGCCCCCGCAGCTGCCCACCCCTCTCCCGGCAGGATGCTGTGCTCTGCGCTGCTGACCCTCGTCCTCGGCTGGACCTCCATGGCTGTGGACACGGCGGCAGCAGTGGTGAGTGGGGATGGGACGGGAGGGGTGGTACCAGCCGTGCTGGGGCAGAGCCGGGGCCTGGGGACACCCGTCCTGTCCCTCCAGCCCTGACCATGTCCCTCTCATCTCCGCAGGGCACCAGCGACTTCTGCGTGGCCCCGGATGAGTTCATCATGAACCAGACGGAGAGCGACATCAGTGCGGGTGAGAGACAGCTCAGGGCAGGGCCCCAGTGCTCCCCAAAACCTGCCTGGAGATGTGGGGTGTCCGGAGCTCTCTGCTGCTCTCTGCCCCCCGGACACCCGCACCCACACCTCCCATTGTTTTGCAGCGGTGGTTCACTATTACCTGTACTGTGAGCAGAGCCTCAGCAACCCCTTCCAGCAGGTATGGGGGGGCTGGCACCCGGGCAGAGGGTTGTCCCCGGGGCCTGGGCACCTCTGTGATCGCTCCCCCCCCACAGGCTCTCACCGTCTTCCAGCGCTCGCTCACCACCATGCAGATCCAGATCCAGGGGCTGATCCAGTTTGCGCTACCCCTCTTCCCCACAGCTGAGGTATGGGGTGGGGGGAGCTGGCGCTCTGCATCCCCCCTCTGCTCCCCATCCTGCCCTGACCCCCCATCTCCTGCAGAATGACCTTCTGGGGGTGCAGCAGCTCCTCAACTCCTCAGAGACCAGCCTGCACCAGCTGACGGCCATGCTGGACTGCCGGGGGCTGCACAAGGTGAGGGGGTTGGGACGGGGGGTGCAGCTCCTGGGGTGACCCCCCCACCGCCGCCAGCCCTGCCCCGTCCCCTCTTGCACCACAGGACTACGTGGACGCGCTGATCGGCATCTGCTACGACGGGGTGGAGGGTTTGCTCTACCTGGTCCTCTTCTCCCTGCTGGTGGCCGCCTCCTTCTCCACCATCATCTGCGCCGCCCCGCGGGCATGGAGGCTCTTCGCTGGCCGGTGGGTCTGCTCGCGTCCCCCTGCCTGTGTCCCCCTGCCCGCATCCCCTGCCCGCAGTTCCCGCCCTCTCCGGCGGGCACGGGGCTGTGTGTGTGGCACCAGCCGGGCACAGGGGGGTGAGCACCGGTGCCTTGTCCCCGCAGGGACCGTGACTACGATGACATGGACGAGGAGGACCCGTTCAACCCGCAGGCGCGGCGCATGGCGGCTCACGCCCCGGCACGGGGGCATCTCCGCAGCTTCTGCAGCTACAGCAGCAGCCTGGGCAGCCAGAGCAGCCTGCACCCCCCCGCGCAGACCGTCTCCAACGCCCCCGTCTCCGAGTACATGTGAGACCCACCCAGCCACGCAGGCACCGCCCATTAGATCCCCCCACCTCGTGGATGGAGCGTCTCCCCACACTTGGGGGGCACGGGGTGCCAGGGGTCTGGCTGTGCCCCCGGCTCTGACAGGCTCTGCCCCACAGGAACCAAGCGGTGCTGTTCGGAGGGAACCCGCGCTACGAGAACGTCCCCCTGATCGGCAGAGGCTCTCCCCCCCCCACGGTACGCTGGGCAACCGAGGCCAAGTCCTTCTTGTGACACCCCACGGGCTGGGGGTCAGTGGGGCGGGCGGAGCCCCAGTTTTGGCTGGAAAGCCTCTCGCCGGGTCTGCCAGGGTGGGGACGGGTGAGCTGGGTCCCCCCGGCCCTTGCAGGGGACGTGTCCCATCTGCGAGCGAGTCCCTCCTGCCCGGGTTGCTCACAGCCCCGTTCCCAGCCCGCGGGGACAGGGGGACACCAGCCACGCGCTCGGGACACCGAGACGACCTTCCCTGCAGCTGCTTTCCTCTGCTTTATTTCTTATTTATTCTGACTTTCGAAGGACACATCTCCCAGTCACCCGAGCACGTTTCCATTTCCCCGCTGTGTCTTCAAACCCTCCCTGTCCGTTAATGCCTGCTTTATTTTTTCATTTCTTTTTTCATTTCTTTTTTCATTTCTTTTTTTATTATTACTTTTTGCATCCATTATTTTGGAGCTAAGTTGTCCATCACGAGTAAGTTCAGCCGCTTCCCCTCCCCTCGCCCCGGGGCAGCAGCTACGTCCCCTCCTTGTCCCCTCCTCGGTCCCTGTCCCCTTTCCCCTGGGGCTGGTTTGATTTTGGGGAGAGTTTGGAAGGTTTTGGGGGGACGAGGCTGCGGTTTGTCCCCAGCTCAGGCACGGGAGGGGTTTGATTTGCAGCTCCTGTGTGTCAGGATGGCTGGAAATGCTCCCCATCTCCATCTCCATCCCCTTCTCAGTGCAGGTTTTCCCCTTCTTTTCTGACATCATTTAGTCCATTTTGATGCCCCCATCAAAGCAGTAATGCAGTGGTGGCACTGCGGTGGGGCCGGGGACATGGCTGCGGTGGTGGGGACGCTGCGGTGGCCCCTTTAGGGCTGGATTTGCCGACAGGTGAAAGCGCGGGGCCGCGCCAGCGCGGCAGCTGCAAATCCGCTTGCACAGACCCGGCAGCTGGCGAGGAGCTTCCCCGGGGGGGGATTAATTCGAGCGCT
The DNA here is from genome assembly GCF_036013475.1 of Columba livia. Classification (NCBI taxonomy): domain Eukaryota; kingdom Metazoa; phylum Chordata; class Aves; order Columbiformes; family Columbidae; genus Columba; species Columba livia. The sequence goes on from NC_088619.1 coordinate 12,846,965, forward strand.
CTCCCCGCCCTGAATGGTCCGATTTAACCAGGATTCGGCTCCCCGAGGAAGGACTTTCACGGTCCAAAATAACAAACTCAAAATAATCTCCCTTAATGCCCGGCCGGGGCGTCCCTGCCGCCCTCCTGCGAAATGCTGGAGAAATGTAATTCTTGTCTGCCAGCCCTTGGAGAGGCTGTGACGGGGTCTGTCCCCTTCCCCGTGGCAGGTTAATTGGGATGCATATAAATTCATATAAATCGGTGCTGAGCAGTGTGGGGTTGGGTCGGACGGGGCTGGCGGTGGTTTTGGGTTTGCTGACCCCGTCCCGTCTCCCCGCAGTACTCCCCGAGCATGCGAGCGACCTACTTGTCCGTGACCGATGAGCACGTCAGGCGCCCCGGCGCCGAGTTCCCCGCCTGACGCCTGCGCCCCGAGCGGCTCGTGGGAGGAGAAAACGCCACCGGCGCCGGTTCTGCACCGGGAAACCGAAGCCACCAGGAAAAGCCGCAGTGGGCAGCGGTGGCCGGAGGACGAGCCCCAGCGGGGACCCCCGTGTGCTCCGCGCACCCTCCTCTTCCTCAGCAGCTTCTGCTCCGTTCAAGTCTTCCTGCCCCAGGGCTGACGGTGACTCTGGGGCCGAACGCCACCGGCAGAGCCATCGCCGCGCTCCCAGTGCACCAGGCAGGCTGGGGATGCTTCACGCCGTCTCCCTCCCCGTCTGCCCCTGCTCGGGGGGTTTTACGCCACAGATGGAGCCGTCTCCAGCTCCCTGTGTCCAGCGCCTGGGACCGGGGCAGCCCCCTGCCCCACGGGGGGGCGGGCAGCGGCTCCCCTGCTCCTGTAGCAAAGCAGCACCGACCACTAGTGACCCCAGCTTTGCCACCTCCCGACGGTGACACCGGCTGCTCCCTCTGCCATGATCCTGCTCGGCACGGGCAGAGCCGGCTCCCCGTGTCCCTGTGGCTCCCCGTGTCCCTGTGGCTCCCCGTGTCCCCTTGGCTCCCCATGTCCCCCTTGGCTCCCAGGACCCCCCCGTGCCCTCCCCTGCCACCACCCTGGGCTCAGAGGCTGTAGAGTTAGGGATGTTTTGGCTTTGCTGGTTTTCCTTTGCTTTGCGTGCGGGTTCCCGAGCTCTGGGCAGGGCAGCGGGGCGGTTCCGCTGCCCCATCCCAGTGTGGTTTTACCGCGGTGCGTGTCGGTAGCAGGATTTTTGGCCGGTTTTTAGACTGTTTTTGGCGATTCGGCTCCCCGGGCGGGCTGGCAGTGTGGGCTGGGGCAGGTCCCCCCCGCTGCAGGGACAGCCCTGGGGTCACCCCGAGTCCCCCGCGAGAGGGTTGGGGACCCTCAGGTGTCCCCGGGGAGGGGAGGACACGGTCCTGCCACCATTGTTGGGTTCTCCAGCCCTTTGTCCCCGCTCCGGGTGGCAGATCTGTCCCCTGGGGCGAGCCAGGGGTCTTACATGCTCCCAGGGATTCACTGTGTCTTTTACAAATTAACCTGTACCTAATTACCCCAGTCCCCTCGTGCCATCTGTCCGTGTGACTACAACTCCTTGCTGTTGGAAACATCCAGGGCATTTTAATTCCTTTTATCTTTCTCTTGACCTTTTAACGTTTCCATGTAACGGTACCTAGAAGAGCTGTTTTTAAGCGCATGTGAACAAACCCCACGGGGAGCCTGGTTTGTATTGTGCCCTCTGGGGAAAAATAAACACTTGTACTAAACTTTGCTCCTCCTTGGCGGCTCTCTCCGGGCTGCCCCCGTCCGCCGGCCCTGCTCGGGGTGCCGTGCCCGCCCGGCTGTGCCGGGACTCCTCTGGGAAGCCGCTGCCGCCCGGTGCTAATTGCACCGCCCTCATTAGCGGGGTTTGACCCTCCCAACGCGGCGCGGCGGCCACGTGACACAGCCGCCTTGCCCTTCTTCATATGGCGGCGCCTCCCATGTGATCGGCCCCGGCGTTGCCAGGCAACGGCAGACGCGGGCCTGCCGGTTGCTCCCAGTAAGGCTGCGCTGGGGGAGACCAGGCCCCACCCGAACGCCTGGGTCCTCGGTAGCAGCGTGGGGGTGTCCCCAGCCGTGCTGGGACCTTTGGATCCCTTCAGGGGACCCCTCGGGGCTGGGGGTGACAGGGGCACCCACTGCCCCCTCCCAGGGCCGCCATGGAGATCACCTACACGTACACGCGGAAGCGCAGCGAGTTCGGGCGGCACTGCAACTTCACCGACTGGCCGGCCAGGGTGACCGTGGACATCCCGCCCGACCCCAGCATGGCCGACAACTTCATCCCACAGGACCCGGTGGACGTCGCCATCCAGCACAGCTACGACATGTCGGAGCACGAGGTGAGGGCTGCCCGGCGGCCATCGCGGAGTCACAGGGTCGTTTTGGGTGGAAAAGACCCTCAAGACCAAGCCCAACCATAATCCAGCCCTGCAGCCTGTTCCAATGCCCCACAGCCCTTTCCATGAGGAAATTGTTCCTAATTTTCAACCTCCCCTGGTGCAACCTGAGGCCGTTTCCTCTGCTCCTGGTGCTTGTTCCTGGGGAGCAGAGCCCGACCCCCCTGGCTCCAAGCTCCTTTCAGGCAGTTCAGAGATCAGAAGGTCTCCCCTCAGCTCCTGTTCTCCAGCTGAACCCGCCGGGTCCCAAAACTGACCTCAGGGTTGGAGGATTGGCCCCACCAGTGCCCAGCCCAAAAACCTGCCCTGTTTTTGGTACCATCACGGGCACCCAGGCCGTTGCTCGGCGGGGCAGTGCCGCGGTTGGGACGGACAAACGACATCGACCAAGTCCTTCCAGGAGGAAAGGAGCAGATCCCATTTATTGCCACAAGTGCATTTTTATACAGTTTTACCAATTTGTGTGTCTCTTCGCTATCGCTTACAAGTTACAGCAGTAACATCTCATTGGCTAATTTTTCTGTCATCAATGTTATTCTTTCACTCCCTTCTCTCTCACGGGTACACCTGAACATCTCCGGATACTCCTTTACTCCCATCTTTCTCACGGGTAGCCCTTAGTATCTTCAAGGCTAATTTCTGTTACCATGCCCTCCATTGGGGAATCCATGTACCCATCACAGTCCCCACAGGGCAGTACCGTGCAAAGGGCAAAAAAGGGGTGTTTGGTGCCTTTCCAGCCCAAAGCCTTGCCCTGTTCTCCCCGCGCCACCCCCAGGTGAACACCGAGTGGCTGCAGACGGAATCCCGCGGCGTCAACCACACCGAGGGCGGCTGGCCCAGGGACATCAACCCGCAGGAGCCGGAGCAGACCGCCCGCTTCAGGAAGAAACTGGAGAAAGAGGAAAACTACATCAACACCATCACGTACCTGGGCAGCGTGAGGCCCTGCGCGTCCCCCTCCCCCGTCCCCTAGCCCACCGCTGCCGGTCCCCCGACACGGCCTCTCCTGTGCTGTCCCGCAGCTGATGGAGCACTGCGTCAGGCAGAACAACACCGTCAACATCTACGAGGAGTACTTTGGCGAGGAGGAGACGGCAGAGGTGGAAGACGAGCCCCCCTCCGCAAAAATCATCAACGTCATCAGGTAGCTCAGCCCTCACTGGGCTCCCCAGATCCGCAGCGGGCTGCTGAGTGTTAAACTGTCCTTGGAGACAGAGGAGGCGGGAAATCCCGAGGCTTTCGGCTGGTGCTGGGTCATTTGACGGATGGAGGGAGCTGCTGCAGCCCCCCTGCTCCATAACTCTGTTCCTCTGCCCTGCCCGGGGGCTTTGGAGACGGGTCCCGCAGCCCAAGGACAGACTCAGCTCCGAGCATCTTCTCGCGATGCTTTAGATAGGGTTGGTTTGTTGGGGTTTTTTTTGGTGCCTCAAAGATAATTTTCAAACGTCAGGGGCTGTTAGGTCATTTCCAGAAGTCAGATCCAGTAACATTATTGGATTCTTAGAAATTAATAACTGGAAAGACTTTATTAAATCATCAACTCTTCTCCCCGCACCCGCTCCCAAGAGAATCGTTTCCTGCACTCAGTGCTCAAGGGCTGCAGCTTCTTTTAATTGCGATTCCCACAGTTTCCGTTGGGAGACAGCCATCCCAGGGTGTGAAAAAACTGTTAGCCAACTAACTTCTTTCTTTGCTATCCTGTTATCAAAAAGGGACCCAAACGTCCCCAAGCGGACGGCCACACGTATCTCCTGGCAGCCTGGCACGTCCAGGAAACTGGCAGTGGCTTATTGCAGCCTGGAGTTCCAGCCGAACGTGGAAGACGTGAGCCTTGACTCGTACATCTGGGATCTCGGTAAGGGAAACCTCACCCGCTGGTGATGCTGCTGCCGCGGAAGCACTTTGTGTCTTCAAAGAGCGTAATGAAGCCTCACGGTGCTCGGGGAGGGGGGAACAGGGGGTCAGTTCCTGCTTTGCCCACAGATCAATGCAGAAAAGGGGAGAAATGGGACCTAAAAGCTGGGCAACAGGTGGAAAATAACCACTAAAATCCCACTACATGACTCATGAGCCTGTGGGCACAAGAGGCAGCGGAGCCACACTCCTCTCACGTGGTTCTGCTCGCTCTGTGGTTCACTGTGCTTGATTAAGAAAGAGGCACAAGCCCAGCTGAGAAGTGCCCCGTTCTGTCAAAGAACCTGTTGTATTTTAGAGTGAAAAACACAAATAAGAGGGTTTGGGGTTCCAGGGGTCCGTCCCCAGACTGGAAGGCAAGGACAGCCCAGGTCTCCTCAGCTGGTGACACACCAGCTCATCCAGCGCGGCTGGGCCGGCACTGGGAGGCTGGTTTGGAGGCCATTGTCCCGTGTTCTTTACTCATCCCTTCCCGGCAGTGAAACCCAACAAGCCGGAGCTCACTCTCAAGCCATCATCGCCTCTCGTGAGCCTGGAATACAACCCCAAAGACTCGTACGTCCTGCTGGGAGGATGCTACAACGGGCAGATGGGTGAGGAGGACGGATGGGGCGTGAGGCCGCACTGACGAGGCTTCGTTTTAATTCGGCAAGACCCTGGTTCCAGCGCAGGTTCACTCACAGAGGACGTAACGTCATTAATGCTGTGGCTGGGAATATCCCGAGCGCGGCTGAAGCTCCGGGGCTCGGCGAGGGGGGCACAGGCGGGTGGTCCCTGGAGTGGGTACCAGGGAGGGCAGGACACGGCACCGGGGAGCCCTTCACACGTGTCCTGTGCCCCTTCCTCGCCCACGGCCGTGTCTTTGCGTGGCAAAAGCCCACGGGAGGTGCCATTGCTTCACAAACTGAATTGTTCTGCCGCTGTTGTTTCAAGTGCTTGGAAAAGGGCCCCTCCCTGCCAGCTTCATTTATGGCTCTGTTATTGACTTGGCCGCGCAAGCCCTTTGGTTTAATTGCCCTCATTTTGATGTTTTCCTGGCTGTTTGCAGCAGCAATCAGCCCTGACAGGGCACGCGTTGCGGGGCTGGTTCTGCACGCTCCGCGGGGGAGGAAGAGGAGGGACGGCCCGGTCCTTCGTCCTTCGCAGGGCCCAGCCGAGCACGCTCACCCCGTCACATCCAATTGTCTAATTAGCCGTGAGCAGCGGGAGCCACTCGGTGCCGCCGCAGCCCGGCTGCCCGGGCTCTCCTGGTGGCTCTGCTGTGTGTGGTGGCAGCGACAGGCCAGGACGGCTGCTGGTGGCACCGGGGACCTGCCTTTGTCACCCAGCGCTCGCCGGAGGGGGCGCAGCCGGGGCCAGGGCACCAGGCGGGTCTTTTAGCAGTGTCGAGTGTCAGAGATGCCGTTTGGAGCTGACAGGGCTGCTCGGAGCAGTCTGGTCCTGCTGCAGCCCCTTGTGCAGAGCAGGGGGAGCCAGGGGGGTTCGTTGCCTCTGGGGATTGCGGCACATCTGCCGCAGAGAGGCGATGGCCAAAGAAACACCGCAGCTGTTTAATGTTTCTTGGCGTTTGCAGAGGGTGCAAATTGCGTTACCACTCGGCGTGGGCATCCCTGTGGGGGATCACGGCAGCGGGACCCCAGCCCGCGGGTGCTCACGTGGCTCTTCTGGGGCTGGGAGGTGTGGGGGAGCAGCCGGTGGGGTTTGCTGCCCATTCTGGGTCGGGGACTGGGGCAGCAGCTCCTTGCGAAGCGTCTGGCAAGCGAAGGAGCCGGGCGAGGGAGCGGGTGTGCATGTTGATGGCTTCTTTTCCTTCCCAGCTTACTGGGACACCAGGAAAGGGAAGCTGCCCGTGGAGGTGTCCACCGTGGAGGTCAGCCACCGGGACCCCGTGTACGGAGCCCTCTGGCTGCAGTCCAAAACGGGCACCGACTGCTTCTCGGCCTCCACCGACGGGCAGGTAATGGGCAGGGAAGGTACCTGGAGCTCACACGGGAGCCGTGCTGACATCCCAAAAGAGCTTCCCCTGCCCACACTGGCCCCACGGCCACGGCAGCTGCCCGGCTCCAGCCCCTCGCGCTGCCTGTCCCCCAGGTCCTGTGGTGGGACATCCGCAAGCTCTCCGAGCCCACCGAGACGCTGATCCTGGACATCACCCGCAAAGGGCTCCTGGAGAACGCACTGGGGGCCGTCTCGCTGGAGTTTGAGCCCACCCTGGTGAGTCTCCCCAGCCTGTCCTGCCCTCAGGACCGTCCTGCCCGCACACAACCAGCTGTCCCTGTCACCGCAGGGTCCCCAGCCCGCTGACAGCTGTTCTCTCCCGCCCCCACCCTCAGCCCACCAAGTTCATGGTGGGCACAGAGCAGGGCATCATCGTCGCCGGCAACCGCAAGGCCAAGTCACCCCTTGAAAAAATTGCTGGCACCTACAGCGGCCACTTGGGACCCATCTACGCACTGACCAGGAACCCCTTGTACCCCAAAATCTTCCTGACGGTTGGCGACTGGACAGCTCGGATCTGGTCAGAGGAGGCCAAGGAATCATCAATTATGTGGACCAAGTAGGTGTCTGGGACTGGATCTGCCCCGCTGGGGCCGGCTCTGCCCTGCTGGGGCTGGGCAGGGGTGTTGGGATGCGGTGCCCATTGCGCTGCCTCGGCTCTGCGGCAGGTACCACCTCTCCCACCTGACGGACGGGTGCTGGAGCACGGTGCGGCCGGCCGTCTTCTTCACCGCCAGGTCTGACGGGACCCTGGATGTCTGGGATTTCCTCTTCAAGCAGAAGGACCCCTCCCTCAGCTTGAAGGTCGGGTCCCCAGCGGCTCCGTGTCCCTTGCCCTGGGGCAGGCAGAGCTGGGGCTGGGGTCCCCTCCTGCCTGCACGGAGCTGGGGACATCAAACAAGTACTGTCCCCTCAGCCCTGAGCTGTGCCCGGATCCTGGTGTGCCCCAAACTTGCATACAGGCTCCTGTTATTGGATTGCTGATATCCAGACTGGGTATCAGGAACAATTTCTTCCCCAAAGGGCTGTGGGGCATTGGAACAGGCTGCCCAGGGCAGTGCTGGAGTCACCATCCCTGGAGGGCTGGACAGACGGACATGAGGTTCTCAGGACATGGGGCAGGGACAGGGCTGGGGGAATGCTTGAACTCAATGATCTTGAGGGTCTTTTCCACACAAAATGATTGGATGATTCTATCGGCAAGCGTGTGCATTCACCTCTGCCAGCTCGTCCCGCCTGACTTTCCCCCGTGGGGCATCACGTCAGGGCTCAGTGCCACCCCCGGCCCGTCCTCCCTCCCCAGGTCTGCAACGAGCCGCTCGCCAGCCTGCGCCTGCAGGACACAGGCCGCGTGGTCGCCTGCGGCTCCAAGGTGGGCACCGTCACCCTGCTGGAGGTCAGCTCCGGGCTCTGCACCCTCCAGAGGAACGAGAAGAACATGGTCAACGCTGTACGTGCGCTCAGAGCCGCGAGCCGCCGTGCCAGGTCACGGCAAAGCCCTCGGCGCTGCCGGCACGTCGCTGGCTACGCGCACAGCGGCTCTGCCGGCGCATCCTGCGCTGTCCCTGTGCGGACCATGCTGTCCCACGGGGTCCCCCGCTCACCCTGCGCCCCTCAACCCCCACCCTGCCCTAGATGTTCGAGCGGGAGACCAAGCGGGAGAAGATCCTGGAGGCCCGGCACCGGGAAATGCGGCTGAAGGAGCGCGGCAAGCTGGAGGGCCAGGAGGCGGTGCCGGAGAAGACGGCAGTGGAGGATCCCCAGGAGGTGCTGGAACGTGTGCGCAAGGAGTTCTTCGATCAGATCGAGGCGGAGATGCGGAGGAAGACACGGGCAGAGACCCAGGACCTGCACGGCAAGGTACCGGGGATGGCGCGGTGACCGCGGTGGGGACTCCCTGTGGTTCATGGGGCAGGGGATGTGGGTAGCCTGTGCCTTTCAGGATAAAGAGCTCTTGGGAGAGGAGGTGGGTGCGCATGGGATCCAGCTACCCGAGGAGGAGGGGGCGGAGGAGAAGGAGGAAGAGAAGGAGGAAGAAAAGAAGGAGGAAAAGAAGGAGGAAGAGAAGGAGGAAGAAAAGAAGGAGGAAGAGAAGAAGGAAGAAAAGAAGGAGGAAGAGAAGAAGGAAGAAAAGAAGGAGGAAGAGAAGGAGGAAAAGAAGGAGGAAGAAAAGAAGGAGGAAGAGAAGAAGGAGGAAGAGAAGAAGGAGGAAGAGAAGAAGGAGGAAGAGAAGAAGGAGGAAGAGAAGAAGGAGGAAGAGAAGAAGGAGGAAGAGGAGAAGGAGGAAGAGGAGAAGGAGAAGTTGAAGGAGGACACGGATGCTGCCAAGGTCAGTGATCTCCACCTTTCCGGTGCTTCCCCCCGCTTGCTCGGGCTGCTGATCTGTGTCTGGTGTGGGGACGCAGCTGCTGTCCCCGAGTCAGACAGAGCTCGTGGGGACGAGCAGAGGGTCCCACGCAGCTTCCTGACCGCCCACCTGCTCCCTCCGCAGGAGCCGTAGCCGAGACGGGAGCAGTGATCACACAGGTGGGTCACACCTGCACATTGGGCACAGGTGCTCCCTGGCCCTTTGCCCTCTTGATTTAGTTTTTGTTCTGAGTGAATAAACAGGAGTTTTCCGCGTTGTGTCTCCCCCGTCAATTATTAATGAGCTGCCGGTTGCACTCCCCCCAGTCAGAGCGGTGCCACTGCTGTGCGCAGCCCCATGGCCCCTGCCCGTCCCTGGGGATGGGGAACCCCCAGAGACCCCCGCGCACCCGACACTCGTTTTCTGCTTTTATTCGGCAAGGGGTGGGTGCCGGGGCAGGGCTGGGGCAGCTGGTGGCCGTGGGCATGGTGAGTGCCCCCCAGAGCCCACTCCCCAGCCTGGGCACACACGCAGCTCGCTGCCGCACCGGGGGTGCTGCTGGGGACCCCAGTGCCACGGGGGTGTCACCATGGGAGGGCCGGGCTGTCCTTGTCCTCATCCCCTTGCTCCTTGGGGTTATGAGCCTGGGATGGGGCTGCACGTTTCACCTCCTGCACCACCCACAGGGGGCTGGGGCCTCCCAGCATCCCCAGGTCCCCACACACACCCAGGGACAGCGATGGGGACAGTCAGGGAGGGGCGGGCAGCAGAGGGTGCAGTCCCAGGGACCCCATCATCTACCTACGAGCAGGGGGACCAACACAAGCCCCCTGCGGGGCTGGGGCCAGTCCAACCGCAGGACCCGCCTCCGCCTCGTTACTTCTTCACCTTGATGAGGGAGTGGTAGACGGGCTTGACGATGATGTGGAGGTGCAGGGAGTTGTCGATGAGGTACTCGGAGGTTCGCTTCTGCAGGTCGGCGTGGGCGAGGAAGTCGGCCGCCTCGTCCGAGCTCTGGTGGAAGCTGTAGACGTGCTTCACCACCACGCGGCCCTGCTGCCGCACACCCACCAGCACCGTCTTCTGGAAGCTGACGCCGGCAAAGTCAGGGCTGCTTGTGGCCGGGGTGATGACGAGCCGGGGGCGACCGTCCTCGATTCGCACCGGCTGGATGGCGCCCGACACCGAGTCCGAGTAGACGGGGCGCAGGCTGACGGGCAGCCAGCGCGGCGAGAAGAGGACGTTCCAGGTCACCCGCTTCCCGGCGTCATGGCTGCTGGGACCCAGCTGCGTCTGGAAGCTGGTGCTGCGGTCATCTCGTGCCGGGTTGTTGATGACCCACTGGGAGCCCCAGCTGGACGCGAGGTAGTTGCGGGGCAGGAACATGCTGCAGTTGACATCAAAGTACTTGGCGAAGTGGAGCGGGGAGGCAGCGTGGAACTGGAACGCCTGGAACAGCAGGTCCTGCACCGCAGCGCGGTGCCGCGCCAGCACCGCCGACTGCGCCTGCAGCCGGAACAGCTGGCTGGGCGCGATCATGGGGTAGCGGATGGCGCGGAGCACCCGCTCGGCCACGGGCCCATCGGGCTGCTGGCGGCTCAGCCAGCCCTCCACGGCGGTGTAGAGCTCCAGCTCGCTGTGCAGCACCAGGTCGGAGCGCTCCAGCAGCAGCAGCAGCAGCTCCACGCTCACCGAGCCCCACTCGGCGCTGCCCAGCACGGCTGAGAGGTTCCAGGCCAGGAACTGGAGACAGGTCTCCTGCAGCACCGCGTCCCCGATGCGCACGGCGTAGTGGTACCAGGTCACCACGTGGCCCTGGCTCGACTCGCTGGCCAGATGGCTCCTCATGTAGTCGGCCACGCCGCGCTGCAGCCCCCACACCCGATACTTGCTGGCCAGCTGGTGCAGGGGGATGGCCTGGTGCAGCAGGATGGAGACGCCCCCGCAGTATAGGTACCTGGGGCAGAGCATGCGATGGTGACAACGGTGTCCCCTGATTCCCTTCCCAGGCTTCCACTCTGGTAGTGCAGTCCCCGGGGGAGCATCCTCCTCCTTTGGCTGCATCCTTCTGGGCATCTCAAACCCGTGAGGCTGACGTGGTCCCCAGGGGAGCATCCTCCCTCCTGAGCTGCATCTCTCCAGAAATCCCATCCTGTGGGGTCCCTGTGGTGCCCAGGGTAGCATCCTCCTTGGGCTGCATCCCTCTGGACATCTCCATCCTGTGTGGTCCCCATGGTTCTCAAGAGAGAGTCCCCCTCCTTGACTGTACCCCTCCCAACACACCCATCCCATGAGGTCCCCGTGGTCCCCAAGGGAATATTCCATCTCCATGCCTGCATTCCTCCCAGCATCCCCATCCCATGGGGTCCCCATGGTCCCCAGAGGAGCTGCGTCCCTCCTGGTGTCCCCATCCCATGGGGTCCCCACCTACCTGATGAACTTCTCGAAGAGCGCGGCAGTCTCGGGCGGCTCGTGCAGGGTGATGACGCTCTGGTTGCGCAGGAGGCTCTCGAAGACCTCGCTCTGGAGGCTGAGCAGCAGCTGGTGGGTGTGGAAGACCTTGGCCTCCTCGGCGGCGGCCGTGCGCACCCGCAGCACCGTGTCGCTGCTGTTACCGTTCTGCAGCAGCTCCTGCAGCCGCTGCAGCAGCGTCAGCGAGTGGTTGATGGTGGCCGCCGTGGTGTCCCCGCTAAGGTCGGCTCTCTGGGCTGGGGGGAAGATGGGACCATCCCAGTGCTGCACCCCAGGAAAGAGTTGTGGGGGGCTGGGATGCAGTAGTGTGGGGCCCAGCTGTGGGGCGATGGGGGTGAGCGGGGCAGCCCAGATCTGTGCACATCCTCCCTCCGCTCCCCCAGCACCAAAGGGCTGGCTGGTGCCAAGTGGGGGAAGGACAAGGGGACATGAGGACATTTGTGCCCTTGGGAGCCAAGAAGCTGCTTTTCCGCAGTGAGAGGGGTGAGACCACCCTGTCCCAGGCTGAGAAATGGCCCCGTGCCAGGCAGCGCTGGCTCGCAGCCCGGTCTGCATGCTCCGGGGTGACCGTCCCCCCGTGTCTGTGTCCCCATAGCACTGGGCTCCCAGTGGGGTAAGGGACTGAGCTGGGGTCCCCGTGCTCCCACGGGCATGGGGACCCTTCCTCCCTCTCCTCCTTTCCCTCGCACCCAGCACAACTCCCCCCCACCCAGATCATCCCTCCCCCAAGGTGAATTGCCCCCATCTCTCCCAAATCCCTGTCTCACCGGCCGATGAGCGGGCGGATTACCCGTCCCAGCGCCGGCTTAAGGCCAGCTGAGTGGGGTGGGGAGGGGGATCAGGAACCCCTCGCCCCACAGTGCCAGACCTTCCTGCCCACAGCACCAAGTGTCCCCGGGCAGGGGTGAGCACAGCCTGGCTGTCACCACCGGCACCTCCTGGGCACAATGGGGCACAGTGGTGGGGCGCAGCACGTCCAGGAGGCGCATCCATCCGTCCCCAGGCACCGCGACGGCTGCTGGAGAGCCATGCTGAGCATCGCCAGGTACCCACAGCCACATCCCACCCCGGCACCCAGCGAGGGCAGCGGGACCCACGGCACAGGGCCCCCCCCACGCCTCCCCTGCCCCAGCCACCCTTACCGGCTTGTGCGGTGAGGAGGAGGAGGAGGAGGAGGAAGGCAGTGGTGGCGCAGCCCCAGCGGCGGGCGGCCGCGGGCCGGGTGCCCGTCAGCCTGCTCATGGCTTCGCAAGCGCATCTGCCGGCTCGGCGGGCGCCTGGTGCCCGCCTGGCGCTTATGTAGGCCACCAGCCCTCCCAGCCCTCCCAGCCCGCGCCGCCACATCGATTGGTGGAAACTGGGACCGGCCGTTACCAAGGGAACTGCTTCCAGCCCTCGGCCATCCCCCCGACCCCGGACCCCAGCCCCGCACCCAGGGTGGCGTGACAGGGCGCCCCAGTGAGCCCCGGCACACTGTGGGGACATCTCCATGTGCCACCTGCTCACGGTGTCAGTGGTCACTGCTGTGCCGCTGCCCCACGCGTGGCTGCAGCCCTTTGTGCTGCTGGGGTCTTTGCATTCAGGGCACAGCTCGGCACAGCCGCCCTGCTCCCCCGGCTCATGGGTATTCATGGCGGCAGCAGCCCATCACCATGGCATCCGCGCTGCCGGCAGGAGCTGCCTGCCCTTTTCCCAGCCTTTGCAGCCAAGAGGCTGCCTGTGCAGGGCGAGTGCCCCGTGCTGGCCTCTGCTGGCCCCTCGCCCACCCTGACAGCTCTTGGGGGGTTCACAATGGGGCCAGGGTGGCATTTGCCCCCCCGCGGCCCCAGTGCCACATGGCAGGGCCAGTACGGCTCAGGCCCGGGGCTGGGGTGGTGTGGGTGCCCCCACCCCACAGCACGAGATGGGCACCCCCTATGCAGGAGCGTTTTCTGGCACAACCCAAGCAAGCCGGGTAGAAGCAGGGGGTGTCTGCACCCCACTGGGGAGCCAGGGCCGGGACCCCCGCCTGGGACAGACCCACCACATGGTCACCTTGGGGTGCAGCAGGACCCGCCTGCCGGGGGGGCAGCGCCTGGGCCCCCTCCTGGGGACACCCCAGGGTGACCTTCAGCACATGGCAGGGCCAGAGCTGAGGAGGGCAATTAGCCATTTCCCGGTTATTGAATGTCTGGGATGATGGGATTAGTGCCAGTGCCTGCGGTATCACAGATTTGTGTTCAGCTGCCGAGCATGGTGACAGCACGGCTGGTGCCCGTTTCATGCCCAGGACCTGCAGGAGGACACTGTGCCATGGCCGGCACTGCCAGCACCCCGCAATGGGAGGGATGCTGTGCCATGGCCAGTGGAATGGAGAGCACATGGCTCACAGGGCAAAGGTGGCGGTAGGCACACGCGGTGGGGCAGGACGGTGGTGGCCAGGGCTTTGCGCCGGGCACGGCGTGCTCAGACCATCTGCCCCTGCGTATCAGCTTGCCCAGCCCTGGCACGGTGATGCCATGGTGGGGGCTGCTGTCATGCTGGCGAGGGCATCTAAGGACAGGCTTGCTGTGGGCTCACGTGGGAGCCAGAGCCAGAGCACCCGTGCCCCTGAGGAGGATGGGGACATGGGGACACAGGACCAAGCAGCCACATCCCTGAGCACAACTGTGTCCTGGGGGGCAGGGCAAGGGGCTCAAGCTTAGATGGGGTGTCCAGATGTTGAGCATGGGCAGATGTTGCTGCAGCTCCGCAGGGAAGGATGACCCATCTGGTCCTGACCCGCGGGTGGATGGGCTGGGGACAAGCTGCTCAGCAATCACTGTGCCACACTCGGGGGCTCCCCGGCTCCTCGTGGGGACAGGCAGGTGGGCAGGAGGGCGGGTGATGGGGTGGGGGAGTCCCAGGAGTGCGGTGCAAGCAGCGCCCAGCCCGGGCGGACATCCCTGCATCGCTGCGGGGCGCGCACAGCTGGGGACGAGGGGCCCCCGCCGCGGGACAGCCGGTTAATGGCTCAACCGCATCCACCGATGCCTCATTTAACCACCTGCTGCAAACAGCAGCTGGCCGGGAGCGTGCGCCTGGGGAGCCGCTGGCGCCGCGCCAGCCCGGGCTGCACCGACAGCCTGGGGACCCCCGTGTCCCCCGCGGGGTGTCACTGTCCACGGGGCAGGGCGGCACAGGCTGCGGGGACACGGGGGACACGGGAGCTGGGGGTCCAGGTGTGGGAATGATGCACCCTGGCTTGGTGACACGGGCCTTTGGATATAATGGGGGGCCTGAGGTGTCCCCAAGCACTCAGACCACCACCCCTATTGCTCTGGGGTGGGGATGAGCTCTGTCACGGTCACTCTGGGCTGCCACAGCCTCCCAAGTGACCCCCTCCCTGGCCCCCGAGGGAGCAGCAGGGCCAGGGGCCGTCCTCCTGCCCTGCTAGCCCAGCCCGCGGCTCTGCCCACGCCGCTCTCCCTCCGCCCCACGTCCCTGCGATGCTGCAGGTGCTGGAGGGGACACGGCCACCGCCGAGGAGACGGACACCTGTGGGGACACGGGCACCAGTGGGGACGTGGACACCGGTGGCTCTCCAGGTGCAGGGGAGGTGGCACCACACGCAAGGTGGGTGGCACGGGGGCCACCGAGGTGAGAGCCCATCTCTCACAGGGCTTGGGGAGTGGGACCCCGGGTAGTGGAGAAAAGGGAGGACCAGACCAGCGCCGTCAGTAGAGCAACCGGGGTCAGGGCTGGGAAAGAGTTAACACGTTCCCGCCGCAGTTGCAGCGATCGATGCCCCAGTTCCTTGGGGGACTAGAAGGGACCAGACTTGCCCCTGCTGATTAGCCGGATCTAATTTGCCGTTAATTGGCATCCCCCTGCGCATCCCTCCCCCTGCTCGCCCCCAACCCGGGGTTCTGCTGGGGATCCTGCTGCCATCCCGGCAGGGCACAGCGCACGAAACCCCTCCGGGCTGCCAGGGCCGGGGAGATGGGACCCCCTGGCCCCGCGGGCGCTGTTGGGGGGGCAGATCCATCGCTGGGGTCCCGGAACGGGAGCACCTCCAGGGGGAGGACGAGTCCCCCTCCGGCCCCGGCGGGGCTCTGCGGTGACAGGGACTGGGCCACTTTGGCGTCCCTGGGGGGCCAGAGTCGAGCTGGGGCCGCAGCGGTGCCCAGGATCCCCCCCTGGGCTCAGGACCCACGCACCGCACCCCTCACCCTCTTCCGGCACTAGGGCCCGGGGGTCGCAGTCCCTCCGGAGATGCTAATGACGGAGAGATTCTGACCAATCAGAACGCAGCACCCAGATTAGGTATCTCCATTCCTGGAGGACGCCTCTCTGATTGGCTAGAGCCTTCCCCCCAGCCAATAGGAGCTCAAGGCTCGGGATGGGTGTGGTGCCTCCCGGGTTTATGAATGGCCAGGCGCAGTTTGGGCCCGATCCGGGCGCGGGACGCGGGTAGGGACACCGACACCGACACCCGGCGGGTGATCCCCAGCCTGGTCCGGGACCCCAGACCCTGGCAGGTGCCCAGGATAGTGGTGTTTTAATCCGGTTTTCTTCAAGGTGGTAAACGGGGCCAGGCGTACACACAAGGAGCATCTCTGGTACTGGGGTCACCTTGCGCTGTGGGGATGGGGACCGTCAATCCGCCGTCCCCTAGCGGGCTGGATCCTGAGTCCCTTTGTCCTGTAGCATCCGTGGGCAGCTCCAAAATGTGCCATCACATGTAGACACAACAGCGGACCTGGGGGAACCAACCCATCCCAAGTCCCCTGTGCCATGTCCTGGCTGAGCCCCTGCCCAGGAGCCCCCAGGGCCCTTATCCTCCTGACGCTCCCTGTCTCCCCCCACAGCCAGTCCGTGGTGGAAGGCGATGGTCCCGGTGCCCAACAGCACGGTGGTGGCATGGACCAGTGAGGTGGCGCGGCAGGAGCTGGAGCGGTCGCCCTGTCTGGTCGGCGTCTTCCCCGTCGTGTATTACAGCATCCTGCTGGGGCTGGGGCTGCCAGGTGAGAGGCTGGGGTGGGGGGGATGGCCAGGATGTGGGGAGCAGCACCCACCTGGGTGCTGACCCCTGGAAAGGGTGCTGAGCTGGGCAGGCTCAGCCCAGCCTGTGGCCTCAGCTGCCGGCAAAGCCTCAGGGCTTTTAGGGACAGGGAGGTGAGTCCTCAGGCGTGGGGGAAAACAACCTGCTCCCCACAGCACCCCCAGCCGCGGTGCCCGGCTGTACAACCCAGCCCCACGTGGCAGGTGCCGCAGCAGCAGGGACAGATGGTATTTGCGTTGCTTGGGCTAACACACTGAAGAGATTAATCAGCTCAGCAAATCCCCACTGCACCGTGATATTTATAGCTTACCCACCCTAGCCAGGGCCTGGGGCCACTCGCCCAGAGAGCCTGGGTAGTCCTGGGATCCAAGCTGCTGCTGGGGGGCACCGTGAGCCCCAGAGCCTCACCACCGCCCATCTCTCTTCTCCTTCCAGTGAACATCCTAACTGCCGTGGCCCTGTCCCGCCTGGCCACAAGGACCAAGAAGTCATCATATTGGTACCTGCTGGCCCTGACTACCTCTGACATCCTCACCCAGATCTTCATCATCTTCATGGGCTTCATCCTGCAGACAGCCATTCTGGCGCGGGCGGTGCCCAGCGCCTTCATCCACGCTGTCAACGTGCTGGAGTTCACGGCCATCCACGCCTCCATCTGGGTCACCGTCCTGCTGACTGTGGACCGCTACATGGCCCTGTGCCACCCGCTGCGGTACCGCACCGTGTCCTACCCGCAGCGCACCCGCAAGATCATCGTGGCTGTCTTTGCCGTGGCTCTGGCCACCGGCGTCCCTTTCTACTGGTGGCTGGACATGTGGCGTGATGCCGACCCCCCCACTGCCCTGGACAGGGTGCTTAAGTGGATGCACGCCATCACCGTCTACTTCTTGCCCTGCAGCATCTTGCTGGCCACCAACTCCATCGTCATCTGCAAGCTGAAGCGGCAGAGGCATTTCGGGGGTGGCCGGCCCCGCCTGAGCAAGACCACGGCCCTCCTCCTGGCCGTCACCATCATCTTCATCGTGCTCTGGGCTCCCCGCACCATCGTCATGATCTGCCACCTCTATGTGGCCTCGGTCAAGAGGGACTGGCGCGTGCACCTGGCCTTGGACATTGCCAACATGTTGGCCATGCTCAACACCACCCTCAACTTCTTCCTCTACTGCTTTGTCAGCCGGACCTTCCGCCGCGCAGTGGGCGAGGTGCTCCGGGCCCACCCCTGGCACAGCCTGCGGCCCAGCAGCACCCACTTTGCAGCCCCAAAACTGCGGGAGCCGCTGGCCGGCACGGCCCTCTGAGCCGCGGCTGCTGCCAGGCGGGGCGGCGCTCGGCCGGGGGTCCCAGTGCTCCCCCAGCCCCGGGCGTCACCCCGGCACCCAGTGAGACCCTGCCCTTGGGATACGCAGCGTTCAGCTCCCCAGGTGGGGCAGAAAGGACATGCCAAGCTCTGGACCCACAGCCATGCGGCTTGTGGGGCTCCCCCAGCCAGATGAGTCCCCGTCCCTGTGCTCTTGGCTGCTCTCTGGCAGCAGCTCCAGCCCCTGCTGAACCAATGTACCAAAGGCCCCGGGGAACTCGGAGGGCATGGCTGCCCCACAGCGAGGGGACGGGTGCGGGTGAGCTCCTTGTGGGCACTGGCACAGACTCGGTGACTGCTGGGTGCCAGCGGGACAGACCTTCCTCCATAAACTGCCGTGCTGAGACCGAAACTCTGCCTGAGTCTGGCTCCTGTTGAGCAGCCAGGATGGGGACACCTGGCACCAGCACCCCCAGGCACAGGGTCCCCAAGCAGCATTTCCCACCGGCTGCATGCATCGAGTGCACCCAGCACCAGAGCAGCCCTCCCAGTTACACCAGTGCCAAGCTGGTGCACTGCTGGGCGAGCAGCCCTGCCAGTCTGCCTGTCCCCAGCTGCCACCAGAGGGCAGGGACGGGACGCCCTGCAGAGCTGACACAGCCCAGGGGGCAGGGAGCTGGCAGCCCTGGCACCCCCAGCCCCCCACACCAGCCCTGCCCACCCCGCTCCCCACCCTAATTCCCCCATAAGGTCTTTAGCGTAATCCCCCCAAAACAGACCAGCCTTTCTGCTCTAATTCCCCAGAGACTGGGCAGGATGGTGCTTGGGGGAGCTGCCTGGGGAAGCAGGGGCTCAGCTGCCCCAAGGGGACTTGGGGTGCCCCACACAGGGCATGGAGACCCTTCTGCCCGCTGGGCTTGCCCACTGCATCAAGCCGTGCCTGGCACCAGGATGGAGTGGGGGTGGGATGGGGTGTTTCCACCCCTGCTTGTGGGGTGAGCACCAACTGGCACCAGTACTGGCACGCAGGCACCTGCCCATGGTGCAGCCAGGGCCCCGCGGCCGGATCGGTGCCCTGCACGGACAGACAGACCCCGGCGGTGCCACCTTACGCCAGGCAGGATCCGGCGCTGCCCGTGCTCCCAGTGACAGGGTTAAATCCTGACCCGGTGGCGCAGATGGTACCTGGGAGGTGCTCGCTCCATTAATTCTGGCATCTGCGGAGAGCAGGAGGGGGAAGAGATTAGATATTAACCCAGCCCGCGCCTCTCGCCCGGGGGGCACCTGTCCCTGGGGGTTTCCAGGGCTGGATCCCACCCCGGGGCCCTTCACTGGGGCTGGAGGGGGCACAGGGCAAGGGGTTCAGCCAGCAAGGGCAGCGTTTGGCAAGAGCTCCGGCCCCGCTTGCGGCAGGCCAGGACGGCTGCCGGCCCCCCCTCGCCAGCCGCCGCTTATTTACTTGGAGAGGGAGGTGGAAATGTGCTGACCACGTCCGCCGGCGGCGAGGGGCTCCGCTCTGGACAGAACCGGCTGGGGTGGAAAACAGCTCCCTGGCCCCGGTTTGAGCGGCAGCAGCAGCGGGGAGGCAGCTGGGAGGGTGAGCGGGGGCCCCCGGCCCCAGGTACGGCCCCCCCGGCTCCAGGTACAGCCCTCGCCTTCCCAAGGTGAACCACCGCGGCTGCCATACAGGGCTCGGTCAGCCGTGCCACCGTACCAGCCGTGCCACCGTACCAGCCACACCAACTGCCCAGCCCTGTGGCTCCATAGGAAAGGTGAGTCTGGAAAAGAACACACCCGGTGCGCTCATGTTTTCAAAACGAGCCAGCAGGGAAATCTGGCCCGGGTCCTGGTACCCCAGCCCCTCACCGTGGCTGCTGTGCCAGAGGGACCGGCTCTGCCCGGTGCCACCACAGGAACCGCGGTCCCCAGCCCACCTGGGTCACCAGGGAACCGGGACCGGGCTCTGTCCTCACCAAAAGGGCTGTGCCAGGCGCCAACCACCACGGCACAATTGTTGCGGAGGTGACCAAGGGCAGCCGGTCCCTTGCAGCCCACGCTGGTCCCTGCAGGGCAGCTGGCACACGGTGTCACACCCAACCTACCCACAGCTGCCTCCCCAGTGGGGTGTTTCTGTAGGACCTACAAAAACACCAGGGCTGTGCCACAGGGGCTGGAGGGGCGGGAGGGTCCCCATGGGAAGCGGGGAGGAACACACCGGCCATGTCGGGGAAACGATGGCTGAAGCCGCGCAGCTGCGGGGCAGCATCAGCGGGACGGACACCCCTGCCAGCGGCCCCTGGGGGAGTGTGGGGGGCGTGGGGGGCTTGTGCTGAGTCAGCAGCCGGGAAACCCGCCGGCCCCGCAGCGGAAGGAAGCAGCCGGCAGGAAGACGGTGCAGCGTGGCCTCTCCGCAGCCCGGGCCCGGGTCGGCGCCGGTGCGGGGGCGGCGGGGCATCCAGCCCGTGCTCCTGGCACTGCGGATCCAGGCTGAGCTTTCCCTGGAGAGCGAGGGCTGTGCCAGGCTGAGAGCCTGAACCCCGACTCCTCGGGGGAACTGAGGCACAAGAGGCCACTGCAGAGCCTCCTGTCCACGCCACCTGTGCGAGGCCACACATGTGCACATGTGCCCCGGCAGGGAGGGACAATCCTGCCCCAAATGCTGTCCTGAAGCCAGACGCTGTTTAGGAAGATGAAGGGCAGGAGGGCAGGCGGCCCCAGTGCCGGAGGGACAGCAACAGTGGGTGCAGCACCCAGCACAGACGCGCCGTCTCTCCCCGTGGGCTCCGGCAGGTGCCAGTCCTCGTGCTGCGGGTGCTGCCGGCTCCGGCTCTGCCTCCCTTTCTCCTCGGATTGTTTTCAACCCGGCCCGGGCTGGGGGAGGAACCGCCGGAGGCACGTTGAACTTTTGTCTGCATCCTTCACCCTCTTGCTTCACCCTCCCAGAATAGCAGCGCCCGCCTGGAAACTTCCCCAGGCTGGCAGCACCCCGGGTCCCCCAGGGCACCCCAAGCCTCCGGGGGCTCTTCCCAGCCCTAAGCCACAGGGATGGGGTGACTGTGGGTGCCCATGCCCAGCCACCCTGCTGGCACAGGGACCACCGAGCCCTGTTTGCTGTCCCTGGACTGGGGCTGCCCTGGGCCCCCAGCACCTTGCAGAAAGGGCTTTTCTGGGGCCCTGCCGCCCTGCCAAGGGCTCCAGCTTTAGCTGTCAGCTGACATTCCTCCGGGAGGCCCCTCCAGGCTGCGCCTCAGGGCTTCCTGGTGCAGCCGGTGTGTCCTGACACGGCGGCGCCACCCGTGGGACCCCACTTCCACCCCGGAGCCCACCCACCCGCCGGGTGCGACGGACACCGAGAGGAGGTCGGTGCCAGGCCCTGTGCGGGTGATGCTGCCTTGGCAGAGCCCCCTGCCCCGTCCCTTGTCCCCCGAGGGTCTTTCCCAGTCATCCGAGCTCAGCAGGGCTGGGCTGACCCAGCTGCTCCGGGCTGAGACCCCACAGACTCATTCCACCCATGGCCAGGTGGGTTCCGGTGCCGGTCCCCGCGGGTCCGCCCCTCCCAGCCCGGGCTCTGCCCCCGCTCCCGCCCACCCCGCAGTCCCCTCTGTGCTCTGGGGCCGGTTCCGCCGCCCGGTGCGGGACCTCAGCCCGTCTGGTCCCCCCGCCCGCGACTGGGCAGGTCCCGGCCGGCCCCGAGCGCTCCCCGGGCAGAGCCGCACCTCGGGGAGGGGCCGGGCCGGGCAGGCGCGCACGGTGCGGCGGGACCGGGGCTGGCCCGGCACGGCTCGGCACGGAACGGAACGGCGGAGCGGGGCCGCCGGGCGCTGGAGCCGGTGAGCGGGGCCGGGGAGGGGTCGAGCCCCGCGGGGCTTGGGGGCATCGCGTTGGGAACGGGTCGGGACCGGGAGCCCGGACCGGGAGTCAGACCCGGGAGCCGGACCCGAACGCCCCTGCAGGTCGCCTGGCTGGAGAGTTGGGGGCAGCTCTGGCGAAGTTTGGGGCTCGGGAGCGCCGGGAAACCGGGCCGGGACTGGCCGGGAGGTGCGTGGGAACCGGGCCAGGGGTGCGGAGACCGGGCCGGAGCCGCCGGGGAGGGGCAGGGGGACCGGCCGGGCCGGGTGCGGGGAAGCCGGTAGGAGCCGCGGGAACCCGGTCCTGCCGCGGTGCCGGGGGTCCCGGTCCCCATCCCGGCCCCGAGGGAGCGAGGGGTCCTGGTCCTGGGCGCTGCTCCTGCCCCAGCCCAGGGTCACCTTGCTGGGGGTTCCCTGTGGGTTTCCACCCCCAGCAGTGGGGCTGCAGCTTCCTCGCTGCCTCCTCTTCCCTGTACCCACCCTGTGCTCCCCGGGCCGCTGGACTGGGGACAGGGACCCCCATGCCGTGCCATGCCGTGCCATGCTGCGGCTGCCTGCGTGCCAGCGTCTGGCAGTGCTGGGCACGGGACCTGCGCTGGGTCAGTGCCCAGAACCAGAGGAGGGAAGTGGGACAGGAGAAGTGAAAAGTGGAACGTGCTGGCACGCAGGGATGAGCAGAGGGGACAGTCCTGTCCCTGGGCATTACATCTGCTGTCCGGCCCAGGCCTGTGTTCGGTGTTCCCGGGGAAGCGAGTGGGCACAGTGCCGCCTGGAGGAAGGTACCATCAGAGAAATCTTGTGACGGGATGTGGGGCTCAGTCTGAGCACCCCCAGCTGCCTCTGGCCTCCAGGCACAGAGCTGAGGGGGAACGTGTGTCTGCCCTGTCCGCTCTGGGGCTGCAGTGGGTTCACCATGGGGCTCACCATGACCTGTTCACTCACCATGGCCCGGCAGGAGGGATGCCCATGGGGATGTGTGGGCAGGGATGCTCAGAGCCCTGGATAAGCACAAACAGTGCCGGGGGCTGAGCTGCAGCCCCCATCGTCTCCATAACCCCCTTCTGTCTTGCAGGGTCCCTGGACGCCCCGCTCAGCGCCCGCACCGCGGTGCAGGATGGGTGTCGCGGTGGCTGGCGTGCTGCTGGCCCTGCTCCCCGCAGCCGGCGGTCAGAGCAGCCCCCCCGCCGGCTGCGGCACCGACCTCTCCTCCCTCTACTACAACCTCTGCGACCTCTCGGCAGCCTGGGGCATTGTGCTGGAGGCCGTGGCCAGCCTTGGCGTGGTCACCAGCTTCGTGCTCACCATTGTCCTGGTGGCCAGTCTGCCCTTCGTGCAGGACCCCCAGAAAAAGAGCCTGGTGGCCACGCAGGTCTTCTTTCTGCTGGGCACCTTTGGGCTCTTCTGCCTGACATTTGACTTCATTGTGGGGCCGGATTTCTCCACCTGCACCTCCCGCCGCTTCCTCTTTGGCGTCCTCTTTGGCATCTGCTTCTCCTGCCTGCTGGCGCACGCCGTGGCCCTCAACTTCTTGGCACGGAGGAACCGGGGCCCGCGGGGCTGGGTGACACTGGCGGTGGCTCTGCTCCTGGCCTTGGTGGAGGTCATCATCAACGCCGAGTGGCTCATCATCACGGTGGCGCGGCGGGAGGGCGGCTCGCCGGACCCTTGCCAGTTGGCGGATGCTGACTTTGTCATGGCGCTCATCTACGTCATGTTCCTGCTGGTGGCCGCCTTCAGCACGGCCTGGCCGGCCCTCTGCGGCCACTACCGCCGCTGGCACAAGCACAGCGCCTTCATCCTGGCCACCACCGGCCTCTCCATGGCCATCTGGGTGGCGTGGATGGCCATGTACCTCTACGGGAACCAGCGTGTGGGTGAGAAGCCCGGCTGGGACGACCCCACGCTGGCCATTGCACTGGTCTCCAACGCCTGCACCTTCCTCCTCCTCTACATCATCCCTGAGGTGACGCACATGACGCGGGGGGACCCCGAGCAGGCCTTCGAGGACGACATCTACCCCACGCGCGGGGTGGGCTACGAGACCATCCTCAAGGAGCAGAAGTCACAGAGCATGTTTGTGGAGAACAAAGCCTTCTCTATGGACGAGCCCTCCTTCGGTAGGCGCCGGGGCTCACCGGGATCACGGCAGGGCTGGTGGCAGTCACCGGTCCCCCGCTGGCAGCGGCGGGTGGCAGCGAGTCGTCTGTCCACGACCCGCCCGGCATTGATGCCTGCCCTTGTTGTGGCTGCCAAGAACCCGCCGGGCTGGGTCTACCAGTTTGGGCTGAGCTGGGCGGACGGGGTGCTCCCTCCCCGGCGTGGGGTGCCCACAGCTCCCGGCCCTCTGCCCCAGGCAGCCGCTCTGCCCGTGAGACCCTACAATAACAAACCCCGGGCTGGGCAGGGACTGTGCGCATAGCACGGTGATGCAAACCCTGGGGACGTCCCTCCCATCCCCCGGGAAAGGCACAGAGTGGCCAGCTGCTGAGTCAGCTCATTAAACCTGCTAACGAGGCTCCCTGGTGGGGTGGGGGTGGCTCCATGAGCCCCCAAACCCTTCACCGTCCCCGTCTCTTTGCAGCCAAGAAGCCGGTGTCCCCATACAGTGGCTACAACGGGCAGCTCCTGACCAGCGTCTACCAGCCCACCGAGATGGCTCTGATGCACAAGGGACCGGTGAGTGCCACACTGGGTGACACCAGCACCACCGGCTACTCCAGGAATGGCCACGTCCTGCCCCATGGAGGGGCTTGTAATCGAGATGGGGCCAGGGTGTGGGGCGCTCCCCTGGCCCCCATGTCCCAAGGGCTGCTGTAATCTTGGGGGGGTCACCTCTCGCCTTCCTCCCTGGGGACCCCGCGGGGCTGGGGGTGCTCCTGGTGCCTCTGCAGTCCCCCCTCTTCTGCCCTGCAGACTGAAAGTCCCTATGACGTGATCCTGCCCCGCGCCTCCACCGCCAGCCCTGGCAGCGCCAGCTCCACACTGCGAGCTGAGGACGCCTTCGCGGCACAGGCCCGGCACACCGGCACCCAGCGGGACACCAGGAGCTGCCAGGTGGGTTAATGTGCAACGTGGTGGGCGGAGGAGCCGGCACCGAGGTCCAGCCCATGGCCGAGGGCAAAGTCTGTCCCCATGGGAGGGCAGGGGCAGGGGTGGCTCTGCCAGCACCCCGGGGCAAGTCAGGCTGTGCCTCCTCGCTGGTGCCAGAGCCGGGTCTGCCGGCCCGTGCTGCGGTCCTGCTGCCACCACCGTGCCACCCCAGCACCATCCTGCTCTGCCCGCAGGTGCAGTCCCCATATGGCCGGAACCGATGGTGAAGCCCCCGCAGCACAGGTCCCACAGTGCCGGCACAGCCGCGGCCTCACCATCCTGCTCTGGAGGTCTCACCAAGCCTTGTCCCACCCCACCACCTACGTGCCATCCCCTCCGGTGGCCGGAGCCGGTTTCTGCACAGGGGACACCTGGTTGCAGTCCCAGAGCCATCACTCCTGCCTGCCCGTCCACGGTGCCCGCAAGACGCCAGCTCTGTCCGGACCCCCTGTCCCTGCCGCTGTCCCTGCCACAAGGACCAGCTCCCGTGGGGCCATCCCGAGTCACCCCCTCGCTGCCTTCATGACATACGGACACCCTGTCCCCCCCAGACCAGGGACCATTTGCTACTGGGGAGCGGTGAGACTCCTGCCAGCCCCGAGCCCCCGGCTGCACACGGACCCCGCCAGCCCTGGGCTGAGCCAGCACCGTCCTGCCGCAGGACACAAGGTGACACAGCTCTCCCCAGCCCTGGCTCCTGCTGTGTCTCAGTTTCCCCATTGCTGGGGAAGGGGGGGCTGTTGGGGGTCCAGGTGATCAGTGCCTTGCTGGGCTGGGGACCCAGCCCCTGCAGCTCCTGTCTCCCTCTTGGTGCCTTTTCCCCCTCAGGGCTTAGGGGGAGCTGGGCCCCTCGCCCTCCCCCTGGCTTTCTCTGTTGTTTTTTCCTCTTCCCCCATTTTTCAGGTTGGACCCAATAAAGGTGACTTTTCCTACGCGGTGCTGTAGCAGCTGGGCCGTGATGGGGAAGGGGTGCCCGGCTGTGCCGCCAGCTGCTCCCCCATCCCCAGCCCCACTGCAGCCAAGGGCTCCTGCTGCTTCTCCCCTTCTGCTCAACCCCACGTCCCCTTCCTGGGGCGCAGCACGGAGAGAAAGGGGGCTCAGGGCAGCCCCGGTGCCGGCTCCCCGTCCCCCAGCACAGCCGGGGCTGCCGGGAGCTGGCAGCCCGGGCAGCGCGGCAGATGGGCTGCCCGGTGGGGAGCGGCGCGGAGGACGAGCCAAGGTCGGGAGCGGTTTCTCCTGCTCAGATTGCCTTTCTCGTCCGCAGCGATTTCTCCTGCCGGGCAGGAAGCCTGCGGTGTGGCTTTATTCATTATTCAGTGGTTGAAATGGCTCTGTGGGGGCAGGAGGGTGACCGGGTCTCCTTGAGCCGGCAGCCGTGGGGCTGCGGGCACGAGCACCGCGCACGGCCATGGTGGCTGCTCAAGGCACGAGCAGGAGTTTGGCACATGCGGTGCCCCAGCCATGCCCTTGCCAGCCGGCACGTGCCGCACTCCCAGCTGCGGGGACACGGCAGGGCAGGCGCAGCCACAAGCACCAGGGATGGAGCCGGTTGTTTGCAGCAGGATCAGCCGTGTCCCCCAGGGCTGTGCTGCGTCACCCGTGTTTATCTGGCACCAGCCGGCAGCGGGGACGTCTCCAGGCAGCACCAGGCACTCCAGGTCCCCCGGCACCACATGGCACCGTGAGAGGAACAGAGCCTCTGTCCCCACTCCGCTCTGGCAGGGGACACGGAGCCACCGGTGGCCCCGCTCCCCGTGCGCGGCCCCAGCCCCTCCGGAAGGCCGCGATCCCACCGGCTGCCGTCACCGCAGCCGCAGTGCTGGGGCCGGCCCCGCTCCAACAGGTAACGCTTTGTGCCGGCGCCGCGGCACGGGGCTGCCAAACAGCATGGCCTTTGTCCTGCGCAGGTGAACCGCCGCGGCGGCCCGCGGGCTGGGCTGTGCGGGGAGCAGCCCCCACGCCCCCCAGGGGTGGGAGCTGGGGGCCGTCCGTACTGGGGGGCTGCCTGGATTGTGGAGGGGATGGCAACAGCACAGGGAGGCTGTGGGTGCAGAATGGGGCCATGGCAGTGTTCCTGGCAGCAGGGACGGCACCGTAGTCACCACGACCATGGGCGTTGCCAGGCTGGGGGTGACGCTGAGGACAAGGGTGAGCATGGCTGAAGACCAAGGGCCTGCACAGTGTCCCCGAGCGGTGATGACACAGGAAAGTGACACCATGCAGGAGCGTCCTGCGCGATGCTCCACACCCCAGGGCTCAGCTCACCCGTGGCCAGGCACTGGGGTCTCCCCGTGGCAATGGGGGTCTTGCCCCCAGCTGGAGCCCTGCCAGGGACAGTGACACTGGGACTGCCACCTGCCAGCACTCGGGCAGGCCGGGGAGGCACAGACGCGCTCACACCATTGGCACTCAACGGCACTTTTACTATTATACAAACAGGTCCGTGGCACCGCGGGGGTCCCAGCACCAGCGCCGAGCCCAGGGGTGCCCCAAGCCGAGGTGTGGGGCTGCGGGGAGCCCCAGGCAACGGCAACACAAGAGCGGGGTCAGGACAACCACCCTCCTCGAGTCCCAGGGTCCCGTGCTGCCTGCACGCTGCCCGCACACCCTCCTCAGGCCGGGGAGGCCCAGCTCCCCCCAGTTGGGCTCAGCGGGGGACCCCTCGTCCGGCCCGGCCGCGGCCCCGCGCCGCCTCCCGCTGCTGCTGTTTGCGCCGCTGGATGTCCCGGTAGGCCTGGATGACACGCGCTCGCTCCTCTGCCACGATACGCCGGCGAGCCATTGACACCGGCGCTGCTGGGGACACCGGGGACACCTGGCTCTGGCCCAGGCGAGACGTCAGGAGCAGCCGCTTCCGTCCAGCCTGCGAGCAGAGATGGGACAGGTGAGGGAGCCTGGAAACAGCCAGGACACGGCTCCGAGGAACTGTCACCGGGAGGCTGTGGCCACTGTTGCCCTTCCAGGCCCAATTTCCAGCCCAGGGGAGCCAAGACAACCCAGGTCCAGCCCAGGTATGTGGGTGTCACCTCCTCAGCTCACCTGTTCTGCTGGGCCCTGGCCCCTGGGCCGCGAGGTGATGGTTGGCGGCTGCGTCACCACTTCACCGAACACCACCGTGTCTGACAGAGAAGCAGGTGCCGGTGTCAGGCAGGAGCT
Organism: Columba livia; assembly: GCF_036013475.1. NCBI lineage: Eukaryota > Metazoa > Chordata > Aves > Columbiformes > Columbidae > Columba > Columba livia. The sequence goes on from NC_088619.1 coordinate 12,874,494, forward strand.
CCCCCGGTTGTCCCCACCTCCCCACACACCGCTGGGGCAGGGGGTCACCACAGCCCCCCCGCTGCGCCAGCCCCACCTTGGAACCGGCTCTTCTCCAGCATGGCCTCTTTCTTCTCCTCCTTCTTCTTCCGAGCTTTTTCCAGCTTCTTATTCTGAAACCTGAAGAGCTGCGTTATGGCCAGCGCTCGTGACCAGACACAGAGCGAGTTCCTACCCTGCGGGATCCCCCCAAAACCTGGGGCCCCGCAGCTCTGCCCCAGTTCCAGCCCTGCAGGAGGGTGAAGCAGGGCTGTGGCTCCGCTCCCAAAGATTCATCCCCATTGAGATGAGGCCCACAGCCCTCCACCCGCACCCCCATCGCCGCCAGACGTCGAATCTGCACCGCAGCACCGGCGAAACACCCGCCACGCACCCAGCACGGGGCTGGGGCCCAGGCCTGGGCTGACCCAGGGCTTTGCTCTCACTCTTTCTTTCTCTTGGACTTCTCTGATGCTGTCGCATCCTTCTCAGGCTCCCGCTGCAGCTGGTTCTTGGTGAGGAAGAGGATGCGCTGCACCTCGTGCTCCATGCGGCAGACGTAGGAGCGCTCGGACTCTCCCTTCCCCCTCTTGAACTTGGGCACTGGGATGTCCCCGGGCGCCTCGGGGCCCTTTGGCTTGGGCTGCTGCTTCTTCTCTAGGAGAGACGGGTGACATTACTGCAGCAGTGCCAATGGAGGGGATGGGACATCACCAGGGGCGTGGGCTCCTCGGCCGGGCTCAGCACCTGCCGCCCGCCTCTTCCCGGGCCCCGGGCGCTTCATGGCCTCGCGGCTCCTCATGAGCTCCCGCAGGCGGAAGGGGATCTCCTGCTCCTCGGGGTGCTTGGGCTTCATGTTGTCCAACTTATTCTGCAGCTGCTTCTCCTTCCTGGGAGAGAACGAACGAGGCGTGAGGCCTGGCCTGGAGCACCGGGCATGGCGGGACATGGTAACGGAGGGACACAGTGACCGAGCCCCGGGGATGAGGGGACATGGGGACCCGGCGGTGGCCGGACACGGGAGCACCAGGACCTGGTGAGGCACCAGCAGACCCGGGCGCGGTGGGACCCCGGCACCCAACCGGACCCCGTGGGCCCAAGCCCCGAACCGGGAGCCGGCCAGGCCCGATCGCGACAGGCTGCCCCGGGCACTGACCTGCCGCGGTGCGGGGCGGCCGGTCCCGGTCTACCCCCCTGTTCCCAGCCCCGGCTCGGTTTTTGTGCCGGTCTTTGTGCCGGTCTTTGTCCCTGCCCCTGTCTCTGTCCCCGGCCCGGTCCCGGTCCCTGTCCCGATCCTGCTCTTTGTCCCGGTTTCTGTCCCGGTCCCCGGCCCATGTCGCCCCTGCTCCCCACGCGGCCGCTTCGCCGACACTTCCGGCTGCCAACTGCCCCGGCCCCTCCCCCACTTCCTATTGGCTCCGACCAGCCACCGCCCCCCTATTAACCGAGCTTCTATTGGCCGGAGGAGCTGCCGCTCGGGTGGGGCCGAGGCTGGGGCGTTGCGGCCGGATGTTGCTGCGGGGTGCGCGCGGCCTGGCGGGGGCGCGCCCGGCGGTGAGGGGGGGACCCGGGGGGCGGGGCACGGGGACCAAGGGGTGCTGGGGGTGTGAAGGGGGTTGGGGTGGCGGTTGGGGGGTAACGGGGCGATGGGCTGGGGGGGGCGGTGGGAGCTCCTCTGGCTTTGGGGGGTCGCAGCGCGCAGGGCTGCCCCCCACTCCCCCCGCGCTCCCCCCCGGGCCGGTGTCACCGCGGGCTCTTGGTCCCCAGGAGCCCCGGGACGGCGCCAGCAGCCGCAGGGGGGGACTCGGGGCAGGGCCCCCCCCCACCAGCAACGTCTGCGGCCGGCGGGAGGTTTCGGACACCCCCGCCGGGGCTGGCGGCACCGCGGGGAGCGGCGGCGGGACGGGGACCCCCCAGGGAGAGGGGGGGCTCCCCCCGCTGCCCCCCCCGCCCACGAACTGCTGCGGGACCGGCTGCCCCAACTGCGTCTGGGTGGCGTACGTGGAGCAGCTGCTGGAGCGGTACCGGGACGGCGGCGAGCGCGCCTTGGCCGCCATCGAGGAGCATGTGGAGGACGAGAACGTTAAAATGATCCTCAGGATGGAGATCAGGCAGCGCATGGCGAAGGACTGAGCTCCCCCGACCCCCAAAAACCGGCGGGTGTCACCCCGGGGAGCCTGCGCGCCAGGCTGGACGCGGGATCTGGACTCGGCTTATTTAAACTGTTGATTTGGGTGTTGAACTCGGGGCAGCCTCACGGACGGGATCCCACGTGTGTTTTAATACAGGTGGTGCCTGAGTTATGTGTCACCTCTTGTCTGTGGGGACACCTGCCCTTGGGGACAGGCAGCAGCTCACGTCCTGAGCCCCGGATTTCCCAGCAGCCAGACACTGTTGCCCCCCCCCGCCCCCCAAGGTGGAAAATCCCCACCAAGGGCAGGCTGGCGCGTCTCCCCCCTCCCAGCCCCACCGCACTGCTGCTCCTTCGTTCCCCAGCCTGGATTTTAAGTGTCTTTAGCAGCTTTGGTGTGACCTGGTGACTGGGAAGGGCTGGGGTACCACGCTGGACCCCGCCTCCCCACCAGCACCTTAAGCCTCTTAGGGGCTTCTCCACGTCAAGGGTTTGCGGGGGGGCACCAGGGCTGCCGGCCCCTTCCCGGACCGGGGTGCGTGCGGCCCCGGGCACATGGGACCTGGCAGCCCCCCAGCGAGGACGCCGGGCCTGTCCCCATCGCCGAGGTCACAGCCAGCCTGGCTGTTATTCACAGAGCCTTTTCTCCCTCACTTGCCTTTGCCTCCATCTTAAAATCCCATAAATTTGGCGCAGTGTATCCCCCTCCATCCTGCCCAGCTGGGTGGGGGGACCCACGGCCCCCCCATCCTCCCAGGACAAGCCACAAAGCCCCTGAGCAGCACTCGCTAATGAACCCCGGCTGGAAGCAGCAATTAGCACCAGGCCCTGCTCTTTGCCGGAGAAGCAGCCGGTTCTGCCGGCTTCAGAGAAAACGCTCCCGGATCCCTGTAATCCTATTTGTTGGGTCCGACTAATTGCAATTAGTGAGAGGGGCTGAAGTTCAATTAAAGTGTGCTGAGATTATTCCTTTTTCTAATTGCTTTAGTGCTGGGATTAGGGGAAGCTTTGGAGTGACACCGTCCCACAGACAGTGAGGTGCCGCGCAGCAGCTGCCCAGCCCCAATTCTGCCGTGTTTTGCCCTGAAATGGCCAGGCAGGGCTCAGGCTGTCCCCTGGGTGCTGGCCCCTGTGGTGGCACTGGCAGGGACAAGGCTCCGTGGGCAGCTCTTGTGCCAGGACCTGCACCCGTGCCGGTGGGATCTGGCAGTGCCTGCCAGCAGCAACACCCACCGCCCTCGTTTTTGGGGCCAGACCCCGCTCGGCACCAAGCACAGGGCACAGGCTGAGAACCCGGCGTGTCCTGCTGGTCCCACCCCTGCTCCTGGCACCAAGGGACATCAGGGTGATCTCTTGGGGGTCCCCTGTTAGAGACCCCATGGTGGTTTGGGGAGGGAAGGCAGGGTCCCCCCACATGTCCTGATCTCATCCCCATCAGTCCCAGCGGCACTAATCCAGATACCCCCACCCCACTGGGGCAGGAGAGCAGATTACCCCGTTGAAAAGAAGGGACACAAATAATCCTATTACCCCAGAGCAGGATAAAGCTGCCTCCCCTGAGCCCCCCCAGAGCGGCCACAGGACACACAGGAGCGGGACGGAGGGTCCACAGACCAGCACTGGCCCCGGCGACCACGGCGGCTGCGTAAGTTCTGCTCCGTGCGCGGGATGGGATGCGGTACCGGTGGCACCAGCGCTCAGGGGCCAGGGGATTGCTTTGCTCCTGCTGTCACCTCCTGCTCCTGCGAGCAGCATCTCCAGCATCTCCCCAGGCCAGGTCCCTCCATCCCTGGGTCCGTGCTTGGCCTCTGGGCTCTGCAGTGGGGCTGAACCCCCTCATGTCAGCGCCGGAGCCGCCTCTTGTGCCACAAAACTCCGGCCCTGGTGCACAGGGCAGGCACAACCACAGCGGGATGGAGCCCACGTGCTGCCCTGCGATGTTCTGCCCTCTGCTCCCCCTGCCACCCCAGCCACCCGCACCCCAGCACGGGTCCCCAGGGGTCCGCAGCCGGGGTGCCCCATCCCCAAAACCCACCCGGCTGCAAACTGGCCCCAAGGGACACCCCGCTCCCACACCACCAATGCCAAAACACTGTGGCACACATGGCACAGACCTTGTGCATGGGGGACTCACAGCAGTGTCCCCAGTGACACATCTGCACCGGGGTGGGCAACAAGGGCGGGCAGGACAGCCCCAGGGGAGGCAGCGGCTGTGCTGCCCCCAGGGATGCCCTTCTCTGCCTTTGGGAGGGGATTAGCGGGTGCTGAGCTGGGCTACGTCAAGGTTGTGAGCAGGGGGGTCAGGAAAGCTGATCAGTGATGACCGAGGGGCCCCGGGAAAGGACAGGGTGGGAGTGGGGGCATAAGGTGCCCCTGGCGGGGAGGAGAAGCCAGCAACCCCCATATCTCCCCTCCATCAGGTGTGAGGAGCCCTCCTGTGCCAGCGCCGGACACACAGGGACAACCGCGACCCGGGGCCGGCTGCCAGCCCTGGCACAGCCATGAGCCTGGAGCCCCCCAAGCCGGAGATCAAATCTGCCACCAGGGTGACGGGGGGACCCGCCACTCCCCGGAAGGGACCACCCAAATTCAAGCAGAGGCAGACGAGGCAGTTCAAAAGCAAGCCTCCCAAAAAGGGGGTGCAGGGGTGAGTGGGGCAGAGCCCCAGGACCCATGACAGGAGCTGGTCGGGGGGATGCAGCCCTGCGTGCCAGGAGGGGTGACGGGGGGTCAGGGCAGACGCTCTCTCTCCTTGCAGGTTCGGCGATGACATCCCAGGCATGGAGGGGCTGGGAACAGGTATGGGGTCCTGTCCCCTCCTTTGCCGTGGGTGGGGAGCGGGACGCACTGCAGGCACAGCCGCCCGCGGCCGGGCTGGGGGTCGCACTGACACAGCCTCTCTCCTCCCCCAGACATCACCGTCATCTGCCCCTGGGAAGCCTTCAGCCACCTGGAGCTGCACGAGCTGGCTCAGTACGGCATCATCTAGGCAGGACACGGGCACCGCTGGTCACCATCACCGTCCCCACCCCGTAGTGCTGTGTAGGTAGAAGCCGCCCCGTCACCGTGGGGCTCAGCCTGGAGAAATGCCCATTAAAATCCAGAATGAGCACAGGAGCCTGGTGTCTGCTCTGGGGTTGGCAGGGACGCCGGCGGGAACCGTTACACCGAGGCGCGGGGCAGGATGGACAGGACACGGTTCAGCCTAGTGACAGGGTTTATTTTAGGCTGGATCAGCCCCTCACACATCCCCGGCCCGAGTGGCAGCCAGACCCCCCTCAGTCCTGTGCCCCAACGGGGACAATGTCCCTGAGCATCTTCAGTGCCATGAGCACACCAGCGGCCTCCACCAGCACCAGCACGGCCGCGCCAGCCACGATGCCGCCCGCCTGGCCGCGCAGCCAGGCACCAAGCTGGGCCACGCAGCCCCCCAGGTACACCACGGTGCCGGCAGCCGCGTCCCCCAGGCGCAGGGTCCCCACGGCGCACTGGGCGTTGGGGACAGTGCCGTTCTGCCAGGGGTCGCGGCAGCAGGACGCGGGGACGCTGCACGCCTGCACGCCCGGGGCGCTGCAGTTGAAATACCTGCGGGGACAGACAAGGAGACATGTTGGTGCACACTCCTTGACGGCACAGGGACAACCCCCGTCCCTGCTACACACCCCGCACCCCAGCTCACGGGTTGGTCTCCCAGTCGCGGTAGGAGCCGAGGCCGCAACACTGCAGGCTCCGCTGCACCTCGTCCACCAGGAACCGCAGGTCGGGCTCGTCCTGGTAGCGCAGGAGGCAGAGGAGCAGCGCGTCCCGCAGCGCGTCCCGCAGCCGCCGCCGCGCCAGCAGCACCAGCAGCCCCCCCAGCACCTCCAGCCCCACAAAAGCGAGCACGGCCCCCACGAAGAAGCGCAGCAGGCAGGGGCTGGAGCGGAGGGCGCCCAGGCAGCCAGCCAGGGAGACGGTGCTGGCCCCCAGCCCCCCCAGCACGAAGAGCAGCATGGGGTCGGAGCCCAGGGGGGCCAGGCTCTCCCCCCCCAGTGAGCCCTTGGCCAGCAGCCCCCACACCCCCACAGCCAGGGCCAGCAGACCCAGCAGGAGGAAGAGGAGGTTCCAGAGGAAGGCCAGGTACCGCACGCACTGGCTGAAGGTGCTCAGCTTGGGGGGGTCAGGGTACCACACCCCGAGGTTCTGCTCGGCCACGGGAGGGTCTGTGTCCCCAGCCAGCGAGCTGTCATCGTCATCGGAGGAGGAGTAGGGCAGCTCCACCAGCCTGGACGCCTGCACGGACAGATGAGCCTCTTGCAGCCGACAGGGCAGCCCCAGCAATGCCCCCTTAGCCCGTGTACCCCCAGTCCCACAGATACACGACCATGGAGCCACCACACACCCACTCTGCAGAACCCCCTGCCCAGGGTGCCCCACATCCACTCCCCACGCTGTAACCCTGCCTGTCGTGGAGATGCCGGGGTCTGAGTAGATTGGGGACATGTGGCTGCTCTCCCAGAGACCCTGACAGGGATCCCCAGATTCATCCCAACGGAGACCCTCAGGGATGCGGGTTCTATGGGCTCCAGCATGGAGCCAGCACCCTGACACCCAGCAGCTGGGGCACACGGGGTATGCAGGACAGGAGTGTGGGCTGAGGGTACCCAGGGGGGAACCGGGGGTCCCACAGAGTGTTACCTGTGGCAGCAGCCGGGTGCTCTCCCCGCCGCCAGCCGCCCCGCAGGGCCGGGACAGCCAGGCTCTGCTCAGCGCCATCCTGCCCACAGCCCAGGCAGTCACACTCCCATCATGTGAGGGGCTGTGGCTGGAGCTTAAATAGGGCTGCGGGGCCGGCAGCTGCAGCTGGGCTCGCTCCAGCCCAGCACCCACTCCCAGCACAGCACCCGCTGCCCCATTAGCGGGATCGGTAACGGGGGCACAGCAGGGCTTGTAGGGGCTTGGGGTGAGTGGGGGGACAGGCTCCAGCAGAGCCACATTCTGCTGCGCGGTCCATGGGAACCCAGCCGAGCCCCGTGCAGGGGGCGAGGGGACACCGGGGACCCCACGCCCGGGACGGGCCACGCAGTGGGGACAGCCGGCGGGCCGGGTTGCGGGCGGAACGCAGGGGCGGGCGCGGCGGCGGGGGGGACGGCGATGGCGGTGGCACCGAGGCAGCGCGGGGGACAATTATGAGGGAGGCGCCGAGGCGGCAGGGGGCGCTGTGCCGGCGGACCGCCCCGCCCCGCCCGGGAACCCTCGGCCGGCGGAACGCGGGCGCTGGGGCGCGGGGCCCGGGCGGCGGGGGCGCAGGCGGCGGGCCGGGCCCGGAGGCGGCGGGCAGGAGCGGGCCGGAGCGGAGCGGGTCGGGCCGTGCTGCAGCGGACGGGCCGGTGGCTGGGCGGCCGGCGAGCCCCGGGGCCCGCGGGCAGCGCCATGGCGGAGACGATCGTGAGTGGGGCCCGGCGGCGGCGGCCGGGGGGAGGGGCGATGAGGCAGCAGATTCGTGTGGGGCGGCGGGGCCGCGCTCAGCCGGCACCGGGACCGCGCTTGGCCCGCACCGGCGTCGCACCGGGGCCGCGCCGGCCTCTGGGGACGGGGCGTCCCGCCGGGGTCGGGACCGGCGGTGTCCGGGCCGGGCAGCCCCCCCGGAGCGGTGCCCCCGCCGGTTCCCCGAACGTTTGCCCCACGGAAGTGCCCCCGGAGCGGGGGGGCGGCCCCGCTCAGCCCCGGCCGGAGAACGGGCTCGTCGGTACCACGAAGGTGGCCCGGGCGGGCTTCTCCCGTGCCAAAAGTTGGGAGAGTGTGAAGGGGCTCCTGGGGGTAACACCGGGACACTGGCAGCGCCCCGCGTCCCCCGGTGTCCCCGCCGCGTCCCCCGGTGTCCCCGCCGTGTCCCCCGTTCAGGACACGCTGCTGTCCTGGCCCTGTCGCCAGGTGATCGTGCTCTCAGAGCCCCTGGAGCCGCTTCCCCGGTCCCCGGCAGCACCGGGACGCTGATGTTTGTGTTGGCGACTTCCCTGCCAGCGTGTGAAGAATCGTCCCTGGCCTTTTCCCCCAAAAGCCGCCGTTTTTTCCCATCCCTGACTCCGGGCTGCAGCGAAGCCGCTGCTGGGGGTTGCACAGGAGCCGCCTGAGCCCTGTGGCTCTTCTCCTCGTCTTTTCGTTAGTGGTGGAAGCGGCAGGTCGGTAACGTGGGCTGGAACCCAGCAACAGCACAGGTGCCCATTAGCACCCGCTAAGCCAGCGTTCGTGTGTAGGCACCGAATAAATCATCCCACGGAAGCTCTGATTCACCCTCCTTCGGAAAGGTTAATTCCACGTCTGAGGTCAGAGCTTTGACAAGGAAAGCAGTGTTAGCGTTCTTCTTGGTGCCAGCTCCTTGCCGTGCCTCGTGCATTAGGGAAATTCATCCTGCAGTGTGCAGACGTCGCTCTGGTGCTGCCCTGCTGCTGGGAAATTACTTCCTTGTGCGTTTGCAGCATTAAAAGCAGGAGGGAGGAGCGGTGGGGCCGGTGTGCGTGAGCCTCCAGCGTGGCTGTGAGCGCAGGGGCGCTCTGTCCCCGTCACTAACTCGGGCTGTCCTCTTCACCCCACAGATAATCCGCGTGCAGTCGCCAGAAGGAGTGAAGCGCATCACGGCCACCAAGCGAGAGACGGTGGCCACGTTCCTCAAGAAGGTACCGGCAGCCTCCCCGCGGGGCCGGGCAGCGTCCGGCAGCTCGCACGCACTGGTGGCACATGTGTCACCTCACGGGGCAGATGCGCTGGTGGCAGCGAGGATCGCCGTGCCTGCTGGAAAAGGGCGTTTTTATTGGTGTAGCTGATTCCAGTTTCCAGAGGGAAAATGACAAAATTAAAGAAGAAAGCTTACCCAGCTTTTCAGCTGGAGTTTCCTGGGGTGGGAGCTCTCCTGGGCAGGAGAGGTTTTTAGTGTTCTCCCAAAGAAACGGCCGCTGGGGAAGCAGAGACAGGAAAGCCGATAATCAAACCCTCCCACGAGAGACTGGCCTCTTCAGGCGTGACCCAGTGAAACTCAGCTGCTGGAGTTGTCCTTTCCATGTCGTTTGAATGCACTTTGTGTGCAGTTGGTTTTCCAGTATGGTTCTGGAGAGAGCATGGAAGGGGTTAAGGTGCGATCTGCAGGTGATGTGGGAGCCTGCGGGGTTTCCTGGGGCAGATTTCCCGCTGGGTGCTCAGAACGCTGTGAATGCTGGAGCTGTCATGGTTGGGGTTGGCTGTAGCTGGTTCTTTGCTCTGATGCAGCTGCTCAGTGTTAAAGTTTAGTGTTTAAGCGCTCCTTCCCTCCTGGAGCTCTGCTGTAACCTGGAACCCTCAGGTCAGGATTTCTTTGCCCCGCGGGGAAGTGCTCTGTGTTCTGTGCCTGCAGGGCTGTTCTCTCAGCTCCATTTCCTTTCCCCCTGCGAGAGGGAAGGGGTGCAGACCAAAACCTGCTGCCCTTTGTGAGTCATTTGCTTGTTGGAAGCTGGAGCCCAGACAGCAGCCCCCACCCAAACGAACCCAAATCCTGACGGGTTTCAGGGCCAGGGCAGAGACAGTGGCTGCAGCCTCCGAACAGTCTCACCCAAAGAGAAAAGCGTTGCTTTCCAAATCTGAGGAACCCGTGCAAAACAAGCTGCTCAGTTTCAAGGGTTCATATTACCCGGGGCAGAGTGGAACAATCGCGCTTGCAAGCAGCTACATCAGAACAAAAGCAGCAGCACTCACTGAAATTGCCTGTTCAGCTGGGGAAAACTGTATCCCCTTGCTGAGCTGAATGCAAGAAATGTTTGGATTTATTCCCTAATATAGGGCTTACTCAAAGGTTTTGTAATAGAAGTTCCCTGGACTCAGCACTTGCTCTGAGCAGCTTTGGCATCTGAGCGGGGCCGTGGGGTATCTTAAACCTTGGCGTTCTTCTCTCTGTTTCAGGTTGCAAAAGAATTTGGTTTCAGGAATAATGGCTTTTCTGTCTACACCAATAGAAACAGGACAGGAGAGATCACGGCGTCACAAAACAAATCCCTCAACCTACTGAAAATCAAGTGAGTGCCGACAGAGCCGCTGCGGGTGCAGGGGTTTTACACCGGCTCCCTCCTCTCCGCGCTGCCCTGAGCTCTCCCCTCCGCAGCGGCGTTGGTGTCACGGTGCAGCAGTCCCGGCTCTCCGCTGTCACCTGCCAGCTCCCCAAAGAGGCGAACTTGGCTGATGTGCTGAACCGGGGGCGGTCAGAACATCTACGTGCGAGGCTGTGGCGGCTGTTGTTAGGTCGCTCCTGGCCTTGCTGTTCGCCTGCCGTGGTGCGGCAGCCCCAAGGCTCCGTCTGAGCTCCCCCGGCCCCCAGCCAGCTCCCTCAGCCCGGTTTTCCTCACCCTCTGCTTTTTTTCCGGCATTGGTGCCAGAATCTGCCAGTCCCCTGTGCAGAGCGGGGGCTGGAGGCAGGTGCAAAATGCTGTGATTGCATCGTGTTTGGTTGGGAATCTCTTCATTCTGTTCACCTGGAGAACAACGTTAAACTGACTAATAGTACAAGAACTGTTACTACCTTGTGCAACTTGTCGCTTGCCTGTCGGCGCTGGCATCTGCGACCTGAGGGATCCGCGCTGGTCCCTGTCCCTGCTGGAGCTGTTGCTTCTCTCTGTAGGCTCTTTTCGCCTTTATTTCATCTTTTTTCCCCTCAGTCTTATCTCCTGATTAAAAGATTTGCATTTATTGCGTGAATAACCCAAGCAGCAGAAAGGTGGCCAAAGGAATGGCATCAGACTGCCTCGTTTGCTAGCCCATTTAATTGTTTGTAATAGACTACATGCTGGTCTGTGTTTGGGAGGCCCAGCAGCAGGTCCCGCTAGCCGTGTGTTGTTTCTCCTCCCCGCAGGCATGGCGATATGCTGTTTCTCTACCCCTCGAGCCCAGCTGGCTCCTCCTCAGAGACCATGGACACCTCTGTCTCCCAAAGCCTGCGGCCCATGGGGGCCCCCCAGGTGGTGGAAGATGAGATCGACCAGTATCTGATCAAACAGGACGGGAAGATTTACCGAAATCGAGACCAGCAGCTGTAAGTAGAAGGCGGATTTTGTTCCTGCCGGCACATCTGTGCCGCAGCAGAGCTGGTGACATCTCGTCTGAAAGCGGCAGCCAGGAAGCGCTGCGGGAGCTGCCCCCCGCGCTCTGCCCTGCCCCTCACTGCCTCGGGAGCGTTCGCAAGGGAAAACAGCCCTTGCCATTGTCCTGGGAGGTTAAATTGAGCCGAGAAAGGAAGCAGATACCAAAATCCCAGGGTCTTTGCCAGGAAGGACTCATTCAGAGAATCTATTGTTGTGACCAAGGTGGCCCCTGCTGTGGGGCTTGTGATGGTATATTTTTTGCTCCCGAAACATTCGGAATTCTCTAGACTAAAATGAGAACTTTGGATTCTTTGCCGGGATGTCCTGGCAGGCAGTGCCGTGCAGCCGTACGAGGTTACGCTCTGGGTGTGGCCCATGGCTTGATAAGCAGGAGTCCGCTGTCTGCAGGAGCTTCTGTTCCACGTGGCCCCAACGGCAGCTCCCCGTGCTCGGGGTGCGGGCGGCAGGGCCAGGTCTCCATCCCCCAGGGCATGGACGGGGAAAGGCGCTTCCTGCCGGAGCCACCGCCTCGGCATCGCCAGGCCGGCCGCGGGGAGCACCAGGGCAGGTTTGGGGTTGACGTCTGTCAGAGCAGAGGCCTGGGCTCTGCTGCCTTGTCTGGCCGCGGTGCAGAGCCGGCACAGCCCCGCGCCGCTGGCCCCGGCACGCTGCGGTTGCGTGCGGCTCCTGGGTCTTTAATCCGGCCGCTCCTTAGAAAGGAAAAGCAAAGAGGTGAGTGGGAATACCCAGTGGCAGGGGGACTTGGGTCTCTGCCCACTTGCCCTTTTGGCTTCCTCTCTATCACGTGCCTTTCTAACCTTTCTGTGAAACCGGGGAGTCCATTGTGTTCACCAAAATGCAGCGCAGCCTTGCTTTGCCAAAACTTTTAGCTGCAAGAGGCTTAGATAAACAAAGCAGCTTGTGTTTTTTGTAGAAGTAATAGTACAATGGTGAGTTAATACCACCGAAAATCTGCCCTGATGCTGCTAAAATGTCCGTCTCTGGATGGCTGGTTTTTATCGCTCGTCGTTAACAATGTCCCAGTGGGTCCTGGGCTGGTGTCTGTCCCGGTCGTGGCCTTGGGGCTGGACCCTCTGCAAAGGAACCTCCGGAAGGGCTGGAGCAAACATTTTAAAGGCAAGCAGGAGTTCCTCCTAAAAGGGAGCCGCTTGCCTTGCCCGTTGTGTTGCCCTCCGTGTGGTTTATCTTCAGCGCTGCAGCAGCAGGGAAGTTTGCGGAGATGCCGCCTTTATGTGGAAAATCCTATCTAACCTTCCCAGGCTGGCGATAAACAAGGGGAATGTCACATTAGTGAAACAATAAAGGCAAAACCCATCACTCCATGGCAAAAACATTGTCTTTAACTTGGCCACGTTTTTCGAAAGAAGAAAGGCAGGTATTGTTCTCAGCATGGGCCGCGGTGCAGGGCTGGGTATTTATGACCGATGAGGCCTGGGCTGGCTCTGCGTGTGCGGATCGGTGTAACCACGCGGCGATGCTGGCGTGCGGCTGAGCGCGTCGCCCGCCTCAGTGCTCGCTGTGCGTTATCTGCCACGGCCCCTCGTTAAAGCAACGCTGCAACCGGATCCCGGCCCCTTTGTCTCTACAAGAGCCGAGGTCCTTGCTCCTCTCTAGAGACCTGCCTTTGAAAACCAGCACCGACCTCGTGCTGGGGCAGAGGTGGGGGGAATATTTGTGTTGTTTTGGGTTTGCTTTTTATTAAAGAGATCACCTCAAAAGATGATGTTTTCCCCTTTGTTTTGTAACTTTACCCAGCAGGTCTTTATCTGTCCGATGAACACACGCTTCCCTGTTTGTTCCAGACCATCCTCTAGCGACTGATAAAAGATGAACGTTTTAGTTGCCTTTTTGTTAAAACCACCCTGGCCAGCCCTGTGACGTAGGTTTGAAATTCTTTGAGTCGAAACACAACCCAGTGCAGGGTTGTAAAACTCGAGAAGCTGCGACCTGAGGTGCGCTGGGGCGGCCGCTCGGGGAGCAGAGCCCGCGCCACAGCCCGCGGGAGGGCTTCACCGTGACCGCGACTCTCGCGTTTGACCCGAAGCTGTTACCGTCTCTTTATGTGAAATTATCTTGTGGTGGCCCCCCTGTAACATTCCCCGGTGGGTGGAGGGTTGCTCGGAGCCGTATGATTGTACAGATCTTTCACACCAAAAGCGTTATTCTGGAGCAACTTTTACAGCCTGACTTTTCCATTGTTAAACGAGATTTAATGCTGCTTCTCTTTCTCTTTGCGCAGGTGTCGCCACGGCCCCTTGGGCAAATGTGTGCACTGTGTACCGCTGGAGGTAAGAGCCTGAGAACCCGCTCTAGAGACTCCCACAGGCACGTGTGCTCTGGGTTCGGTTTCTCGTGGCGTGGACGCTTTTCCCCGGAGCGCCGCCCGTGCGGAGCCGTCAGCTCGGGCTCGCAGTCCCCACAAAGGCACCGGTCGCATCCAGGAGCGCTAAAGCTCAGGGCCCTTGCACCGCTGGGTTTGTTCTGGTTAATGCTCTGGTTTCCTGCAGTAATGGGTTTAACAGAAAGCACTTTATAAAAGATTTCCTCCCTCTTCGCTCTCCCCTGGATCTTCATCCCCTCTTGAGGGTCCCAGCGCTCCCCAGTTTAACCGCGTATTATTCGGGTTGATGGCAGCATTAGTAACACCCGCAAATGTGCGGTGTAATTTATGGCACGAAGCGGCGATCCCTCCGACGTCGCTGCGTTCTCGGGAGCTCCTTAGGCCGTGTTTGAGCAGCTGGGCTTTTTGTTTGTCCTTGGATATTGAAAAGAAAAAGCATTTAGCCTTTGAGGCTCGTTCTGATTTGTGGAGCCTGTTATAAAAGTAGGAGGCGATAATAAAAGCGGCTGTTGTAAAGCCCCACTGTTTGTGTCCCAGCAGTAGCTGCCTCGAGAACGAGCCGAAATTCCCCTGATTGTTTCCACATTGGGAGCGAGTGGGGTTGACTCCAGAACATCCATTTGTTTAGCGCTCGGTGTGTTATCAGGCAGGTGTCTGACCTGGCTTTTCTTTGTGTGCTGTTTTTGGCAGCCTTTCGATGAGGATTATTTAAACCATCTGGAGCCTCCAGTGAAGCACATGTCGTTCCATGCCTACATCAGGAAGCTGACCGGAGGGGCGGACAAGTAAGAAAACCTCTGTGTTTGAGGGAATTTACTTGTAGCTGCTTTTTAATAATACAAATAATACAGACAGATCTCACCAGCGTAGTGCTGGGTACAACCGTTGAATGGCAAACTGGGGAGAAAACAGCGTGTTAAAAGAAAAAAAGAAAAGAAGAAAAAAAAAAGTCTATATTTGGGGTTCTTTTATTACTTTTGTTTTGCTGTGGCGATGTAATTGCTTCGAGGAAGCGCTGCTGGGGGAGGAGGCCGGGGGAGGGAAGGGGATTCCCTAACAGTACCAAGCTCCGAGCCTGGGTCTGAAACCTCGTGAAGAGGCACTGAGACCGTTGAGAGCTTGTAGCGGTGGCTTTTGTTACCTGCAAATGTGACGAGGACAGAACGATGGGCCTGAGAATCCTCTGTCCCTGACTCCGCTCTGTCCCTGACTCCGCTCTGTCCCGTGCTCCCCGTGTTCTTAGTGAAACCCTCTCTTGTCGTGGTGCCGTGGTTCACCGCCCGGTAACCGGCAAATGAGGCGTCCAGCCCCGTGATGGGTGGAGGATGCTGTGGTGATACGGGCCAGGGAAGAGCTGAGAATAACTAAGTTAAGCAGAGGTGAGACCCTCTCCCTGCTATTCCGAAGTGCCGTTGGGATTTTTGTAATGTCTTTGGGAGATGCAGCTCAGGGCTGTAATACTTCAATTTGCAGGGAACTTCCCTTTGCAGGAAGCCTTGTGTGCATGGGAGAAGCTCTAATTTGCCCTGGCAGGATCATCTGTTACTTCCCACGCACTGCATCAATTATTTAAGCAGGGTCCCATGAGTTTTCTGTCTCTGCTCTTGCTCGAATATCTGCTCAGGAGCCGAATCAGGGACCAAGTGTCGGCCTCCTGACCTCGCTAAGTGGGCAGCAGAGGTTTTTGGGGTGCATAGGAGCAGAGTGTCCCCCGGGGGGGTTTGCAGGGGCTTAGGGATCCTCTGAAGATGCAAAGTGTTGGTGTCTCCATGTCTCTGCCCTGCTCCTCCTGTGATATTTCCAGCCACTTTCAAGACCCAAAAGCATTTACTGTGGTAACAGCCGCCGTATGTTTTCCTTCTTGCAGGGGGAAATTTGTTGCCCTGGAAAACATCAGCTGCAAGATCAAATCGGGCTGCGAAGGGCACCCTCCGTGGCCAGAAGGCATCTGCACCAAGTGCCAGCCAAGCGCCATCACTCTCAACAGACAGGTGAGGCGCAGCTCGGGGAGCCCTTCTGTTAAAGCTGAGAAGGGGCTTGGCTTTTATTTTTGGAGACATGGCTTCAGGAGCAGCCAGCTTGGAGCAAGGAGCCTTTGCGTATTGGCTGTTGTTGGGGAAATGCTGTCAAGGTCTTCAGTCCTTGCAGAAAAGGGCTCCAAAATGTGTCTGTGTCAGCAGTTTCCTTTTGTGTGGAGGATGCCCGAGCTGGCACCGCCAGCGACGAACCTCCGCTCCTTTTCCTCCTGGGATCCAAAAGGCCACCCACTGTTTCTTCTTGTTTCCTCTGGAATTTCAGTGTCTTTTTTTAGCTGCAAAGGCTCTTGGGGTAGGGGCCGTAGGAACCCAAGTTAATGGGGTGCTGGGGGTGCTCAGCACCTCCCCACACTCCAGCCCGCGGTGGGTTCTGCTGTGGGGCTGGGAGCGGTGCCAGGGGGACGCTGCGGCAGAGGGGAGGGTGGGAGCTTCTGTGTCCCTGTTTTGGGGGATTCGGCTGTAATGTGTGTCCTGGGAAGGTGTTGGTGATAGGCAAAGTAACCAGACCGTGCCAAGGATGGCCTGACGCTTGAACTTTGTCAAACAGAAATACAGGCATGTTGACAACATCATGTTTGAGAACCACACAATTGCAGATCGCTTCCTCGACTTCTGGCGGAAGACGGGAAACCAACATCTCGGGTACCTGTACGGGCGGTACACAGAGCACAAGGACATCCCTCTGGGCATCCGCGCCGAGGTCGCTGCCATCTACGAACCCCCACAGGTAAGAGCTGCGGCCACGGCATCGCTGTCGACTCCTAAAGATAATCGGGGAACACAGAAACGCGTTTGGGTTTGGGAAACCTCACACAGTATTTCCAGCTGCAGCTCCGTAAGGAAAATGGTCCCATGAAAAAGATGTTGTGATTTGGGTCTTTGTGTGTGTCGCTGCCACTGAAAGAGCTTTAAAACCCAGATTTGCTTTTTGTTAATTTTCACATGTTTTTGACATTGCCCCAGCCTTAAACCATCTGAGTACGGGGTAACTTCTTAACAGCTGATTTCACTGTACGTGTTTCTTTGATTACCGGATTTCCAAGTTTGTGGCGTGGAACAGCCTGAAAACAAATTCTCTGCTAGGAAGAAAAAAGTCGCTCCCTTGCTTCAATTCCTTACCAGCTCTCTGGGAAAATTTAAGTGGTTTAATTAAACAGAAAGGAAGTCTGCTGCCTTGAGTGAGAGGCCGAGGTTGAGATACGGTGCGTTGGAGCAGCCGGGAGTCCCCACTAGATGGTGCACGGCACCGCGCTCGGCCCAGCACCGCACGGCACGGCACCGCACGGCACAGCCGAGTCCTGCCAGAGCGCGCCCGCCGAGCCCGGCCTCCCGGGAAACACAAAAGCTGACTTTGGTGTCAGAGAGCTGAAAACAGAGCTGGAAGAGCCGCTCTGCCCACAGCACAAGGCTCAGCCTGGAGCTGCGTTTGCCTTCTGGCTCCTTCGCTGCTGATCCGAGTCACTTTTCTAAGTGCGAGCGCTACGTATACAAACATATCATGGTGCGTCAGATGTTTTCTCCCTCTTGATGATTTCTGCAGGGTTGCTGGAGTAAAATGCAACAGGCTTGTCTGTGGAATAAAACAAATGTTTGGGAGTGCGTGTGTGAGAGCGGAACTGCAAAACATTTATACGTTCTTCCCTTTCTTTCCAATACGAGCAGAGCCCCTGCTTTGGAAGCTGTGCACAGCAAAAGCCGGGCGGGTTTTGCTCTCGTGGCGAGCGGTCTCTGCCGGGCTCCTCTGCACGAGAAAGCTCTGAAACGCACCCGGGGGTCGTGTTCTCCAGAGCACGGGGGAACCCTGCGCACGGGCTCTTGGGCTCGCTGCGTTTCTGCCTCTGCCGCTCAGCGATTCAGACAAACGAAGCGGCGGCACCAAACTGGCAGGTTGAACACAGAGCTTTGGAAAGTTTGTATGATCTCTCGCCTTTTCCAAAGCGCTTGGAAACAGCAACGGCCTGTTTGTAAATGCCGAGACTTTCATTCATAAAGCCGGACGGAGTTTGCAAATGTAGCTGAAGGGCTGCAACGGGATGGGTCTGTGAATGCAGGAGGTCTCTGGGGTGGGAGCCGTCAGTGGTGATGCCAAGGGGAAACGTGGCACTCTGCTCCCATCCTCGGCCTCGCTACTGCCGAGAGGTGCACCGTGTTTTCTCCTGTTCCGTTTTACTAGCGAGTTTTCCTTTGCTGCAGATCGGTACACAGAACAGCCTGGAGATCCTGGATGATCCAAAAGCCGAGGTCGTGGATGAGATCGCTGCAAAGCTGGGCCTGAGAAAGGTTAGGATGCTGGGGGATTTCGCGCGTCTTTGCGTGGCAATGGAGAAAGTCGCCGGCAGTTCTCTTCGGCTCCGCAGGGTTATTCAAGACCGCCGGGGCGCTTCCGAGATGCGTCGGTAACTCTTACACTTTTAGGTATGAAAAACAAAACAAGAGCGTTTTCCCGAGCACAAGCGCCTCGCAGGGCTGTGCAGCTGAGGTCAGCAGTCCTCGGGCACGGGCGCGTCAAAGGGAGCAGCAAAGAAGCAGAAACATGATTTTTCCCTTTATTTCTGCTCAGATAGGAGCCGTGTCTGGTAGCATCTCCCCGGTGAGTGCTAATTTGGCACAGATGGAGCTGGAGTTGCCTCCCGAGTTTGTTCTTTTGATGGGATCTGTGCTCCACTTCAGGAGCAGAGGGTCCTGCGTGGTTTTTCTCCTCCTCTGTGGGGTCCGTGCACCCGCCGCCCGCCAGACCCGCGGTGTGGGGGTCCAGTGGTTTGCTGATTCCACTCACTCCTGTACTGATGTTTTCTGGTTTGGGGAATCTGTTGGTATCGCGTGAATACCAGGAATGAGATGAACACAAACAAGATTTGACTTGCTAAAGAAAACACAAATCAGAGAAGGCTCGGCACAGTAGACTGTAAATGTCTGCGTGAGGCCTTTTGTTCTCGGCAGATAAGATCTCCAGCCTTTTGCCAGTGTCTGAGGCAAAGCTTCTGTGTGTGTTATTTATTCCCACACTTTTCCCTTGTTTCTCACATCAGATATTTTTAATCAATAGGACTTAGCACGTAACATCCTGCTGGCTGCAGGTTTTGGTCTGGCCGGGCTGTGCTGGGAGCCTGAATCAGCAGTTACTGGGAAGGGTTAACGCTGGCAGCTGTTCTCAGCACGTGTGCGCGGGTTCACGCCGCGGTGTGTGTGTCCGCGTCCCCGCTCCGATCTGCAAACAATGCAGAAAGCAGGAATGTGTTTTTTGGACCGGAGCAGGCTCTGAGTTGGAATGAATCACACTCCAGTGGGAACGTATGAGCTTTATCTTAACTAGCGACTGCGAGCTTCAAAATGAGATCATGTGAGCCGCTCTGTCATCCGCTGGCGCTGCCGCCGCCGCTTTGCTTGGAATGCTCCATAGGAAATGCTTTTTGCTGTGGGTGGGAGGAGAAAGCGGCTCAGAGGCCTCTTACAGCCTCCAGATCTTTCCATGAAAAGATATTCCGTAGTGAAACATGAAGCTGCAGGTGCCGCCGGGCGGCCAGCTGGCACGGCGCGCCTGGAAACGGGGTGGAAGCGAGCCCGCACAGCTGGGAGAGCCATTTCCTTCAGCAGCGGGGCTGCCAGCGGCCAAGAACATCGTGTCCCGCTAGGAGAAAATGTATAAGCGCTCTTCTGGTTTGGGTTGTTGTTTTTGGTTTGTTGTTTTTTTTTTACTTAAAGCGACTTTCTCCGTGTCACTTCTGTACAGGTTGGCTGGATATTCACCGACCTGGTCTCTGAAGACACACGGAAAGGGACCGTTCGGTACAGCAGAAACAAGGTGAGATTCGAGCGTGCGGCTCGTCACAGCTGCTGGCACTGAGGGTTGGTGTCACCACGTAACCGCAGCCGTGCCGAGCCAGGGCTGCTGCTGCAATTCTCTTCTGAGAAGCTCAGCAGGAAAAAGAGCTGGAGCTTGAAGGGCCCTGGTGGGGTTGGAAGGTGTTCGGGTGGCACGCGGAGCCGCCTGCTGTAAGAAAACGGTGCTTGTGGGTTAAAACAATTTAGCAGAGTGGAGGGAGTGGGGTGTGAGGCGCAAATCCAGCGAGCAAAAGTGACTCAGTGCCAGGATGTGCCTGTGGGCTGGGCTCTGTGAGATACACACGGCTCACACTCGGACCTTCTCAGCTTCCTGTCGTTCTAAAATCAACCGTGTCCCTATTTGGAAAATGAAACCCTGCTTTAAAAACAAAAAAGTATGTGTGTAAAGGCGGGTGGAACTAGAAGTGGGACAGTCCCTGTGGCGAGGGCCAGGCCGGGGCTGCAGAGCTGACATGTCACATTCCTGCCCCGGTTTCTGCAGCAGCTTTCTCCGAAAGCGCTTCACTGGGTGGGGGCGGTTTCCTTTGGCTGCAGACCAGGTTACACCGCGTTGTCCTTTTTATTGACATTTCTGCTCTCCCCTCAGGACACGTATTATCTCAGTGCAGAAGAGTGCATCACAGCTGGACACTTTCAGAACCAGCAGCCCAACATCTGTCGCCTTTCTCCAGATGGTCATTTTGGATCCAAGTTTGTCACAGTTGTGGCTACAGGTACAAACTGGCCTCGGCTTGTCCGGGCGCTCTCGGTTACACGTGAATTATCTCTTGTTAACAGCAGAATATGCAGCTCTGTCAGAAGTCAGACGTCCTGGTCCCCATCTGTCCTATTTAACAAGGGTTCTGCCTCACTCTGTCAAGTAAAATACTTCTTTATGTTCCTTTGCTATCTTCTTGACAATTATTTACCCTGTCCCCTGCAGGAAAGTTATTTGAGGCTCAGAGCTGGAGCACCCGTCTCTGTGATCCACAAAGCATTTATTGCCCGCAGCCAGGGGAACAACTGTTGCTCGCTTTGCTGTTTCAAATCCCGAAGCCCCAGTTTCTGTTGGCTGA
Source organism: Columba livia (assembly GCF_036013475.1). Lineage (NCBI taxonomy): Eukaryota > Metazoa > Chordata > Aves > Columbiformes > Columbidae > Columba > Columba livia. The sequence goes on from NC_088619.1 coordinate 12,895,019, forward strand.
AAGCGGCGGCACAGAACCCGGTGCTCACGCTCCTCTGGCTGCTTCAGCGTAGAGCAGGGACCTTTATCTCCCTCGTGTCGCCGTCAGGGCAACCTTTGCCTAGGATGCTGTGTCCTTCCATGCATGGAAACCTGTTGTTTGCCTGAACAAAACAGAGTAGCCTGCAAAATGCTTTGCTTTGTCACCTCTGATTTTAGCCGTTTTCGCAGCGAGTCTCCACAGGCCCCGTGGAAGGGCGCTGGAAGTCCACCCGCCGTTCTCCACGGGGTGACTCATGTGCTTATTGAACGTTTCCCTGGAGCAGATGCGCTGGGCTCTGCGTCTGGTTAACGCAACGAAAAGAACGCGTGACTTGCCAATAGCATCAGTGTGAAAACCGAAAGTGTGATGCTGTGTCCCCTCCTCCGAGCCCGGGTTTTGTGAGTGTTCCCGGAGCCCTGTGCAGTGAAAACGCCCTCGGTCACCGGGCCCGTGCAGCCGGACAGCTGCCTGTGCATTCCAGACTGTTAAACGCATCCATCTTGCGTTGAAGATAGATGTGTATCTCACTCGCGCTTTTTGTTTAGTTATTTATTTCTGGTTGGTTTTTGGGTTTTGCTTTTAAACAAGGTGTTGTACTGAGAAGACACTGGCTGGCTCTTTTCAGGCCTTCCTTGCGTCTTGGTCTATGTTTGATTTCTAGGAGTGTTTGTTCTGGAGCAGCGAGTGATTGAGGTTAGAGATCAAAGGGTAGAAAGCGAATATTTCCTCTTTTCTGTTCCAGATAATTTAATTCTCTTCTGTTGAATCAGCCCATCAGGTTTCTATTTAAACACTTGATTCCTTCCTTTTGTGCCTCATAAATATATTTGGATAGTTTGCACCAACCTTTTCTTTAAATCCTCTATGTGGATTAGTTCCTATCCCCTCCTGAATTCCTAGGTTTGGAAACGGTAACGTTTTCCTACCATCTGTCTGTATCTTCTCTTTCCAGTTGTATTCTAATGACATATGACCTGGTGTTGCTTACGTTATCCAAATTACAGTGCCAAGCGTGTGAGCCAGGGTCTTCACTTCCACTTTCCAGGTCAGGTTTCGCCCAGGCCATCCACTGCAGGCTGAGAAAACACTTTTTGGGCCTGACGTGATGAGGCGACCAACCCTGAACCCGCACTCGTGGTCCCGTGCAAAGGGAGGGGCTCTCGGGAGCTGTGCTGGCTTTGCTCCCAAAGAGAGGGGGGACCTGCGGGTGCTGGGAGGGCGATGCTGCGGGACCTTCCAGAGCGCAGCTTCACCTCTCGTCAGCCCCGGCGCAGCGCTCTGGCTCTGTCCTGTTAAGCTAGCTGTGAAAATGACTGTTAATAAAGCAATGTAGAATTTAGAGGGGATTCTTGCCTAGAAATCCTTCCCACACGGCAGTACCAGCAGTTTCATCTTTCCGTTCTTCACTATTAACAAGGCCATCGCGTTCGATGTTGCTCTTTTTGTCCCGTCTCTCCGGGTTACACCAGGCAAGCCGCTCGTGTGGGATTTTCTCAACCAGCCTCTTCTCTTCCAGGTGGTCCCGACAACCAGGTCCACTTCGAGGGCTACCAGGTGTCGAATCAGTGCATGGCACTGGTTCGGGACGAGTGTCTGCTGCCGTGCCGGGACGCGCCGGAGCTGGGCTACGCCAAGGAGTCCAGCAGCGAGCAGTACGTGCCCGACGTCTTCTACAAGGTAAGGGCTGCGCGGGGGAGCCGCAGGAACGGCTCTGCCGTGCGTCTGGAAACCAGCACGGCCAGCTCAGGAAAGGATGTTCTTTGAGGTCTGAACTATTTTCAGTAGTAACCGTTCACCACATGTCTGCAAAGTAATTGCATCAGCTCCGTTTCCCCCTCGTAAACGTGCCGGTTTGGTTTCCAGCACAGCAGTAGCCATTGGCTGTCCAGCTTCTGAGCGAGGTCTGCAGCGATCCACCGAGAGCCCCGATTCACCTCCTCTTCCCTGTTTGTGGGCAGCGTTTGTCACGCTTCTCTGTTGATTTTAATTCACCCGTGTATGATGCGCTTACCGGCACCGGCTGGGCAGCAGATGCGAGAAGGGGCAGCGCGGTTTGTGCAGCAGGAGGAGGGGCAGCCCTGTGCGTGCCTCTGCCACAAGACGCGGGAGCGAGGGCAGGACCGGGCTGCGCCCCTGGCTTTTCTCCTGGTACCGGGGTCACCGCCTGCGCTCGCTCCTGTTCCCGGGTCAGGCAGCGAACCCCAAAAACCGGTCCCGAGGAGCAGCGGGGGGGATGTGTGTCCAGAGCGGATCCAAAACACCCTTAGGTGACGCGCCGTGCAGGAGCGCTGCGGGTGACCTGTCTGCCGCGGGGCGCGGTGTTCGCGGGTCGCGGTGTTCGCTGGTGATGAATGGGCTGTCGTCGTTCCCCTGACAGTCGTGTCTGGAGATCTTCAGCCCCACTGTGTCTGTGGGGCCAAGCTAGAAACTTGGGGACAGGATCTCTGCGGAGGCTGATAGCGCTGCCTCTCAAACCGGGGATGGTGCTGCCCCATGAGCAAGGACAGAGGCATTAATTAATGGCTCTGCTTGCCAACTAATTAGCCATCCATCACCCAAGTTAGTTATCTCGTTCTTGCCTGCGATACTCACAGCTCGCAGCTCTCCTGCTGCCTGTATTAAAGCTGTTCGTTAAGGAGCGGAGGACAAGCAAAGCTTCCCTTGGGACAACTGAGCTGGTCAAAATGCGTCCTGAACCCAAGACTGGGAAATGCTGGCCTGGATGAATCAGCCCGTGAGGCTCCATCTCCCTCCTCCACCCCTCAGCACCAAACTGCGCCTGGGAACAAGGATCGCCTGCCTCTTGGCCAAACCCAGCGCCGGAGAGGAAAGGTAGATGGAATTAGCGCCTTTTCCCCTTGCACTTGGCTCGCCCGAGGAGCTGATAAGCCAGGTCTGATTTAGCTCCATCGGAGCTCGGCTGCGCAGGGGTTGGCCCTGATGTGCGGATGAGCTCATCCCTGGCGGCTGCGGCGCTGTGCCGTGCTGTGCCGTGCTGTGCCGTGCTGTGCCGTGCCATGCGCGGGGTGCAGCTCACGGGAGGTCCCACAGGTCTGGGTGCCACATGTGGGGCCACCCCGGGTGCTGGGAGCAGCGGGAACCGGTGGGTGTTCCCATAAGGGCTCCGCTCCCATCCGTAATGCGAAGCAGGGAGATAAACAGAATGCAAACGGATGGTTCCAGCCTTCTGTGGAAATTTCCATGAACCACTGATTCACTGGGTCGGGCTGCAGCTTATTTCATGTTTTATAACTTTATCCGAGATTGCGTTTTTCATGATGTGCTCGAGGAAGGCTCGAGCGCTGCTCTGGCGGGTGTAATCGTCCTTCAGACTTAAACGTGCTTGGCTATAGGATCTCTTAATTTTTTTGGAATGTTCTTAAATCGATGGAAAGCTTAGTCACCGCTGGCTCTGAGAGCCTTTGGGGTCTCGTTAAATGTGCGAGGCTTGAGGTCAGAGACACTACCTCATGGTTACTGGGCCGGTGACAGCGGTGGGGTCAGAGCGGTGCTTGCGCGGAAAACGAGGAGCCCAGGGCTGGGCAGAGCGCCGCTGCTTCGGGGTCCAGCACCCGCTGCCCCTTTCTCCATGAAACCCGCAGGAGCCGAGCAGCTTTGTCCCCGTCCTCGTCCCCTCCGTGCCGCCCCCAGCTCCCTTTGGGCAGAAAGCTGCACTTCTGGAGCGGTTGCTGCGTCTTGTCTCGGACCAAGAGGCTGTCACTGGTAGAGAGAAAAGTCCAGATATCTATTTCTGTGTAATACCCAAGTATGCATTTGAAAGGCCCTTTGGGATGAGCAGAGCGATACAAATTTATTCTAATTGGATTAGAACCAGAAGGGCAATGTTTGTGGAGTACAGATGTATTTATAGAACAACGATGCATCCAGATGCAAGGCCCGGCTTGCGGGACCCTGGCTCACCGTGGGTCGGCGGGGGTGCTGTGTTCGCGCATGCGGTGCAGCGCTGCGCGTTGGTCACGTCGCTGGGGACGTCTCACGCCTCCGCTCGCACCAGACGTTGTTTTTCAGCACTGACTGTTGGGAAACGCAGCTGGCCTGGAGCTGCGGCGCCGCGGGCCGTTCTGCGGCGCTCTGGGCCGTTCTGGAGCGCTGCGGGCAGGGGAGCTGCAGCTCCAGGACTGTCACTGCGCAGCTGACGAGCTGCACGGCGGGAGCAGCGGCTGCCTTTGCCCAGCAAGCTGCTTTTCTGTGGTTTGCACGACATTATGTGCTTGCAGAGCGGAGCAGGGCTGCCCTGTCCCCTGGGCCCATGGCTGGTCCTGCCCCAATGCAGCTCACCTCCTTTTCTTCCATGGAAATAGGAAAGCTGATGGTGCTGGCGTTACCCCTGGGGGGCGAAGGCGTTTTTCCTGAGGCCTCCAGCTTTGTGACTTCTCTATCTCTTTCCCGTTCTCTTTGTGTTGGCCGCCAGTCCCGCTGCTTAGCAGAACCACCCCGGTGGAACTGGCAGTAAGCGCTTTCTACACGTGGCCGTTGCTTTCCTGGCTCCCGAAGGCTGGAGTTCTGCTCTGGCGTGACAGTCGAGGGCTTTAGGGACCACGAGCACGAGTTACTTTGCTCTGAGGTGCCTCTGCAGGTAAGATCAGCCAGAAGGAAGAAAACGTCCCCTTGTCCTGCCAGGTTGTGTGCGAAGCGTCACAGCGCAGCGCTGCTCCCAACTCCAACGTTGCACAACCCGCACGCGCTCCCTGGCGAGGCCAGCGCAACGAGACTCGTGAAGGAGTCGCTCCCGTTGACACACAGGCACTCGAGTCGGAGTAACCGGCCTCTTTGGGAGTGAAGACGTCGATGTTGCAATGGCCACTTCACCCCGTTCCTCAGCCGGGTGGGGGAGAGCCCAGCTGAGTGTTGTGTATTTCCATTCGCTGTCTCTGTCCTGAGGCCTCTCCTGTGTCCATCTGGCTCTAGAAAATAACCAGGCTGATTTTGATTCCACTGGCCGTGTACCTTCCAGCCCATGGGTTGGTTATTCCCTGCCCGAGCGTTGCCCGGCTGCTCCCCACGGGCCCACGTGCTCTGCTCCACCTTTAATTTCTTGGGCTTATCAACCCCCTGCCGAACAGAGGAAAGAGGTGGTCCTGTTTTACAGACCCTTTGAAACACTTGAACAATTGGGTTTCAGGACTGGCTTTGTCTCTTATCACAGGTTTTGTGTCAGCTCAGTGCAAACACGAAGGTGTCATCCTCACCATGAGCTGCATTTTACGGCCACCTTTATATTTCCCCAGAGTTTCTTTGGGATGGTGTAAGACGAAAGCACTTCACAACGGCATGAGCGTTGTGAAAGAGCCGTTTTGCCCTCGCCGAGTCCTGCGTGTGCCCTGCAAGCAACGCCGGCTGAGCCTCGGCTCCCGCTGTGCCACGCGCGGCCCCTCCTGCCTGCGGAGCCACCGGCGTGGGCGCCGCTTCCCTTGGAGCGAAGGGGAGTGTGAGCCGGGCTGTCCCCACGCGCTGCCGACCGTTTGCTTCGGAATCCTCTGCATGGGGAGGGCGCGAGCGCTGCGCTCAGGCTGCGCGGGGTTTTCACTGGCGGCAAAGGGCTTCCCTGGCCGGGCTCCCTCCGGCGGGTCGCCTTGGGCTGGAAAAGCCGTCTTAGCCTTAAATGTCCCAGCCGCTCTGGGGAGGAGGAGGACGCGTTATTAGCTTGCAAGGAGTCTCCTGAGAAGGGCTTCAACTCTCGCTGACCCGTCACTCGCTCTTAGGAAAGTCGCTGCGTGTCTGTGCGTCAGCCGCTCTTGTCGGTGCGAGGGGCCAGGGCTGCCCGGTGAAGCTCTTGGAAACTGCACCGGGAGGAGCAGAGCTGGGCTTTGTGACCGCGCGGGAAGGACGGGCCGTGGCTCCGCAACGCGGCACCTTTGGCACAGCAAGCCTGAGGGGCACGGGATGCCAGGGCTGCCCCGGGACGTGGAGCCGCAGCCTCTATTGCTCCGCGCTCAGCTGCTCCCCTCACTCTCCACCAAAATCCCCAGGGCCACTCGGAGCCTTTCCAGCGGTGCCGCGGGGGTGTGTGCCGCGCTGGCCGTCGCGCCCATCCCTTCCCTCTTTGACCTCATCCCTCTGCAGCTTCTGCCTCCAAACCGCGCTCTGAACGTCTCTAATTGCAGCTCCTGCTGCACCCTCCAGTTTTCTCCTCTCTTGTGGATGATTCACTGTCCATATGCTCCAGGCCCTGCTGCTTGATTTTTATCCAGGAGCCAAGTGCTTGCACCGTCGTTAACCCCTTCCTGGCCCCCTTCTGGCGTGGTTGCCACGGGCTGTTTGTGGCTCCCGGGCGGCAGCACTAAGGTGGGAGCTCAGGATGAAGATGTCTTTCTCCCAGCTCGGCATTTGTTAAGGTCTTTAAAACGTAATTGCCTAATAAAATGGTGCGTGGGGGTTGGAGAAGAGTGCCGGTGTTTGGGGGGTCTGTCCGGGGGGGGCGGTTTCGGCTGCATCCTCGGCTGGAGCACGGTCCCAGTCTGGGGGGACAGTCTGGTGCACGTCCCGAAGGCCCCAGCAGTGTGACATTAAAAAGAAGGCATTTAACGTGGAAATCCCCAGAGGCGGAGATTAAAGCGAACAGGTGCTGGAAAAATGTTTCTGCATATTAGAACTTAATTAGATTTGAAAATGAATTCCAGATGGGCTCATTATGGCTGAGTTGTTGCAGGTTCGTTCTTGCAGGGGCAGGATTGTGTTTGGGAAGCTGATTCGGTCTGATCAGGTTTGATTCCCGGCTCTTGCCGTATCACCGAGATCTCGCGGCAGGTTTAGCTCTGTGATCTCTTGCAAAGGCTCCGCGTCTCCTCCGGCCCCTGTCAGAGCCCCAGAGATCTGAGGCCACGAGCCACCGGCCCCGCTGCCGAAATCACCGCGGGGCCAACAACCTGTCATGTTCAAGGAGAAAAGATCCTTATCGGAATTGCTTTTAAAAAGGAGCTTCAAAGCCTGGAAGGTGGGTTTTTGTGCAGCTCCTGGGGACGGAGGGCGCTCGGGGAGGGGCTGTGCCGGGGCGGCGTGCCGGAGCCTGCCCGGGCGATCCCCGTGCGGGCAGAGCGGGTGCTGGCCGCCGCGCCGCATACCTGTGCTGCGTAAATACCGGCGTAACCACGAAGTGCCGGTAGCGGGGGAGCGGCGTGTGCCGGGAGCAGACGCGGCTGGGAGAGGAGGGAGCCAGCCCAGGAACCGCCGCTCCCCGAGCACCGCGCTCCGGGGGCGCCGGCTCCACCGGCAGCGCCGGCTCCGGCTGCAGCCGCCGGGGCTGCCGAGAGCTCGGTGAATGTAAACTGCAGTGTAAGGTCCCTGATTGGAAATTATGGGCGTATGATTTATATGGGGCTCTGTGAATGATTTATAACATGTTAAGTGATGATTTAGGTAGAAAATACAACCCCCTCTTACAGAGTCTTTAATGAAAAGTGTCAGTTCGCATGAATTTATTTCTGAAGCTGTGTTTGAACTCGGCATGTTTGACATAAATCACGTCTAATTGTCATTTCATGATTAATGAACATATGCTGGCCGTTTTTCTCCATAATTAAACTTTATGTTCGATTCGTCTGGCAAAGCAAAACAAGTTCCTGCGTTGTGAGATGCGGCTCCTCGGGTCCGCGTGTGAGAAAGCGCCTGGGTTGCCGGTTCCCAGGCGGGGGCTGCGTGGGGGCTCGTGGCCGGGTTTGCAGAAAGCCGGGTTTGACTTGGCTGAGGAAGCAGCTGTGGCACCGTCCCTCCCTTTTCGGATGGTGCTGCTCCCTAAGTGGCATTTGCGCTTCTTAAATAACACCGGGCACCTCTGCGGTGGGGATGAGTGAGGCCAAGGGCACCAGGGGGGCAGTGCCCACGCTCTCCCTTGGCTGGCAGGTCCCCGAGCTCCCTGTCCCCGGACAGCGCGGATTCGGGCAGCCCCACAGCGCCAGCCACACGCCAGCAGGTTGCTTCCCACCCCCGAGTGACCTGCCAGGGCTGGGGATCCCCGGGCACCATGTGGGCACCGCCGGGTGGGATCCCTCGGGCTTCACACCAGGGCCGTGTGAGGAGTAACAAGACTCTTCTTCTTTCAGGACATAGACAAGTTTGGCAACGAGATCACCCAGCTGGCTCGCCCGCTGCCGGTCGAGTACCTCATCATCGACGTGAGTGTTCGCCTCGCTCGCTTGCTCGCAGCAGGAGATGGTCAGGGCGGAGCGAAGTTCTTAATGCACCTTGAAAATTCACATTAGGGGTGATTCACAGGGCAGAGTTTCTTCCTTTCTCCCGTCCCCTCCGCTGCCGGACAGCGGTAGCGCAGAGGCTGCTGCGCTGTGGGGTAACTGTCGCGCTCTGGGGACCCGAGTGGCACCAGGGGACACGCTGGGAAGTCCCTGCCCGGTGTCCTGTCAGGGCTGGGAGCTGGCACGGGGCCACATGCCGGGGAAGCCGCCAGCCCTACAGATGTATGTGCCGGGCGCTGCCTCACCCGGAGCTCGTTAGAGAGCTCCAGTTGTCTGTCACTTAGCAGCAATTAAGGATGCGGCTCCTTTCGGTGACTCAGCAGAGCAGGTTGGTTGTACCGAAATGCCTTTTCCTGGGGGAGGGAGTTCCCATACTCTGCCCTTTGGCTTGAAAGGAAACTCTTACAGCGTGGAAGGCAGGAAAGCAAATAATCCAGATGACAGATGATATTGCTGGAGTTAGAGGTGATGCCAATACCGATTAAATCCAGCCGGAGCAGCCAGCCTGCCCCGGCGCAGGGAAGCTGGCAGCCCGAGCCTCCCCCGCCTCGTCCTTCTGCCCGTTCACTCTCTGCCGTGTGTGTCGCGTACCAGAGCGACTCGGCTGACACGGGGACGTGGGACCCGCGCGGGGAAATGTTGCGTCAGGAACAACGGGCTCATTGTGTGGGCCCCGCGGGCGCCCCGTGCCAGTCGGCAGCGTGTTTATTGCTCTAGTAGTAAGGGCATCTGCTTCTGGGCTACCTGGGGTGTAATTAAGATGAAAACAGATTGATGGAAAATGCATTCAGGAGCAGTCCGGAAAGCTGCATTTCTGAAACAACTTGTATTATCTCTTTTTTATTTTTAAAGGCATTATTCCAGCTAATACTGTCCTAGCAGGTATTTCTGCTTACAGAGGTACTCACCGACAGGGCTCAGCAGTCAGGAACTGATGCTTTAAAGCCCCAGAATCAGGACAGGTGTGAATGTCATTCGCAGCCCCAAACACCAGCTGGGCAGCTCGGTAACGCGGGCACAAGGCCGTGTCCCCCGCACCCGTCCGTTCGGCGCAGGGCGGCAGGGCCGGCGCACACGGGGTGACTGCGGGGAAGCCTGGGCCCCCGGTCCAGCCCCGAATGACGCGCGGCCCCGGCTGCTCTCCAGTGTCAGGAGCTTTGCCTCCCGTGTCCCGCCCGCCCCTCCTGCCACCAGCGCGCTGACCAACCTTCCTTGGATTTTTTAGATCACGACGACTTTCCCCAAGGATCCAGTCTACACTTTTTCTATTTCTCAGAATCCATTCCCCATTGAGAACCGCGATGTGCTGGGAGAGACTCAGGTAAGGAGCAATTCACAGCAAAGCTGTTCCGTACAGACGGGTCATCTGTGCCCGTACTGGTGTCTGCAGAGGCAGCTCCAGTTGTGCCCTTAAATCACCCCGTCGCGGCTCAGCCCCGTGCTTGCCAAACGTCTGGCTGCCGATCACTTCGCTGGGTGATGGGGACCGGGGCCCCCTGAGCCCCCAGACAGCACCAGACAGGTCGGGGAGCTCCAGCCCCACGGTGACAACCCGGGACCCACTTCTCCCTGTGGATGGGAGCGGGACGGGGTCTGTTCTCCAGCTCCGAGAGCACCGAGTTCTCCTCCTGGGTTGATTTTTAAAACGCAGAGGCCATTTACTGCGAGAGGCCGTAGCGCTGAGCAGAGGCAGCTGCCCGACAGCCCCAGGCGCTCGCTGGGTGTTGCCAGCACACGGAACTCGAGTTGCTTTAAAGCAGCAACAGCATGTTCCTCTAAGGAGGCTGAGCCAAAGATGTCACGGGATTCCTCCAAAAGTTGTCACGAGAACGGGGTCGCCGCCCGTGTGTCTGCGGCGTGGGAGAGGTCGGCTGTCCAGCGGCAGCTTCGGTGCTCGGTTCTGAAGCCACCCTGGGTGTGGGAGCAGGGAGACCAAGGGAGTTGGGGCAGACGGGGCTCAGCTGCCTCTGTTCCTCAGGGACGGGGCTTTGAGCTGAGCTGACCGGCCCCTGCTCAGCTTCTCTTGCTCAGATCCGCTCTGGTTGTTCAGGTGCTGGGACGGGAGAGCCGGTGAGGCACAAAGATCCCGCTCTCTGGAACTGGGGCAGCCTGGGCTCTGACTCCACGGCTGCCCCTGCACATTGAACTGGCGCCCAAAAGAGACAGGAGTGTTACAAACAGGACAACGAAGTTACCACATGGGGGAAGTGACTTCTCTTTATTATTGTCCGCTCTCTCTAGGACTTCCACAGCTTGGCCACGTACCTGTCCCAAAATACTTCCTCCATTTTCCTAGATGTCATTTCTGATTTCCATCTGCTCCTCTTCCTGGTCACCAACGAGGTGATGCCTCTGCGGGTATGTACCGCGGGGGAGTGTCACGTCAGCGTCCCCGGGGCCCCGAGCTCCTCCGGGGCGTCACTTCTGCGTGAGGTGACAGTCCCGCGGCCAGGCTGGGTGCCTGCGCAGGGCCCTGCGGCTGCCCAGCGCCTCTTCCCGGCCGACCTGTTGGTTGAAGGTTTAAAATGTGAAAGCAAAGCCCGGGACTAGTCCAGGAGCTGCTCCAAGCAGCGCGGGGGTGGTTGTTCGCGCGGTCACGGAGCGGGCAGAGCCAACTTGGCTGCAGCTCCGAGAGCTGGAAACGTTTGTAAAAATATCTCAGGATCAGAAATTCCTGTTGTAAAGATAACGAGATCAGAGCCCCCCAAATCTCGGTGAGGCCAATGACTTCCTGGCTGCGCCGCTCTTGGCCGGGCACCGGGGCTTGGCAGCTGCCCAGGGCCCCGGTTCACATCTGCATGGCCGGACCTGCCCGGGGTGAACCGCGCGCCAGCAAACGGGCCACGTGTGTGCCAGAGGCTCCCGGGGCGCCGGGCGGACCCTGGGCAGCTGCAGATGGGGCTGGGGCCGGCACGCTCCGGCACGGTGGGTTTGCACCGCAAGGAATCGGACTCGACCCACAGGTGCTGCTTTGGTGATAAACCTCCTCCCTGTGGAGAAAAGGGGAAGCGTTTGGGGTTTAGGCGTACGTCTGAATGCTGGGGGGAGCAAAAGGGATAAACTGCATCGTGGTCCCTGCCTGTGGCTGTCCCTGGTGGCACCCAGAGAGCAGCAGCTGGGACTCGCGGCCCTGGCTGGTGGCACTGCCCTGGTCACAGCCCCAGCCTGCGTGCCAGAGCAGCACCCAGCACTGATTTCCCTCTTACTGTTTCCAGGACAGCATCAGCTTGTTGCTGGAAGCTGTGAGGACCAAGAACGAGGAGCTGGCACAGACCTGGAAGAAATCAGAGCAGTGGGCAACCATCGAGCAGCTCTGCAGTAAGAACAGGGGTCCCTGGGGAAGGGGGTCCCTGGGGAGGGGGTCCTGTGACAGGCAGGACTTGCCCCGTCCCCGTGCTCCCCCGCTCTGACGGGCTCGCTCTCTCTCCCGCAGGCACGGTGGGTGTGCAGATCTCAGGACTGCAGGAGTACGGTGCCGTGGGCGGCTCGGCACACGCCGCCTCGGCGGCCGTCTGGGCCTGCCAGCACTGCACCTTCATGAACCAGCCGGGCACGGACCACTGCGAGATGTGCAGCCTGCCCCGGACCTAGCCGCGCCGGCACCGCGCCAGCGCCAATACACAGCAAAACCTCGAGCAGCAGCAGTGGTGCTTGTCCCTTCCCCATCCTCCCTTCTGCTTCCCCCACTTGGGTCCCCCCAGGGTGCGGAGCCGGGCAGGGGGTGACTCCGGCCCCCCTCGGTTACCCCTTGCAGGAGCTGGGAGCCCGGCTTTATCATGCTGCTTGGGAAGCCAATGCTTAACCTCAGCCTTTGCCGCGCAGGGCTGGGCTGTCCCCCTGCCGCCCCCAACTGCTGCCGTGGGCTGTTCTGGGGGCTCGGGGGAGCTGTGGGCAGCCGGGCCCCTCCCTCCCTGCCCACAGCAGCCTCCTGGGCTTGGCATCTTGACCGCAGCTTTGCTCCCCTTTCCCCGCCCCCCTGGGCTGCTGCTGCCAGCTGTGGGTGCCCGGGTGCCGGCAGCTTCTGTGGTAAACAGCCCCGGCAGAGTGAGCAGGCGCCTGGCACCAGCACCAGGCCAGACATGGCTCTGCCAGGCTGAGCCCCGGGCGCTGGCACCACTCCCAGAGCAGGACAGGCCCCCCAGCAGCGGGCAAGGGGTGGGCATGTGCCAGCCCTGGCTCGACACCGCCCCCGCGGCACCATGGCCACAGGCCCTGCTCACTCCCGCTCCTGCGCTGGGCACCCCGAGTCCAGGGGCTGTTGGGGCTGGGGAGGGGACAGAGAGGTGACTCTGGTGTCCCAGGGGCTCAGCCCTCTCCCAGGGCACTGGCACAGAGCCCCCCATCCCCACTGCTGTGGGTTCAGGCCTTAATTAACCCCCCGGGGTACCAGTTCCTGCCCCATGCCCTGCTCATGGCAGGGAGGGTCCGTCCTGCACCTGTGAGGCAGGGACGCCCTGTTCCAAACGGCCACCCCGACCCCCTGCTGCTGCTGGCGAGCGCCTGCCCGAGCTCTGCCGAAGGCTCCGTCCTCCCCGGTGTCACCGGAGCGGCTGTGCGGCCCCAGGGGCTGTGGTTTGCTTTTCCCCGCGGTTTGCTGGTGTGTGGGGCTGCGGTGCTGGACTGCGCTGACCCGGGCGCAGGGTCTGTGAGTAGCATTTAATAAAAGCACCTGAAAGGAGAAGCCGGTGCCACGTGTGCTGTGCCGGGGGCTGCGCTGGGCTGGGGAGACCGGGGGTTGTTGAGCCCCGGGCACTCAGCACCCCATCCCCTGACCGCGGCTCCGCAGACGGTCTGTTTGCAATCAGCGCTCAGCCATGTGCAGCCGGGCCCCGCGCCAGCCCAGCGCCTTCAAAAGGGCCGGCAGGAGCCGCGCGGAGCCAGAGCCGGGGGAGCTGAGCTGGGGAGCCGGCGAGCGGCTGCCGTGTCCGCACCGGCGGGACCGCGCTGGGGTGGGTGGCAGGAAGGTGCGGATGGTGCCACGTGCCCAGCCTGGGCCTCTGGAGCACGACGCCTCTTGGGGTCCCGCTGCCGGGGCCGTCGGGCACACGGTGCCGCAGCTCCCCGCAGCGCGGCCGTTCTCACCACGCTGTCCCCGGCAGCGCCATGTCACGGCTTCTCCCGCTCCTGCTCCTGGCAGCTCTGGGCTGTGCCACCAAGCTGAGGCAGCGGCCGGCGGCGTGGGACGACGGAGCAGCCGGTAATGGTGACATCCCCCGCAGCGGGAGCCCTGCCCGCCAGGCGGGGGCTGTGGGCGCTGGGGTACGGGCGGGCTGGGGCTGCCCTGCCCGAGGCGGGGCTGGGAGGTGCTGGGGGTCCCGTCCCCCCAGCCCGTCCCCTCGGTGCCGCAGCCGAGCGGGGGGCACCGAAGGGCTGCGCCAACCTGACGCTGGTGCTGGACAACTGGAAGTTCGCCATCACGTCCCAGCTGCGGAACCTGCTGCTGTTCCACCCCCAGACGGTGCTGCCCGACTACGGCAGGTGGGGGGGCCGGGGCCGGGGCCGCCGGGGTTCCCGGGTCCCGGGGCGCCGCCCCTCACCCCGCTGCCCCGCAGGATCCGGTCGCTGTCGGGGGCGCTGGACGGGCTGTACCGGGAGTTCAGCGCGCTCAAGGAGCAGCTGGGCCGCCTCTCCGGCCGCTTCGCCGAGGTCGAGGCTTCCGTGGAGCAGCTGGGCCGGGCCCGCGGCCCCGGGCCCGCCCCGCGCCGCCGGGGGCTGCCCCCGCCGCCCCCCCGCAGCCCGCTCTAGCGGCCCGGGGCGCACAGCCCGGCCCGGCGGGGGGCGACTCCGTTCCGTTCGGTCCGTCCCGGCCGTGCCCCCAGCCCGGACACCGGGGGACGGCCGTGGGGCAGGCCCGTCGCGTGGGGCGGATCTTTGCTCCCTGTGGGGGCCCAACCCGGCCGCCCTCCCCAGCAATAAAGCCGCTACTGGCAGTGTCGCCTCGCTCCTCTCTGTCCCCCCCGGTACCGGCCCCGGGGGCACCGCCCCCTGCCCGGTAACAGGGCCGCCCATCGCGGCTTTACGGCCTGTCGCAAACTCCTCCGCCCATTGCGGCGGCCGCCGCGCAGCCGTAAAGCGGAGCCGCCCGCGCCCCCCGCCCGGTACTGGCGGCCCCACCGGGGGGCGATGGGAGGGGGGGCGGGATGGGGAGGGGGCTCGGGGGGGTGCGGGGGGGGCCGAGGGGCTGGGGCTGGGCCTGGGCCTGGGGGGACCCGGGGTGGGGAGCTGGGGGACCGGGGATGATGCTGCGGGGGCTGGGCCTGCGCCGTGGGGGCTGTGGGGCCCGGGCGGGGTTCGGGGGCTGCGGGGCAGGGTCACCGCTCCCCCGGGGCTGCTGGGGGCGCTGGGGGCGCTGGGCTCAGCCTGTACCGAGTGCTCACGGGGGGACCCCGACCCTTCTTATCCAGTGCCTGCAGGAGCATGGGCGGCCCCCCCAGCACTGCCCCCCGTCCCGCCCCACGCTGTCCCCGTCCCCCGTGCTGACCCTGTCCCCGCGCCCCCAGGCTGCAGCGCGGCCCCCCGGCACCATGGCGCAGGTGGGGCACCGCGTGGATTACCTGGCCGGCTTCTGCTGCCCGGTGGGGGGGCTGGTGGCGGGCAAGCCCCGCGTGCTGTGCCACGAGAACCAGATCTACCTCTCCAACGGCAGCGAGTTCGTCTACGTCTACGACCAGGAGGGGAAGGTGCTGAAGGTGAGCGGCCTGCCGGGGGGCTCTGGGGCCGCTGTCCCGTGGGGCTGGTGTCCCAGGACAGGGCGAAGCTGGCGGGACAGCAACCGCGTCACTGGTCGCCCGGTCTGGGGCCAGAGTCTTTTGTGGGGTCCCCTGTCCCCGAAGGAACGCCCCGAGCAGCACCAGACCCCCCGACCCAGCCCTGAGGCCCCTCCGAGGTGCTGCCGTCTGGCCTCTCTCCTAAACCTGGGAGACAAACGTTCAATTAAACCACAAAGGCTCTTCCATTTCTCACTGACAAAGGGTTTTGCTGTTGTCTTCGTGTGACTAACAGCGGCCGTCGCGTGGAGTTCTACCCAGCTGCTTTTTTTAATTTGCTCTATTATCATTTCTAAGAAAGCCGTCACTGTAACATCAGCATTTGCCTCCTACACTGTTCTCCTCGGGAAAGTGGATCACGCAGCGGCTCTGCTGGCTGTTTGCCTCCCCCCGGGAGCCGGAGCCGCGTCCCCCCCCAGCGCCGCTCCGACCCCCGCGCGGGACAGCCCAGCCGGGTCCGCCAGCCCGGGGACGGGTGTATTGATGGAAATTGCTTGTAATCCGTGTTTACAGGAAAATAACTGGTTTACTTTGCAGCTGCGCTGGAGTTGCCCGAGAGGGAGCGTTGCCCAGCGGCCGGGTTCTTCCTTTACCTGGCGTGGGGCTCAGCAGCCCTGTCCCTACCCCCAGTGCCATCGGAAGGTGACGTTTCTTTCTGCTTTCCCCCCAGGCCGTGTACCAGTGCCCTGAGCAGGTGTGGCACGTGGAGCTGCTGCCCCAGCCCCGGCAGCTTTACATCCTCTGCGCCCACAGCGGCATTTACTGCGTCTCTCTGGAGCAGCAGAGCAGGTGAGGTGGCTGTCACCCCTAGGGACATGAGCCAGCCCCGCGCCGTTAGCCCCGCAGTCCCGGGGATGCGGTTTGAAGCTCTGGCTCTCTCCGGTCGCTGCTCTTGCAGCAGATGCTGTGGGGAGCTCGTTTCCGAGGGCGGCCAAGGGCCACGCTGGCTTCACCCCACGACTTGGCTGAGCGCTCGTCCCTGTTCGCTTGCAGGTTAACGGAGCAGACAGATGGCGACGGCCAAGAAACCAACTGCCCGTCCGGCGTCTTGCCCGTGGAGGCAGACGCCTGCGTCTTCCCCGACTCCAGCCTCTGCATGTTCACGCTCCTCAACAGCTTCGTCATCACCCTGTCCCAGGCTGACGGCAAGTGGTGGATGAAGCTGCACGAGCTCCCGCGCCCCGAGCAGGAGGGTTCCCCGTACCGGCAGGTCAGCGAGGTCGGTTTCTGCCCCGGCCCCATGCCCGGGGACCAGGGGGACGCCCCCCCCTCCAGCTTCCTGCCCGTCCTGTGCTGCGCGTCCTCCCCGGGCACCGCGGGCTCTGGGGAGGGGCCGTGGTGCTCGGGGGGCTTCGTGCTGGAGGAGCCCCTCTTCAGCCTGCTCTTCGGAATCGACGCGGCCATGCTGGAGTCCCCGATGATCCTCTGCGGCTTCCCGGACGGACAGCTCTGCTCCGTGCCGCTCAAGGCACTCAGCTCTTCCCCGGCTGTTGACGGCTGCCATGATATTTCGAACCAAGACTCCCCCGTGAAGATCCTCCACCATTTGGAAGAGCCCATCGTCTTCATTGGTGCCTTGAGGACGGAGCAGAGGGCGGTGGAGGACGCCGAGGACGAGCAGCTCTTTGGAGAGGCTGGCTGTGACTGCGTGGTGGCCGTGGGCCACTATGGGAAGATGGTGGCTGTCAAGGCGGATCAGCGGGACGAGGCGACGGTGCCGGAGCTCAGGGAGTACTACCTGCGCGGGCCCGTTCTCTGCGCCGCCTGCGGCAGCGGCAGCCGCATGTACTACAGCACGCACTCGGACATCTCCGCCGTCGACCTGGACCGGGGCGGCGATTCCTCCGACCCCGAGGACGCGGAGAGCTGCACCGGCGTCCTGCCCCCCGTCCTGTCTCCGGCCAGTTTAAGTATCTGTAGCGTTGTGGCTCTTTCCTTGTCGTCTCGGGCGTCAGAAGGTACTGCCGGCAGCGGGGTGTGCGCGGGGCCGTGGGGTGGAGCGGGGCAGGACGGCTGCGCGTTCTGGCCCCTCCGTCTCCACCCCTCCGTACGGTCCAGACTGGGCTCCGTCCTCGTCCCTTCTTGTTGGCTCCCCTCGGTTTTGTAAGTCGTTTCTGTCCCGCATGCCGACTCGGGCTGACCGCAGGCGCGCTCGCAGCTCCGGCTCTGCCCTCCCGCTCACCGTTCCCCTGCTCGGCGTCACCGGCCGCTCCGCACAGGCTCGGGGGACACTCGTGCCAGCCCTGCCTGGGGGGGCAGTTCGCAGGGAGCCCCAAGCGAGCTGGGATGAGGCTCCCTCCAGAAAGGGGGTTCAACCGTGTCGCTGCCTGGTCCGGGGGCTCCCGCTCGAGCCTGCGCGCCCTGCGCTCGGGTGCCACCTCTCCGCATCAGCCAGGGCAGCCTGCGAGGCGCAGGACCCTCGGGAGTGGAGCGAGCACACGGCCTGGATGGGGGAGATATCGCATCCCTGAGCCCCTGGCGTGGAGCAGAGGGGGCAGCGCAGGCAGGGGAGCGAGGGGAGGGCCCAGGGCACCCAGCGAGGGAACAGCAGGCAGCCCTGCCCGCGGAGCTGCATGTGTCCCGCTGCGGGACCCTGCATGGCAGCGCTGGCTCCCGGGGCGCCGCAGCTCCCCCGAGCCTCCCCCAGCTGCTGGTGGCCTTGGCTTGGGGACGGCAGCCCAGGGAGCATGGCCGGGATGGGGGGCCGGCAGGAGCCATGGGGCAGAACATGTCGGGGGGACATTTACCTGCCCGGGGAGCTGTGTGTGAGGTGGGCGTCCTGTCGTGTCCCTGTCCTGTCTCCATCATTCACCCCCACAGACTGAGGTGATACCGATGTCCTGGGGCAGGCAGTGCCACCTTGTGCCCCCTGTCCCCCTGCATCCACTCCCCAGCCATCGGGGAGGCCCCGGCTGCCTTTCCAGCCCCCCCGCGCTGCCCGTCCCTGCCTGACCTGCCGCGTCTCTGCCTGCAGGTGAATCGGAGCTGCTGGCCCTGTCGGCCAAGGGCCGGCTCATGAGCTGCGGCTTGTGCAGCCCCGAGGACCCCGACGCGGGGCTGACCCCTGCCGAGGTCGGTCGCAGGATTAAGCAGCTGCTCTCCGGCATCGGCAACACCTCCGAGAGGTAAAGCCCGGCGCCACGCGCTCCTCCTCTCCCCCTGCGCGCTGCGGGCTCTGCTGAACCACGCTGGGTGCTGGTGCATCGGCCAGGGGGCTCCGGTAGTGACGGCTCCTCATGGAGTGCAGGGGCCTGGCTGGGACCCCCTGACCTCACCAGGGTAAAATTACAGGGTGTTTCAAAAAGATGGACCCAACATGTTACCTAAAAACTTACAAATGGTTTAATGAGTTATCAGGTTTTAGTAACCTTATAAGTTCCCTCCACCTGCCATACGGATTGCATGAGCTTCATTCGTGGGCGGTTCATGGTTGCAGAGATACAAGTGATTTCAAATTGGGTCCATCTTTTTGAAACACCCTGTGGTGTTCCAGGGCAGCCCCGCTGGCCGCGGGTGGGCTGGTGCTGGCAGCCCGGGCTGGGGAGGTGGGTGCCAGGCGCTGCCACACTTGCCAAGTCAGTGAGCAGGGGCAGGGCAGGCACATGCGGCCATCTGTGTGCGGGGAGGGGACACAGACGAGCCCCCTGTCCCTTTCGGGGGCATTCCCAGGGTCTGGCGGGCTGGAGCTGCTCCTCGGGGTCAGCTCAGCCCGTGGGGTTCGTGGGCAGCGCGGGTGCTGCCTGCCCAGAGGCAGAGCTGCGCGTTCCCGGGGTGGTTCGAGCTCTTGCCAGGTGCCACTCGGCTCGGCTGCCGCAGCAGCACAGCTCCCGCCGCTGACCCGTCATCTCGGTCACCGTCACTCCCGTGGTTTCAGCACCAACACTTTGTCCTTGCAGAGTTTCCTTCCTGAAGAAGGCGGTGGACCAGAAGAACCGGGCGCTGGCCAGCCTGAACCAGGTGATGAATGTGAGCGCGGCTCTGCTCTCCAGCCAGGAAGGGCAGAAGCCCATCGCCTGCACCGTCACCGCCAACTGGAGCTGCCTTCTGCTCCGCGACAGCGTCACCATCTCCTGCCTGCTGGAGAACTGCAGCGAGTACAGCCTGGAGCAGGGCTGGACCCTCTGCGTGCAGCTCCTGGCCAGCCCCTGTGCCTTAGAGGAGGACTCTGTGGATTCGGCCACCACCTTCACCTTCCCCATCGACCAGCTCCTCCCCGGGAACAAGCGGGAGCTGACGCTGCCCCTCGGCTCCGCTGCTGCCACCAAGCTGGACCTGCCCCTGACCATCTCCTGTGCCCTCTACTATAGTTTGCGGGATATTTTGGGCAGTGGCTCCGACTCCCCCGAGGCGCTGGACGATCTCCTGCCGGACGATTCGCCCATCCTCTCCCCGGACAGAGAGGGGATCTGCCTCCCGCTCAGCGAATGCACCATTGACATGCTCCAGTGCCTCCGTTTCGAGAGCAGTCCCCCTGGGCTGGATGCGTCCCCACCAGCCGCTGCTTCTCCTGCTCCCCCAGACCCTGTGGAGACCTTCCTGGAGGTGTCCCGGGAACAGACTGAGCCCGAGGGGGTGAAAACCGTGGAGCTGCCCCCCACCCCGGGAGAGGGAAAGCTGCCCCCCTCGGCAGCGTCCATCAGGGTGTCCTCGGAGCTGCTGAAAAACGCCCTGAAAACCTCCAGCTCAGGTGAGTCCCTGGGGAGGAGCATCCCAGGGCACCTGCTTGGGGATATGCACATGTCCCAGCTTGTGGCCGTCCTGGGAGGGGCCAGGATGGCGCTGTCACAGCCCGCATGTGCAGCCCCTGCCTTGGGTGAGGAGGGCTGCGTGACCCCACGCCCGTGTCTGCTCGTGGACCGGCACGTGGATGTGGCAGTGGTTGCGTGACAGAACTCAACGTGTCTCAGCAGGGAGGGGAACGTCCCCAGCGTCACGCCTGGGCTCGTGGGGCTGCACCAGCCCTACACCCCTCCATCTGCATCACTCTGCCTTGCGCGGGGATGGCGTTTGTTGGCATAACCAGCTCCGGTTTCTCTCCTTTTGTCCCCAGATGTCCCGCTGAGCTGTGCCACGCTGCGCTGGCTGCTGGCCGAGAACGCCGGGGCCGAGGCGCTGAGCAGCGGGGAGGTGGCGTCGGTGCGCGGTGCGGCGCCGGACGGAGCGGAGGTGCAGCTGCTCGTCCGAGAGGCAAGGAGGGGGTTCACCCTGCGGAGAAACTCCCCACACCCTATCCCATGGGGCCGGCCCCCTCCCACGGCCCCTCGCTCATGCCTGGGCGCTGGGTGCCTACTGGGATCCGATAACCTCGGGTACTCGCTGTGCCCTGACCTGGTGTTGGGCTCACCAAGAAATGGGTTTTTCCCTGCTGGTTTGGCTGGCTGCATTTGGCTCTGCCAGGCGAGGGGAGGACGTGGCTGGATTGGGGTCTAAATCTGATCTGCTGCAGCTTGTCCCACATTAACTCAAAAATCCCCCTCTAAGCGCAAAGGGAAGACACCGACTTGCTGCCCAGCTCTGCTGCTGCGCCGCGGGGCCTGGCTGCCTGTGAGCGGGGACCGCGCTGGGGCTGGTTCAGGCTCTAGAGCACTAATGTCACCAGTGTGATTAGTGGCAGTGACAGTTGTCCTTGGGCACAGCCTGCCGGGTTAAATCCTCCGGGGTGGCACCGGGAACAGCCACTGCTGTCCCCCAACAGCCCCGGTGACACCGCAGCTGCTCTCCTCGTACCGCCAGGAGCGGGCAGGGACTCACCACAGCCCAAAGGCCACCAGGGCCAGGCTGGGCGCAAATGACCCCGGCCGGGCCGGGCAGGGGCTCTGATGTGCCCACCGGGCTGGCAGTGGCTCCGCTGCGTTTGCCGGTACCGGGCTGGACAGGGAAGGGGTTGGGGGTGCAGGGAGTAGGAACAGGAGCTCTTGAGGAGCCCTGTGCCCATGGGGAGGGGTCCTGGGGCTGCCTGCGCCCCCTCCCCTGCCCATGGTGGTTGTGGTGACATTGTGTTCCCTGTCCCAGGTGGCCATGAACGACCTGAGCCCAGCGGGTCCCATCCAGGCCGTGGAGATCCTGATGGAGAGCCCGTCCCTGGCCGACATGTGCAGGATGCACCACGCTGTCATCCGCCGCATCCAGGTGCGCGCGGTGCCGCGGGGCTGTGCCGCCGGCCCTGGGGACGGGGGACACTGGGCGAGCCAAGGCCTGGGGACACAGCCAGGCACCCCAGGAGGGTTTGTGCGGCGCTGCCATGTGGCAGGTCAGCCCAGCATGGCCTGGCCTCTGGCGGGGCTGGGGAGGGGGATCATCATGGACCCTGCTCCCTTCCCGGTGCCCGGCCTTGGCTCCTGGTGTTTGGGCCAGCCGCCTGCGCTGGGAACAGGCCCCGGTTAGTTTGGCAGCTGAAGGGAGCGGGGCCCCTGTGGCACGTGGGGGCTGGCAGCCTTCCCGGAGATGATTCGGCACCAGCGAGCGCGGTGCCAGGCCTGTGGCGAGCCAGGCAGCGCGGTGCCAGGTGAGCCCTGCCTCCCATGGGAGCGGGGCTGCGGCTCCCCGGGGCTGGCGCTGCCGCTGCCCCCCCAGCAGAACCCTCTGCTCCCCACAGGCGCTGGTGCTGGAGCAGGCGGCACAGGGCTCGGGGCCCCCTGACCTCCGCATGCAGTACCTGCGCCAGATCCAGGCCAACCACGAGGTGAGCCGAGCAGCAGGGCCCTCTCTCTGGGGTACACGCCGTCAGGACCCAACGTGTGCCCCTCACCCCCGTGTGCCCCCACAGATGCTGCTGAAGGAGGCGCAGACCCTGCGGGATCAGCCGTCCCTCGGCGAGGACGGGACCGCCACGGCGGAGAAGCTGCTGCACATCTACCAGCAGCTGCGCAACCCCAGCCTGGTTCTGCTCTGAGGGGGGGGCAGCGCGTCCCGGGGGTCCCAGCCCCGCCGGCCGGGGTGGGTGCCTGTGGCCAGCACCGGGAGAGCCCCCCGGCTGGAGGAGCAGCGGGGCGGCCGTGGCGGTGCTGCGGGTGGGGGGTGTGTGCGTGTTTCGTGGTCGTGTTGTCGGCAGCAGCAGAGGGTCGCAGGGCTGCGGCGGCAGAGCGGGGACCCCTGGGCTGGCCCGGCCCGGCTCTGCGGCCCCCGGCCCGGCGGGCAGCCCCCGCGCCCGCGCTGTCTTGTGGATTGTTCTTGCCGTGGTAGTTTAGTGCTCTCCCGGCGGCGGGCTGTGCCCCCCCGTGCCGCCGCTCAGGATCAGGACAAACAGGGTGCTGTGCCCGGGGGAGCCCCGTTTTCTGCTGGGCAGGGGAGGGGGTTTCCGCTCCCCCGTCGTTTCTATAACTGATCTCGTATTTCCGTGGCGGTGCAGTGTGGTTTGGCCCTGCACCGCTCCAGTGTCTGTAAATCTGTTGTCTGCCATGAAAACAATCATGTTCAGCCAGTCCCTGTCTCGTCTCCTTTCCATCTCCTGGGGGCTGCACCCCGTCCTGCCCCCCGGGCTGGCAGAGGGGCCCTGGGTGGGCAGCCCCAGCCCGGCAGCTCTGCCTGCAGCACCGAGGGGTCGCTGTCCCAGTGTGGTGGCAGCGCCAGGGCGGCTGGGCAGGACCAGCCCTTTGCCAGGTGTGGGTGCTCCTGCGGGGCAGCACCTGCTGTCCGGGTTACAGGGAGGGGGCCGGGGGGTGACCCTGGGGCTTCACGGGGAGGGGACAGAGAACACGGCGCTGCTCCGCTGTGATCCAGAGTGACTTTAATGCCGTGAGTCGGGGGGGTCGGGGACACAGCTGCCGTGGATGGTGCCACCGCCGGCCCCACCGCCAGCCCCTGCGGGGACGAGCTGGTGCCAGCGCAGGCGTGGGGCCGGTGCGGGGGGTCAGTATTCCCAGAGCGTGGCGCGCAGCACCGACTCGCTGTCGGCGCGCAGGGTGCCGGCCGGGTCCCCGCGCAGGTACCGGCCGTTCTTCGCTTTGATGGCGACGCGTCCCCGCTCCCGGAACTCGAAGAAGAAATCCTCAGAGAGCTCCCCGTCGCTGCACACCGACCCGCTGCTCGCCACGTACCAGAACTTGCCCCCCTGGCCTGCGGAGAGTCCCCGGGGCCATTAGTGGGGTCCAGCCGGATCCCCAGTGCCCCCCATCCCGGTAGCCCCCACCCCATCACCCACCTCGGATCTGGTAGGCGCCGTCGCTGAAGCTGATGTGAAAGACGTCGTAGACGGAGCGGTTGGAGTCGAGCAGGTTGGAGCCGCGGTGGTAGCAGACGAAGCCGTGCTCGCCGCGCAGCACCAGCATGGGGCGGTTGATCAGCTTCAGAGTGAACTCCTCGTCCTCTCCTGCGTGGGAGCCCGGCCCTGAGCACCCTGGGGTGGGGGCACCAATGCTGTGACCCCCCACCCAGCACAGCACTTACCCACGGTGTCGCTGACGGCCGCCAGCTGCCCATTCCTCTTGGTGCAGACATAGCGGCCGTTGCTGGCGCGCAGGGCCACCCGCCGCCCGCGCCACTCGATGTCGAACATGGTGTTGGCGGCGCTGCTGGCAGAGGGAGAGCATCAGATGGGGTGACCTGTCCCCCCACATACCCCCCAGAGCCCCTGCCACGGCACAGCCACACTCACGCTTCGGTGGCAACAGCCTGGATGCCCCCGTGGGCCACAAGGGTCCAAAAGCTGCCAGTGTTGGTGTGGAGGCTGCACTTGTTGGTGTCGCGGTCGATCTGGAGCTGGAAGGTCTCGTGGTTCAGCTCCTCGTCCTGGTTCGCCGAGACGTTGACGCCTGTAGAAGGGAGCGGCCGTTGGCACCGCCACGTGCGCCCACGAGCCGCGGCTACGCCCGCCCGGCCCCTCCCCGCCAGCGGCAAATCCTTCTGTGAACAATCGTGCTAATTGGGTTGATTAATCTGATTGCTGCCTCGTCCATCTGGTTAGCGCTGCGGCACACAAACCCCTATTTATAGCCTGCCCACCACCGTCACCCGGCCCTAAGCCGCTTGGCACAGGGGCAGGCGCGCTCCTGGTGCCCGCGGGGATGGCAGGGCAGCCGGGGGCATGGCACAGCCACCGTGCCCCGGCCACAGGGGCTCCCCCCGGCGCTGGAGGCCGCGGTGCTGTCTGCCGGGCCCGCCTGCCTGCCCTGGGCTGGGGGCACGGGCAGAGCTGCGTGTGCAAACACACACGTGTACCCCCCCAGCCTGCACAGAGCTCGGCACACACGGCACCACAGCGAGCCCTTCGCTGAGCCCTGGGGAGCCACACGCACCAACACTACCTGCACACACGCTGGGGCTGCACGGAGCCGTGCACACGCATGTGCACACAGCGTCGTCCATGCACAAACCTGCACACAAATGCACAGACCCTGGGGCGCTGCACAGAGCCCTGCACACACCCCCCAAACACATCCCGGAGCCCCACTGCTGCCCCCACCCCGGCCCTGCTGGCTGTAGCCTCCCACTGGTTGTTACTGTAGGGTCTCCTCCTGTGGAGGGGTCCTGGGGGGTCTCACAGGGCCCTTGTGGCTGAGCCAATGCCCAGGGATCCCTGGGGAGCAACGGGGGCTCTTGATGTGGGTGAGGAGCAGGCAGCGGGATGCAGGCAGGAAAGAGGGTGCAGGCAGGGACAGACAGCAGGAACAGGCAGCCCTTACCCTGCCGGATGGAGACGTATCTGCCGTTGGCCGCCGTGAAGACCACCTGGGGGTGACTCTCCTCCAGGTCGAAGAGTTCATCTTTGCCCGGCTTGGAGCTGCGGCCGGACTTGAGGGTGCCGGTGGGTCCCGTGGGCGCCAGGTATTTGCCGTCGCAGTCCTTGAAAGCCAACTTGCCGGCCTTGAACTCGAGGGTGTAGCCGGTGCGGGCGCCGGGCTCGGGCACCAGCGTGCCGTCGCAGCGCAGGTAGCGCTCGTCGGCCGTGCGCAGGCTGTACTTCTTGTCCTGGAAGCAGAGGGTGATGAGGGCGTCCACCCCCCAGGGCAGGTTGCTGTCGGTGGCGATCTCGTCCTCGTGGGCGCTGAGGTGGGCGTAGCGGCGGCGGCTGACGCTCAGCAGGTTGGCCTGGGGGTGCATGGCCAAGTGCACGGTCCAGAGCTCGCCCTCCGTCACGCTGGGGGCGAAGCAGGACAGACGATCCTCCCGGCCCCCGAAGAAGCGCCGGTGCGGGGCCGACTGCAGCGCCCAGCGCCCGTCCGACTGCGTGATGATGCTGAAGCGCTCGTCCCGGCCCGGCTGCTCGGCCTCGCACCGCACCTTCCCGTCCTTGTCGGCGCCCAGGTACCGGCCCAGGTGGCTCTTGAGGAAGACAACGGAGCTGTCGGCTTCATCCTGCTCCAGCGTCCAGATCTGCTTGCGCTTCAGGCTGGGCGCCGAGGCGTTCACCTTGTAGCCAAAGCTCTCCGCCGTCAGGTACCGGCTCTCGCAGTTGATCAGCCCAAACTGGATCTTCAGGACCTGGTGGATCCCATTCGTTGGCATCTTCCACTGGCGCGGGGTGGCCCCCGGGGGGCTGGCGGGGGCTCCCCGGCCCTGCCGAGCCCGGGCGTCGCGGCGGGGGCGGCCTGGTGCGCCCACGGGGACGTCTGTCCTGCCCCGGCGCCGCTGCCGCACTGGCACCGCGGGGCAGCTCGGCACGGCTCGGCACGGCACCGCGCGGCGGGGGGGCACCGGGGGCCACGGCCTGTTTAATTAGCCGCAGGTAGGATTACAGAGTCCGGCCAGATTGCAGCGGGTACCGGGGCGGCTGTTACCTCCAGCGGGGCTTTCACCGAGATGCCGGGTGAGGGGGCACCGCGGCAGCCCCGCGCCGGCTCCTCGGGCTGCGCGGCCGCACCAGCACCCTCGGGCACCGCGGCCCCGGCGCTCCACAGGGCTGCAGGTGGAAAACTTGGGTGGGAACCCGATCCAGGCACGGGCGGCGTATCCGTTCCCGGCGGGCTAAGGTTACCGGCCCCTCTGATTCAGCAGCGGGTCACCTCCAGCCGCGCCGCCTCCCGGCCAGCCCCTAAGCGCCTTACCAATTAGGCAGGCATTTCGATTAGTTTAAACCTTTTATCCTGCTTTGGGGCCCTTGGCCTCCATCTGTCCTGTGGGCCCAAATCCCTCCTGCAGCTGTGGATCGGGGTCACGGCCGCCCCCCCATCCCAGCACACCGGGGAAATGGCCGGGACCCCCCATCGCCACAGGGCTGAGACCGCCTGACGCTCATGGCATGGTGTGGATGTGCTGCCTTGGGAGGGGACAGGAGGGGACAGGGCGGCAGGGGACAGTCCCCACTCCTGCCCTGCAGGCACCTTCCCCCAGCCCAGCTGGGACGCCCCCATGTTCACCTTAGGGACCTGGGGACGGGTGGGACGGGCTCTGCCCGCTCTAACACCGCGCTGCACCACCGCCTGCACCCCAAAGCCGTCGGACACCCCGTCCCAGCCCCTGCGCTGGCCGTGCACGGCCGGCGCGGCGGAGCCGTGGCGAGGCCCGGCCACCATGGCTCCCGCTGCCTCCTTCCCCCAGCGCGGCGGCTCCGGTGTCAGCGCGGCACCCAGTTATTGTTCCCGAAAATAGGTCCCGGGGATTGTTTGCCTCATGACTTTTTCATGGCCAGGCTCTCTCTTACCGCACCGGGGGTGCCACGGGCCCCCAGCCGCTGCGTTATTCGAGCCGCAGCTGCGCTGCCCAGCGCAGTGTAACTGACCCCTGTCGAAACGGATACGGGTCGGCTTTCGGGCTGGGGGGGATAAGTGGGTCAGGGTCCCGCAGGGGCGGGGGTCCCAGGCTCTGGCAGGGCGGCAGTGCCGGCTCCCGGTGCGCGCTCACCAGCACCTGCCCGGCAGAGCAGCCGGGAGCTGCATTTATAGGTGCCGGCCCCCCCGGGGGGTCAGGTTCCCATGGCGGGTCCCTGCCGGGCCCTGCCCCACAGCCGCAGCCCGTCCTTACATCCCCGGGCCTGGGGACAGCCAGACCCCTCCCCGTGCCACCCCCAGCCCATCTCCCCGGGGGGGCGGCTTCTGAGCCCTGACGGCTTGTGACACCCCCTGCCCGGGCATCGCAGGGGGCTGGGTGGCCCCACCCCGGTTTCCATCCAACACCCTTCCCGGGAGGGCTGGGGGGTCCTGGGCTGACTGGACCCCCCCGCCCGCGGTCCCAGCCGTGGTGGGGGGCTGGTGTATGGGGGGGCTCAGCCGAACCCCAGCAGCCCAGGGGGGTCAGGGCAGCGATTTGGGGTTGGGGTTCGGGGTGGGGCTGAGGTGGGGAACGGGGGGTGCCGGGGTCGGGAGGGGTGTCGTGGCGGGGGGTGTCCGGCTGGATCCTTGGGGACCCCACCCCATCACCCCATCCGCCCGTCACCACGGCGACGGGAGGGGACGGTGACTGTGTCACCACGGCGACGGAGGCTGCGCACAGGCGGGCGGGGGGACGGACACCCCGCATCACGGCGGGGCGGGCCGGGCGCGGCGCCTTCCTCCTCCTCCTCCTCCTCCTGCTGCTCCCGCTCCCCCTGCCCGGCCCGAGGTCCCCGCGGGGCGGTGTCGGGGCCGGGCGTCCCGCTGCCACCGGCCCGATCGCTCCTAATACGGCCGGGACGCGCTGCCTGCGCCCGCCCCCACGGCGGGGACACCCCGGCCCCCGGCCCTGCCCGCCCTTACTCATCGGCCGCCGGGGCTGCCTTGTTTGGGCAGGAGGAAGAGCCGGGGCAGGGACCCGGCACCGCCCCGACCCCCCGGCAGCGCCTCCCCCGGGATCCGTCCCCGCAGCGTCGCGTTCGTCCCCCCACTGCGTCCTGCCCGGGAGCCCCCAAGTGTCCGTGGCCCCGGGGGTCCCGGCTCACGGGCGGGGCTGCCCACACCGGTCCCCCCACCCTGGGGTGGGAGATGTCACCTGCACAGCCCCCCTGAGCCAGACCCCCAGCCCGAGGTGACAATGCCCACCCGGCCACCAGCCCCATGGGACACAGGGCCAGGCTGGCTGCTCGGTGCTGGCGGGGGGACGTGAGACCCCCCGAGCTGTGCAGGGACCCGCACAGGGGCCCCCATGCCCACCCAGCGCCTGGCACCCCAGCACCCCTTGGCGCCCCGCAGCTGCCGCTGCGCCGCTGACAGCCCCACGACACCCATCCAGGCTCAGGCGCCGGCGGTGCCGGGGTGGCTGGGGAGGGCCTGAGCGTGCAGCATTTTGTCCCCTGGCAGTGCTGGGAATCCCTCCGGAGACATGAGCTCCTGCCACTGCTCCACACACGGACACGGGTGGTGGCGAGGCCGGAGCCACCACCTGCACCTGCCCGACCGCCACAGTGGGGCTGGGAGCACGAGATCCGTGTCGGTGGCATGGCATGCGGCTCTCTGGCATCGTGCGTGGCTACCTGACACGACACATGGCTACCCAGCGTGGAGCAGGAGTCCCCGCACGGCACACAGGTCTGCGGCACAGTGCACTGGTGTGAGCAGTGCCCACGGCACCCCGCGGCACACGGGGTGCACAGCCCACGGCACCCCCTGGCCACGGGGGCTCGGGCACAAGCAGGGCCTGGGCCGGTGGGGTCAGGGGCTGCTGGGCGGACACGCTCTAAGTGGGGCAGTGCAGCCGGGGGTGTCTGTGGAGGACACCATCACCAGGCCCGGTGCCGTCCGTGGGGTGCACAGCACCCTCCGTGGGATGTCAGCACCAGCCGTGGGCGTGCAGCAGCGTTGGAGCTGAGGCAGAGCTTCTGGGGTGCCCCAGCGTGGCTGTGCGGTGCTGCGGGTGGGGGGCACTGCCGGGGTGCTGTCTGCAGGGAGCGGGATGGGGGTGCTGTCCGCAGGGTGCACCGCGCTGCACCGGCGGCACGGCCTGTCTCTGGGTGCTGGCAGGAGCGCGAGCAGGCGGGGGTGCCGCCAGGGGTGCCGATGGCCGTGGGATGCACGTGCTGGCGCATGAGCTATAGGATCCGTGGTGTCACCTATGGGGGTGCGATGGGCACACAGCGCTGCTGGGGTGCACGGGGCTCTGGGGGGCAGTGCTGCTGAGCCTGGGGGTGCAGCCGGGGGCAAGCAGGGTGCAGAGCGCGGCTGGGGGTGCTGCTGTGGGGTGATGGGCACAGAGGGGCTCCCGGTGCTGCCGGTGGGGTGCAGGTGCTGGGGGGTTGCGGGTGCTGCCCAGTGCAGTGGATGGGGGTGCCTGGTGCTGCACGGGGGTGCGGTGGGTGGGGTGCACATGCCATCAGTGGGGTGCACATCGAGCGGGTGGGGTGCACACGCTGCCCGAGGGGTGCACGTGCTGCCTGAGGCCGTGCACGTGCTGCCCGGGGTGGGGGTGCCCGGCGCTGCCCGGGGGGGGGCGAGGTGCCACCTTCGGGGTGCGGGGCCCGGCCCGGCAAGGCCCGCGGCGGCCTGGCGCTACCGGGGGGGACCGGCTGCCGCCCGGGGATGTCCGGAGCTCGGTGGGGGTGCCCGGCGCTGCCGGGGGTGCTGCCGGGCGCTGCGGCCGGGGGTCCCCGCCGGGGCCGGGGGTCCCACCGCCCCCCCCCACTTTGCCCCATGCAGGTTCCGGGGTGCTGTGGGGCGGGGGCAGCCCGGCAGCCGCCCCACGTGGTCGGTGCCGCGCCAGCCAATGAGAACGCGTGTTTCTGAAAGATCTCCATATATGGCGATGTTCTCGGCCGGGAGGGTGGGGCCGTCGCCCCCTGGGTATAAAAGCGCGGGGCTGGGAACGGGACGGTCTCACTCAGCCGGCGGCAGCGGACTAAGTGGTACCGTCTCCTCAGCGCCGAGAGCAGCTTCCCCCGCACAGGTACTGGCACCGGCCCCGCGGCACCGGCCACGGGGCGTGGCCCACACCCCTTCCGCCCCCTTCTCCTGCAGTCCCTGGGGGGGGTGGCGAGCTCGGTCCCGGCTGGGGTGGGCTGTGGTCGCGTACTCCCCCATGCGTTTCCCCCGTGCCCCCCGCCGTGGTGGAATGGTCTCGTCCGTTTGAATGGGACGTTGAGGGTGTGTGTGTGGCGGGCGCGGCGCGATTGGCGGCGGTGGCGGTGACGTCAGGGCGCGGGAGATTCAAGCGGCACCGGGATGGGGGGGCGGCCCGGGGCTCGTCCCGGCGGGGCGGGAGGGGGGGGCGGCCTCCCGGGGCGGCTGCGCTGACCGGTCCCCCTCCCCCCCGCCACAGGGACTCCACCATGGAAGAGGAGATCGCCGCCCTCGTCATCGACAATGGCTCCGGTATGTGCAAGGCCGGTTTCGCCGGGGACGACGCTCCCCGCGCCGTGTTCCCCTCCATCGTCGGGCGCCCCCGGCACCAGGTAGGCGGGAGGGAGCGGCGGGGAGGGCGGGCCGGGGCGGTGCTGCCGGCAGGCGGGCGCTGACTCACTCTGGGCTCCCCAGGGCGTGATGGTGGGCATGGGGCAGAAGGACAGCTACGTGGGGGACGAGGCGCAGAGCAAGAGGGGCATCCTCACCCTGAAGTACCCCATCGAGCACGGCATCGTCACCAACTGGGATGACATGGAGAAGATCTGGCACCACACCTTCTACAATGAGCTGCGTGTGGCTCCTGAGGAGCACCCTGTGCTGCTCACAGAGGCTCCCTTGAACCCCAAGGCCAACAGAGAGAAGATGACGCAGGTACGGTTGCTTGCCTGGTGGCTACTCCTCGCTCTCATTTCATTCACAAACCTCCTTTCGTTATGACATCTTAAACCTGAGTTTGTTTTTTCTTTTTCTCCCAACATTTCCAGGGTTCTGTACTCCCGGCATTTCTCCCCTGACGCCTCAGGTTTCTTTCATTTGTGTTTCTGCCTGCATTCTTTGCTTTTTCCTTCACACACTGGGGATTTTTTTGCATGTCAGCATGTGTGTTCTCACCTGGGTGTGAGTGACCCAGCTCACTACTTGGTGTTAACTGATTGTTTTTTCCTTTTTGTTGCAGATCATGTTTGAGACCTTCAACACCCCGGCCATGTATGTGGCCATCCAGGCTGTGCTGTCCCTGTATGCCTCTGGTCGTACCACTGGTATTGTTATGGACTCCGGGGATGGTGTGACCCATACCGTGCCCATCTATGAGGGTTATGCTCTGCCCCACGCCATCCTGCGCCTGGACTTGGCTGGCCGTGACCTGACAGACTACCTCATGAAGATCCTGACAGAACGAGGCTACAGCTTCACCACCACAGCTGAAAGGGAAATTGTCCGTGACATTAAGGAAAAGCTGTGCTACGTTGCCCTGGACTTCGAGCAGGAGATGGCCACTGCTGCCTCTTCCTCCTCCCTGGAGAAGAGCTACGAGCTGCCTGATGGCCAGGTGATCACCATCGGCAACGAGCGGTTCAGGTGTCCAGAAGCTCTGTTCCAGCCCTCCTTCCTGGGTAGGTGTGGGCCAGGGCCGTTTCCTGGTGGTACCTCTGGTGTGGGGTTGGTGTGGCCACAAACGAGGGGCTGCCTGGGTACTAACAAGCCCACAACTCTTCTTCCCCAGGCATGGAGTCCTGCGGCATTCACGAGACCACTTTCAACTCCATCATGAAGTGCGACGTGGACATCAGGAAGGACCTGTATGCCAACACAGTGTTGTCTGGAGGCACCACCATGTACCCCGGCATTGCTGACAGGATGCAGAAGGAGATCACAGCCCTGGCGCCCAGCACAATGAAGATCAAGGTAAGAAACACTCCTTTGTTGCAGCAGACGGGACCGCTGATCCTCATGGGGGGAGGTGGGAGAAACTGGGGGCTGTTGTGACCACAGCTGCTCTCCTCCTGCAGATCATCGCCCCGCCTGAGCGCAAATACTCGGTCTGGATCGGCGGCTCCATCCTGGCCTCGCTCTCCACCTTCCAGCAGATGTGGATCAGCAAGCAGGAGTACGATGAGTCTGGCCCCTCCATCGTTCACCGTAAATGCTTCTAAACGGACTGCTGGCGAGCGCCCCGCGCCCGCTGCATGAGTTGTCTCACTAGTATATGTTTGCCCAGGCAAATCTATACACCTCATGCTAGCCTCATAAAACTGGAATAAGCCTTCTTTCAAAAGAAAACTTGCCCTTGGAAAGTCTGTACCTGATGTTAGACAAATGTCAGCACTGGATGGTTGAGCTCTCACTTGATTTGACCTTGTTATTTGAGTTAACCGTTCCCTCGCTGTACACCTGAGCGAAATACCCTGTGCGGATCCGCTCCTGGCCGCAGGGCTGGCGCGGCCCCTCGCTGCGGCAGGGGACCGGGGCGCCCCCGCGGCCCCCGCGCCGGGTGCGGTGCGTACAGGGTATTCGGAGTCAGACTTTGCCGTACATCCAGTGTGGAGTATTCCAGATTTCCTGTAGAGGCTGGTAGGAGTCCATCGAGAATTCACTTCTGTCGCTGCCGTTCGAGCAAGGTTGGGAAAAACATATCGCATCCGAGCCTTACGAACCAGTCTTCATCCTCCTCCCCACCTGCATCCCAGTCCCCATCACGGAGCTGAAGTTACACAACTTGAGTTGCTGAAACTTTGCATTTACACCTGTAAATTTATGCATTGTTTTAATTTATGTAAGATTTTTTTGTACGTTGCCTTAATGTTCTCACATGACGGTAGGAAACCAAAATTTGTAAGTCATCCTAAAGTTGAGAAATTGTTACGCCCAACAACACATCATTGTGTAAGGAAAATAAAAAAGCGCTGCAGTAAACTCCAGCTGGGGCTGTGATTGCTGGGGGGTGACAAGTGGAGCTGAGCTGGCACAGAGCCCTAGTGAAGCTGTGATAGTATTTCTGGGTTAAAAATAACTGGTTTAGATACTGAGCAAGTGTTGGAGGGAGGTGATGGATCCTGCCCCCCCAGCCCTGCTGCAGTTCCACCCTCCTGCACTGGGACAATGGTTGAGTACAGTTAACTCCAGTGTGGGGAGTTCCCCAGGCAATGGGGTGCAGGGTGGGGACCCCCCAGTGTAGCACAGAACAGGCGTGGCAGGGCCCTGGGGGGGCTGGAAGGGATGGAGCCCCCAATCCCCGCAGTGCAGCTGCTGCTGTGTCCTGTGGCCACGCTGAGGGCTGCTCCCGTTTCTGAGAGGAGAAGGAAACACGCTAATTAACTAACACACCCAAGGTTGGGCAGTGCTGCTCCAATTAGGGCCTTGCTGGCTCTGCTGTGGACACGGCCCTGCTTCCCACCATCAAATAGGGTGTGGGGGCACCGGGGGGCACCTGGATCCTGTCCCCCACCACATTTTACAGCCAGGGTGCCGTGTCCCGCCGGCGCTGGGCTGGTTCTGAGCTCTCACCCTGGCCTAGCCTGGCACTGCTGCCGCCGCGCTGGCACAGCCGGAGCAGCCGCTCTGCCTCGCTGCGCAGCACACGCGGCCCAAAGCACCCGCTGTCCAGGTGCCGTTTGTTCCAGGGACATGTGGCCAGTGTCAGAGCCCTCAGAGTGGCCATGGGCTTGTGCAGATTCGCACCCGCCTGCCCACGCTTGGGATCCCTGGGAGAGCAGGTGGCCGTGGGCAGGATGGGTGGCGCAGCCGCCGGGGAATGGTGGCACATCCGTCACCGGGGTCTGGGTGCCCCCAGCAGCTGCAGCCCCTCCAGGCCTCGGGGTCTCTCCGGTGCAGGACGAGTCCCTCGGGGCCAGCCGGCCGGTGGCACCTGCGCTCACCAAGTGGCCAGCACCCCGCCAGCTGTCTGCCCGTCTGTCTGCCCATCCGCCCAGCCCTCTGTGCACCCATCTGTCTGCCCAGCCCTCCCGGCACCTGTCTGCCTGTCCGTCTGTCTGTCCTGCCCTGCATCCGTCTGGCAGTCCACCCTTCCATCGCTGCACTTGCCAGCCGTCCTGCCCTGCGTCTGTCTGTCCATCCCTCCCTGCATCCGTCTGTCTGTCTCGCCATTTGCCCAGCCATCCGTCCATCCATCCTGCCGTCCTTTTGTCCGTCTGTCCATCCACACCCCCCGCCGTCTGTCGATCGCGCCCTGGCCCGGGGCGGCCGCCAGGGGGCAGCACCGCTCTGCCGGCCCGCAAAACGACACGAGCTTGCGCGGGCTCAGCGGGAGGGCGGGGCCGGGCGGGGCGGGGCCGGGCTGGGTGGGGCCGGGTGGGGCGGGGCCGGGCGTTCCGGAGCAGGGAGCAGCTCCTCGCCCGCTACACCCGCCCTCCCCGCCCCTCCCTTCCCGCACCCCCGTGTTCCCCGCAGCTGACGGCGGGCGGGAAAGGGTTAAGGGCACCCGGGTGGTGAGAACAAAAGGGCTCCCCGCCAGCCAATGGGCGCCGGCCTCTGCCTCCCTGCGCCCGCTGGTTGGTTGCAGCGCGGCCAATGGTGTCCGAGCTCTGCTTGTCCGTCTGTCCCCACGTGGGGAGGCAGAGATCTGTCTGCGCAGCGCAGCGGGCAGCTCCTGCCTGCACCTTCCTGCCTGCACTCCCTGCATCCCGCACCCCCCTGCATCCCGCACCCCCCTGCATCCTGCAACCTCCTGCACGCCCCTGCATCCCGCACCCCCCTGCATCCTGCAACCCCTGCACCCCCCTGCATCCCGCACCCCCCTGCACCCCCCTGCATCCCGCACCCCCCTGCATCCTGCAACCCCCTGCACCCCCCTGCTTCCTGCAACCCCCTGCACCCCCCTGCATCCTGCAACCATCTGCACCCCCCTGCATCCTGCAAGCCCCTGCACCCCCCTGCATCCTGCAACCATCTGCACCCCCCTGCATCCTGCAAGCCCCTGCACCCCCCTGCATCCTGCAACCATCTGCATCCCGCACCCCCCTGCACCCTGCAACCTCCTGCACCCCCCTGCATCCTGCACCTTGCCTGCACCCTCCTGCCTGCATCCCTGCTGCCTGCACCCTCCTGCCCAAAATTTCTTCCTGCCTGCACCCCTCCTGTAGCATCCTTCCCCTTGCAGCCTCCTTCCCCCACATGGCTCCCGCAGCCCGTTCCTCCCTCCTGCATGCCATCCTGCATCCCACCCCATCCATCCCATCCCATCCCACCCCATCCCATCCCACGCAATCCCATCTCATCCATCCCATCCCACCCCATCCATCCCACCCCATCCATCCCATCCCACCCCATCCATCCCATCCCATCCATCCCATCCATCCCATCCCACCCCATCCCATCCCATCCCACCCCATCCCATCCCATCCCATCCCATCCCATCCCATCCCCTCAAAAGGAGGCAGCACCCACACCAGCAACGTTTCATATATTTATTCATAAGCCAAGTTATCAATAAAAAAAGGTTCCATACTAAAAGGCCTTTACATAGAGTTTGCTGTTCATAAAACCTTTGTGTTTTTAATCCTTTTTTTTTTTATTATTTTTTAATCGTTGGCTTTCTTTTTTCTCCTCGTTGTGTGTGGTTTAGTGTTGCCGCTGGAAAAGCCCCTGTACACATTTACAGCGCGGGCGCGGCGGGCGGGCAGGGCTCGGCAGGACGGGCCAGCGTCCGCCGGCACCGCGGCCACCCCGCTATTGCACTGGGGCGGGGGGCGGCGGGACCCCCCCCGCCCCGCGCCCCCCGCCCTGCCACCGCCCCTATATACAGAGCTCCCCCGCTGTCCTCGTCCCAGCCAGGCTGGGGGAAACAGTGCATTGAAATGGAAACGCGACCCCCCCCTCCCGCCCCATATTATTATTATTATTTTTTTTTGTTTCATTTTATGCTTTTGTTGTTTTTGTTTGTTTGTTTGTTTTGTTGGTTTGTCTGTTTTCCATAAAACTTCCCGGAAGAAATACAATATTTACACGCAAAATAAATAGAACAACACACCTGATTTCTGCTTTACCTGCTGGCAAACAGTCAGAGGTACTAGGGAAAGTATGGCTTGTAGGGGACCCCCCCGCGCCCCCCAGGACGACGATGCCGACGATGCCCCCGCGCCCCCTCCCCAGCCACCCCGGGCTTTGCATAATTGCCAGGAAGGAGCCCCGCGGCGGGGGGGACACACGGGGGTTTGCCTGTCCCTGTCCCCATCCCCGTGCCCAGGGGGCTGGGGGGGTCAGCAGAGGATGGGGACCCCGTCCGCAGTCACCAGCCGGCCCGTGGTGGGGTCGTAGGTGCCCGCCAGGTAATACAGGTCCTGCCGGTCCTGGTACTTCTTGCTGCGGGTCATCTGCTCGTAGTGCTCCCGTCCCACCACCTGGCACTTGTGGGAGATGGTCTGCACGTCGTTCTCGTCCTCGTGGCACGACTGGTACAGGGCGTTCTGCAAGGGACACCACGGCGTCACCGGCTGTCCCCGCCGCCGCCAGCCCGCCGTCCCCAGCGCCCCTCACCTTGCCGTCGCTCTGCCGCTTGCCCAGCTTGGTCTCCTCCGGGTGGTAGAACCACTTGACCTTGACCACCATGTTGCTGCCCCAGGACTCCCACATGCTCTCGATGCGCCCGATGTAGGGCAGGTTGGGCCGCCCGGCCGAGAGGAACACGGCGCAGTCCCCGATGCGCAGCGTCTCCTTGCCCCGCACGATGGCCTTGTAGAACAGCTTCCGCGCCTTGCCCTTCATGCCCCGCCGCTGCAGGGGGAGCGGGGGGTCAGGGACGCGGCATGGGCCCCCAACCCCACACACCCCCCCACCAAACCCCGGCACCTGGGGAAAACGGTGCTGAGCCAGGGCAGGATGCACCCACAGCACCCACCCGCACCCCAAGCCACCCAGCTCCGTGCACCCGATTGCCACAGCCGGGGTGACCAGAACCCTGCAACCCCCAGCACCCCACCCCACGCACTCTGCACCCATGCATCCGTGCGCAATACCCCATGCGCCCTGCCCTGTGCACAGACACCCTGCCGCGCACCCATGGGTTCTGCCCCATGCACCTTCCCACACACCCATGCACACTGCACCCCTCTCCATGCACCCGTACACCCTGTGCTGTGCACACAGGCACCCCATGCACCTGCACCCGTACACTCTGCACCCCACCCGCGCCCCCGTGCCGCGCAGCGGGCGCTCCCGCACACCCTGGCCGTACCTGCGTGGGGTTCCCCGACCACCTCCAGAGCTGGCGCGCGGGCAGGAAGGCGGAGATCTTTGGCCGGTTTTCCACCGAGGGCAGGCGCTGCCTCCGGGAGAACTCTTTGGCTTTGGAGAAGCTGAGGGCCTCCTTGCGCTTGAGCTTGGCCTTGGGGCCGGCGGCGGCAGCCTTGGTGAGGAAGCAGCGCTGCGAGGC
The DNA here is from genome assembly GCF_036013475.1 of Columba livia. Taxonomy (NCBI): domain Eukaryota; kingdom Metazoa; phylum Chordata; class Aves; order Columbiformes; family Columbidae; genus Columba; species Columba livia. The sequence goes on from NC_088619.1 coordinate 12,932,088, forward strand.
GCCGCTCTTGGAGCGCAGGGCCTCTGGCTGCGCCAGCAGCGCCGGCACCGGGTGCGACAGGCAGGTCTGGAGCAGCAGCGCCGAGTCCTCGTCCTCGGAGCTGTAGGAGGAATCCTCGTTGTCGGAGGAGCAGAGGCTGGAGGTGGAGATGGAGCCGGAGCTGGAGGATGTGGAAGAGCCCGAGGAAGAGGAGGAAACCGAGAGGCGGGTCATGAAGCGCGAGGGCACGTCGGCGCCCAGCCCGCCCGCCTCCTCGTCCTCGTCCATGTCCGAGTAGGAGCTGTGGCAGTCGCTGTCGCAGTTCAGGGCGAACTCGGCCTGGCCCGAGTATTTGCGCAGCGCCAGCCCCACGGGCAGCTGGTGCACGGGCACCCGGCCCTTCCTGTCCTTGCCGGCCAGTGCCGCGTGGCCGTAGCCGTGGCTGGCCAGGGGCCGCTCCAGCTTGGCCCCAAAGTCCTTCTCTGCCAGCAGCAGCGCTTTGCAGTTCTTGTTCTTGGGAGACGTCACCCCTTCGTGGTCCAGCTTCACCAGGTACTCGCCGCCCGCCTTCCTCCGGCTGCTTTTGCCCATTTCTGCCTCCAGCCGCTCGGCTTTCTTGGAGCGCAGGAGTTTCTGGGCAGCTGGCAGCACCAGCCCGGCGCCAGCACCGAAGGAGGCGTAGGAGCTGGCGATGCGGCTGAAGGAGTCGGCGCCGAAGCCATTGCCGAAGACGGGGGCGGCGAGGTGGTGGTGGTGGTGGTGCACGGGGAACACGGCCTCCTTGGCCCGCAGCTTCTTGGTGCTGCCGTTCACCTGGAAGAGGTTCTGCAGCACGGCCGAGCCCTTGCTCGCCGCCTTCCGCTTCGTCTGCGCCACCGCCGACCAGCTGAGCAGCGGCCCCCGCCGCCCCAGGAAGGGCTCGCTCAGCACCGGCCCCTTCCCGCCCGACAGCAGCTCCGCGGCTTTGCCTGGGGGGACACGGGGGTCAGGAGGGGCTGTTGGTCAGGAGGGAGGACAGAAGGAGGGAGGCAGGGACCTGCACGTCCTTCCTGCGGCCTGATCTCCATCCCCCGTCGCTGCAGTGCCCTGCGCCACCTGTCCCCACCCCTGCATCCCTCTCTGTGCCCCGCCATGCCCCGCTCCAACCCCCTGCCTGCTCTCCTCCCACACACCTGCATCCCAGTGCCCTTCCCTGCATCCCAGCATCATTCCCTGCATCATTCTCTGCGCCCCAGCCTCATTCCCTTCATCACTCCCTACGTAACTCCCTGTATCCCAGCACCATTCCCTGCATCGTTTCCTGCATCCCTGCATCATTTCCCACATCCCACTGCCCCTCACACCAGTGCCGCCGGCACCGTCTCCCTTGAGCACCCCAGGGGAACGTGGCATGTGGGTGACAGCCCCCCATACCACTTTTTTCCTTGCCAGCTGCTTTCTTGCCCGAGTTCCTGGGGGGCTCGGGGCTGTTGTGGTGGTCCGGGCAGAGGCTGGGGGGCAGCTCGCCGGGGGGGCCCACGTCACCGCACGACCGCTTTGTCCGCCGGCAGGAGCTGGAGACCAGCAGCGCTGGGGAGGGCTCGGTGCCTGTGGGAGAGCGCAGGGTCAGCGCCGGCCCCACCGGCCCCCGGCCCCCCTCACAGCCCCCACTGCACTCACACTGGATCTTGAAGTCGGGGGGCAGCAGGCGGATGTTGGAGACGGCGATGTGCCCCGTGTCCCCGTCATCGAACTCCACCATCACCGCCTCGGGATCATCCTCCTCCTCGTCGCTGGAGGAGCCTGCGGCACGGGGAGAGCTGTTGGGATGGGGTGGGGGTCCCGGACCCCCCACGCACCCCCAGCTACTCACGGCTGCTCCTCACCTCGCACCACGTTCCCCGGGTACAGGCACCGGGATTTCTGGCTCCAGTAGGCGCAGATGCGGGTGCCCGGCGGGAGGCTGCGGCGCGACTGGGGCCGAACGTCGAGGACCTGCGAGGAAGCGGTGTGATGGGCTCTGGGGACACCCCCTGCCCCACGGGACACCCCCCGGCCCCCACCCCGCTCACCGCCTCCTGCAGCAGCTGCTCCTGCGAGTAGATGCGCTGGCGGTTGCCCCGCTCGCCCTCGATGATGATGCTGTAGCTGGGGAGGGGGCAAAGAGGGGGGGGGCTCAGCACCCGCCGGCAGCTCCAGCGTCCCCCCCTGCAGCAGGGACCCCACCCCGGTCCCCACTCACATGTCGGGGGGCTGGATGGTGCGGACGCTGCCGGCGTAGAGCAGACTGTCCTCCTTGGGGATGAGGACGTGCAGCCCGTCCCGCAGATCCTCCTTCTGGATGGCGCACGTGTGGGGCAGGGGGGAGCGGCGTCCCCCCCGCGCCGCCCCCACCAGGCACCCCCCGCCCTCCTCCTCCTCCTCCGAGAAGCTGCTGTTGTCATCGAAGTCGAAGTCGTCCTCCACGGTGAAGCTCTCCAGCAGTTTGCTGACCGCGCGGCCCTTGCACTGCGCCAGAGGGAGTGCCACGTGGGTGGGGGGCGTGGGGGGGCCGTGCTGGGGCGGGGGTCCGGCCGCCACCTCTCACCTGCTTGGTGGCCACTTTGCTCTTGACCTTGGCCAGCTTCTTGCCCTTGCTCAGGATGGTCTTGGCGCTCCGGGGGGAGAGGGCCAGCGAGAGCGCCCCGTTCTTGCGCTGCGGGAGGGGGGTCAGAGCCGGCCAACAGCCCCCCCGCCACCACCCCAACCACAGCTCAGCACCTCCAGCCTGTGCCCTGGTGCGCCCAGTCCCACCAGCACCCCCACCCCGTGCCAACCCTGCGCCCCCTGGTCCCATTGGTGATGCCCATCTCTACGGCTGCATCGATGACCCCCACCGCGTGCAGACCCTGCCCTCCCACGGGTGCCCCCGACCCTGCTCACCCTCAGGGCTGACTGCAGCACCTTGCTCTTGCGCGTCGCTTTCTTCAGCCTCTCGCTGGCCAGACGAGCCCCCTCATCCCTCGACCCAAAGTGCCGGGGGTCGGTGCCACCGAAGAGGCTGCCGGGGGGGGCGGTGGCACTGGGGCCGCTGGGGGCTGCTGGCCGGAGGCTCTCCTTGGCCTTGGCCTTCAGCTTCTTCTTGCTACCCTCCTCACAGCCGCCCGCCTTGCGCCGCACCGGCACCTTCTCCAGTTTGCTGGTCCCCGGCTTCACCGGCCGCCGTTTGATCTTCACCTCGCCCTCGGGGCTGCCGAGGCGGCAGGGCCCTGCGGGGGCGACGGGGCTCAGGGCACCCGTGGGTGCCCACCCAGCCCCGGTGTGCCCCCCCCGCAGTGCGACCCCCTTACCGAGCAGCCCCTGCCGCTCCTTCTTCTTCTTCGCCTTCTCATTGGCCTCCATCTTCACCACGGAGGACGGGGAGGGGCCCAGCACGGCCACGGGCACCGAGGGCAGCAGGGACAAGCCTGGCTCATCGTCACCGTCCTCGCTGTCTGTGTCCTCGTTGTGCTCATCTGCAAGAGGAGCGGGCAGCGATGAGGGACCCCTGCGCCCCCCATGCCTGGGGAGAAGCTGCTTCCCCGTGCGGGATGGGGTGAGCTGGGGCCGCCCCCACCCCTGCAGCTGTTCGCACCCTCCTGTCTCAGCCCCCCCGTGCCAGCCTTACCTTTGAAGCCCGCAGGCTGGTGGGGGTCGGTGTCCTGCGCCTGGTACTTGGCGGCCTTGGCGCTCTTGGCGCGGGACAGCTTCTTCTGGATGCGGCCGCTGGGGTTGGGGTCTTTCCGGCGGAAGGGGCTGATGCCGGCAGGGAGCCCTTTGCTCTTCACCTTCTGCTTCAGCTGCGACACCTTGTGAGCCACCTTGCAGGCCAGCTTGCCCTGCGAGCCGCTCTTCTTGCACCGCACCTTCTCCTGGGGGGCACAGGGAGGCTCGGGAGGCGGTCGGGACCCCCCTGGCCCCGGGGTGGTGTTCACCGGCGGCAGGGCCGGACTCACCGGGGAGCCCTTGAGGCTGCCGAACGCCCCCTCGGCCAGTTTGCTCCTCTTCTTCTTGGGCTTGGGGTCCCCCCGCAGCTCGGCACACAGCAGGGACAGGCTGGTCTTCACCGCCCTGGCGGGGAGCGCGGCGTGGGCACAGCGCCCGCCGGCCCCCCGGATGGGTGCTGCACCCCCAGCTCCATCCCGCATCCCTGGATGGACCCCGCATCCCCTGGCCACATCCTGCACCCCCCAGCCGCTGGCACCCCCTTCTTTCCCCCCCATAACCTTCACTCCCTCACTAATGTTTTGTGACATAAAACCTAGAGATTAATTTTTTTTCCCCTTCTCTTCTGTGTTAATTGAAGGCACCATTTAGCGCAGATTTAACTGTTATGAGCGAGCGGGGGGGCCGGGGGCCGCGCGTGCACACGCGCTCCAAGCGTGTTTGGACTCACTCAGAGGATTTATGCAAATGGGCCTGTCGGGAGAGGCAATTTGTAGCAGAGAAGGACAATTATACAGGGCCCGGGAGTGGGGAAACGGCTGCGCCGGGCGGCTAATGGGTAATAATAAAGCGCCGGCAGCGATGAACGCCGCTGCAGCGTGACCAATGGCTTTATATGGCGCAGATAAAGAGGCTTTTATGCAACGCTGCTCCCGCGGCCGGCGGGGGGGACACGGCGCTGCTGCCCAGCCGAGCCCCCCGGCACAAGAGGGTCGGGAGCGGGAACACGCTGGAGCGAGCGGCCAGACCGCCCCGAAACACGGCTCTGCCGGTGGGGGGTGTGCACCGACAGCCCCACGGCGGGATGGCCGGACCCCCAGCAGCGGGGCTGGTGGCCCATCCCCGGGGACAAGGACATGTGGTGCCGGTCACTCACTTGACCTTGCGGCTCTCGGCCCGTCCCAGCGTGCTGGAGTGTTTGCGCTTCCGCGGCCGCCCCGGCCCGCGCCGCGCCGGGCTCCGCGAGCTCTCGTCACGCCTGCAGCCGAGAGACCGGGGGCACCCTGAGCCGCGGGGCCGCCGGTGTCCCCCACGCCGAGCCCGGCTGAGAACGGCCCCAAACTCATCGCACCTGTGACCACAGGACAGGGACAGGGACAGGGACAGGGACAGGGACAGGGACAGGGACAGGGACAGGGACAGGAACGTACTCGTGGTCGTGCCGCCGCTGCAGCTTCACCAGCTCCCGCTGCTTCTCCTTGTAGCGGCGCTGGAGCTCGGCCAGGCGCATCCGCACCTCCACCTCCTGCGTGTTGAGCTGCTCCATGGCCGCCTTCAGCGGACAGACCTGTGGGCCCGGGGGGCAGCTCGAGCACCGGCAGCCTCGGCCCCGGGGCTGAGACCGCGCACACCTCAATCCCCCTCCCGCCCTGGTCACGGGTGGGGAGACACTCACAGCCTTGGTTTTGGGTGTCCAGGTGTACTTGCGGCGGGGGACGCGGGCGCGGGGCGGCGGGGAGGCGGGCAGGGGGCTGAGCGCGGGGGGGCTGCCGTCCCGGCTCGCCGCCTCCACCAGCGACCAGGCGGCCGCCACCGTGGCCAGGTTCTGCAGGTTGAAGGCCAGCAGGTCCTCGTCCTCCCCTGCCAGATGGGACAGGAGGTCAGCGCGGTCCGGGGGGACATGATTGGACCCCCGCGCTGACCCTTGTGTGCTCTTGTGCGACAGCCCGTGCACACCGCGGCGGCACCGGGACTGCGAGCGGGGCTGTGCAGGGTGAGGAGGGGTGGCTGTGGGGCAGGGGCTGTGGGGCGCACGGCTGTGCCGTGGGGAGCCAGGGACAAGCGGGATGGGCAGGGGATGGTGCACAGGGCTGCATGCGTGGCATGGCCAGCGTCCCGTGTGGCTGTGGGGCTGGGGCTCGGTGTGCAGCCGCGGCCAGCAATGAACTCATTGGCGAGCGGAGCCAAGGCCGGGCTGAGAGGTACACGGGGACGCGGTGATGTGCCCCATCCGGCCGCCCCATCTGCAGTGGGGCGAGCAGTGGGGCCCCACGGCTGCCCCACGGTGTCACAGCCCCGTGCCACGCGCGGCCACGGGCAGCACCGAGCACGCTGGGCCCCGCCGTCACCCGCCCGCGGCAGCGCTGGGGACGCGCCAGGACGGCGTTCCCCGCCGGGGCCCCGGGATTCCCTGGGGAAGCCGAGCCGGGAGGGAATCCCGGCGCCTGCCTGGAGCCAGCGCTGGAGCGGAGCCCCAGACACCGCCCCGGGCTGCGAGCAGGGCCTGGCCATGGGCACCGCAACACCGGCTACCGCCACACCAGCACCGCACCGCCAGCAACGCACCCCGCGCCGCAAACACAGCCCCGTGGCGCACACAGCCCCTGCACCACGCACCACGCGGCACTGTCAGCCCTGCTTGTGCAACAGCGCGTGCAAGAGCAGCCCTGGTCCTGCACGCCCGCACGGCTCCCCCGTCGCACACCTGCCACACGATCCCTTTGTCACACCTCACACACCCCCCTGCGCCCCCCGCGGGCAGTGCCACTGCAGGCAGCACCCACAGGATGCAGTGCCATGGGGTGGGAGTTACTGGGGGACACCGGAGGCCACTCACCATCCAGGGCCAGGTCGCAGCGACGCCGGCGCAGCTCCAGGTCGGCGAGCTCGCTGAGCAGAGCGATGCCGGGGATCCCTGAGGTGTGTGGGGCGGGTGAGGGGGGCGCCGGGGGGGGCTCCCCAGGCGAGTCCAGCGCCGGCAGCTCCCCCAGGTCGATGCCGGCAGCAATGAGAGCCTCCAGCCCGCCCGGGCAGCTCTGCCGCCCGCCGGGGATGTCGCCATCCTCCTCCTCACAGCTGCCCTCCAGCTCGGAGCCTTCGCTGTCGCCCTCTTCCTCCTCCTCCTCCTCCTCCGCGGGGACGCCAGGCGAAGGGGCCCCCACTGCAGGCACTGGGTGCTGTTGCTCTGGTGGGTTCTGCTCCGGCGCTCCCTGAGCCCTGAAGGGCACCGGCGCCTGCTCCTCCGTGCTGCCCGTGGCCGGGGCCGGTCCCCGCTCCCCACACAGGGGTCCTGGGCTGAGCAGGAGGTGGTGGCGGTGCAGCAGCACCCCGGGACCCTCGGCCATCACCCCCCCGGCCGGTGGCTTCCGTGGGGGTCCTGGCTCCTGCAGCACGTCCCCGGCGGGGCTGAAGGTCCGGGACTGCTCGGGCTCGGCGGGCGGCGAGCCGGCGTGCATGGTGTCGGGGTCGGCCGGCTCAGCGGAGTGCGCCTCAGAGAAGCCCATGCCGGCGGCGGGGTAGCTGTAGCCGGGGGGCAGATCTGCGGGGAAGCAGGTGACGCTCAGTGGGGTCCCCCCCAGCACCGCGGCCGCCCTCCTCCTCTCACCGCCCCCGTCCTACCTGGCTCCAGGGACTTGGGGTAGTCACGGGGGGGCTGCCCCTCACCCCGCTTGTCCTCGTTGTCGCTGCCCTTGCTCTGGACGGGCAGCGGGCTCTCAGACGGGGAGCGGGGTGCCACGGCGGAGCTGGCGGTGGGGCAGACGGGTAAAGTGCAGGGGGCCGCAGGGAGGGTCACGGGGCACTTGGCCGGGTGCCGCAGGGCCGGAGAGTGGCAGCAAGGGGACAGCTTGGGGGACCCAGGGGCCGCCGAGGCCAGGCCCTTGGCCGGGGGGTTTAAGGCAACTGCTTTGTGGGAGGGTTTGAGGGGTTTCTCGGGACCCCCGTCCTCCAGCTCCAGGGTCTGCTCCTCTGGCTTCCGCTGCAGGGGACACAGAGGTGAGCTCACGCCAGCCCCCACCGCCCTACAGCCCTGCCCCACATCCCCCCTGCACCCCACAGCCCAGCCCCATGGCCCAAACTCTGTCCCCCAGCCCTGCCCCACATCTCACACAGCAACATCTCACCCCCCAGTCCCACATACCCACCCCTCCATCCCAACCTCAGACCAGCCCCATGTCCACAAACCAGCCCCACACCCCATCTCAAACCAGGCCCCCCCCGGCCCCCGGGCACCTGGACGTGCGCCTGGCGCTGGATCTCGAGGGCCTGCGCCGCCCGCTGCTGCTGCTGCTGCAGCGCGTAGAGCTCCTGCTGCCGCAGGAACTGCGAGCGCGGGTACACGGGCAGCTGCCCCGTGTGCTGCAGGTGGGTGCCGGGACCCCGGCCCGGGTACATGGGGGGCCACAGCGACGCCTGGTCCATCACGTCGGCTGCCGGGGGTGGGGTGTCAACCAGGGACCCGCCTTGGGGTCGCCCTGCAGACCCCAGTGATGCCCCCCAGCAGCACCCACAGGGACCCCAGCAGCCTCCCTTGCACCCCCAAAACGACCCGCAGGGACCCATCTCCCACCCCCTGCACCCACAGCAGTAACCCCAGCAACACCATCACGTTCCCCTGCACCCCCAAAAGCACCCAGAGACCCCATCTCCCAGCCTGCACCCCCAGTGACCCCATCTCAACTCCCCTGCGCCCCCACCCCCAAGCCCCCTAGCAGCACCCCCAGCCCAGCCTCACCCAGCGCGTGGGGGGTGCTGTGGGCGGGGGGCTCGGTGGGCAGGATGACAAGCTGGGCGGGGGGGTCCTGCGAGAGGGGGAACACGGGCTGCATGGTGCTGGGCATGGAGGCGGGGAAGGCGGGCGGCAGGTTCTGGTGCAGCGCGGGGTGGCCGATGCCTGTGGGGCCGGGGGGGTGTCAGCACCAGGGCTGGGGGGCAACACTTGGCCAGCCCCACTGGCACAGTCCCCCCGTTTGCCGGTGGCACTGACCATAGGAGTGTCCCCCCATCCAGAGGGAGGGGCTGCGGGTGCGGGGCAGCCAGTGCGTGTGCGCTGGGTGGCCGTGGGGGGTGGGGTCCCCCCCGAGCTGTCCCGCGGGCAGCGAGGAGCCCCCGGCGATCATCAGGTGTGGGGTCAGCTCCCCGGGACACCCCCCTGATGGGTGCATCCGGGCAAATTCCACCAGGTCCTTGTTGTCCCTGCAGGGAGATGGGGGACACAGGGCAGCGTGCTGGCACCGTGGGGAGCCCCCGCTCTCCCCACAGCACTTACTGGAGAAGCAGCTCTCGCCCTGGCAGCCCCAGGCGCTCCTCGCAGAGCCGGCCCCGCTCCTCCTCTGCCTCCAGGTCGATGAGGTGCATGGGCCGCGCGGTGCCTGCTGTGCCGGGGACACAACGGTGGCATCAGCGCGGCACCGCCAGCCCCAGCCACCCCCCAGTGCACCCTGGCCCCTACCTTTGATGCTGGCGGCTGCCCGGCCCTGCCGCCCAGAGCCGCCGCCACCGCCGTAGGAAGGTTCTGGGCGCCCGAGCGTGTCCTTCTGCCGCGCCACGGCCACGGCGATGCCAACAGGCGGCTGCCGCACCTCGCCCTCGCCGTGGGCCAGCCCGTCGTGCTCCCGGCCGCGGGCACAGTCCGGCCGCTCCAGCTCCGGCTGCCCCTTTCCCGGGGGAAACTTGGCATCTTGGTGGGCGCAGCTGCCCTTGACGCCTCCCAGCCCCACAAAAGGGGGGCCCTTCTGCCCCCCCAGCAGCGCCTGGTTGCTGTATTTCAGCAGGTTCTTCATGGCCGACACCTCGTCCGGGGCCGCCGGGACCTCCTGGCCCAGCACCGGCCCCTGAGTCATCAAGGCAGGCGGCTGCAGACTCGTGCCAAAGGGGTCCAGGTATGGCCCCTTCCGCTCCTCTGGCACGGCCAGGGGGGGGCCCTGGCCCTGCACGCCCCAAGGGGGCAGGGGGGGTCCACCGTAGCCCAGGGCGCCCAGCTCCAGGGGCTTGCGCTTGCCCTCGGGGCCGGCGCCAGCTGCCTCCGCCTCGGGGTGCTGCTGGTGCCGGATCCGGGCCACTTTTTGGGGAGCTGGCCCAGGAGGGGTGTCCTTGGGGGGGCCCTTCTCTAAAGTGCAGCAGGAGGGGCCGACCCGGACACCCAGCGGGTCGGGGCGGGCGGCGCGGGAGCAGTCGGGTGCTGGCGGCACCTCGAAGTAGCCCTTCTCCAGAGCACCCTTGGGCGCCGGGGCCCGGCTGGGGAAGGGGGGCCCCTCGGCTGCACCCCCACCCAGGTACTCCAGCCCCTTCAGCCGGGCACCGGGACCCCCCCACTCCAGCCGCCGCTCCACCGGACCCTCCGCCTTCAGCGGGTGGTGGAAGGGGCTGCCGTACGCGGCCGGGGGCTCGGCCCCCGCCTCGGCGTGCCGCTCCTTGCCCTCGGCACGCTCCAGCCCACCGGCCTCCGCCGTCACCTGGAAGGAGCGGCTCTTGTCCGTCAGGTGCCCCACCGAGGGCACCAGTGTGGCCCCGCTCAGCTTCAGCTCCCGGCCGGCTGGCTCCGGCAGCGGGCACAGCACCTCCGGGCCGGCGTGCAGCTGCAGGCAGGGGAAGGAGCCGGCGGCGGGGCCGAGCGGGGCTGGCCCGGTGGGCACAGCATAGGAGACGGCATGGTGCAGCATCTGCCGTCGCTCCACACACTCGCCGTAGGGCTGGGGCACCTCGGGGGCCACAGGCTCCCGCTCGCCCCGGCACGGCTCCTTGGCGGCGCAGCGGGCGGCGCGGGGCAGGGCGCTGCCGGCACAGCTGGGCAGCACGGCGCGGCCAGTGTCACTGTCCAGCCCCTTGGCACCCAGCAGGCAGGACGCCAGGTGCTTGGGGCGGCCATCGCCGGCCCCCCGGGGGGGCAGCCCCTCCTTGCAGTGCCCCTCCGGCGGCACCGGCAGCACCACCTTGTGCCGCTCCTTGGCGTCCTCCTCAGGTGGCCGCTCCTTGGGGTCGCCCTTGGCTGCCTTCTCCTTGCCCGCCAGGAAGCGGTCGAAGTCCTTGGGGGTCTTGGGCAGGGGCCCGGGCTCCCGCTCCCGGCTGCAGGAGCCGGTGGGGGGCCCGGGGGCGGCGTGGGCGATGCCGGGGAAGCCGTGGCCGGCGGGGAGCAGGGCGGGCTGGGCGGGCAGGTTGCGCAGGTAGAAGTTATCTGGAGGGGAGGGCAATGGGTGAGCTGCCCACAGCCCCCCCGTGCCGAACGACAGCATGGTCCAGGCACCTGGGGCCGCAGCCGTGCCAGCGCCAGCTCCCTGCTAACGAGGGGAGGAGCGCAGGGGAAGGCACGACCTAATTAGCTCCATTTTCCACCCAAACAATGTTCCCTATTAAGCACCCGCCACAATATTATGAAAAGCGAGAGCGGCAGCGGCTGGGACGGGTGCCCACCGCCCCACGCCCGCCGGCACTATCCTCTCTGGGGACCTGGCGCTTGTTTCACCACTGCCCCACACCCCAACGCCGGGGACCAGCACGGAGACGGCACTGAGCCCCCCGCCCCGCCTGGCTGGGGACACGGGCCCCGCAGGGGACACCGCCAGCCCCGGGGCTGCGGTAGCACCACGGTGCGGTGCCAGGACCCCGGTACCTGCCTTTCTGGCTCTCATAGAAGCGGTGCTGGCCATAGAGGACGTTGCTGTTGCCGTGGTGGTCCAGGTGGCTCATGGGCAGGAAGGTGGAGGCCAAGCTCCCGGAGAAGCGGGGGTACCCCGGGGCTGGGGACACGGCAGTCAGGGGGGCTGGAGCGCGCTGGCCGGCGCATAGCCCCCCGCGGCATCTCTGTGCTGTGCCACGGCATGCACCGCACTGCAGCAGCCTGGCCACGCACCGCTCTGGCTACAAACGCTCTGCCAGAGCCCATCATCTCCTCGGGGTCAGGGCCCTGCCACCCCCAGAGCTGCCGCTGGGCTGAGACCCCGCAGCCCGTGTCACGGTGGCCGTATCACGGCAGCTCGGCGCGGCCCTTGCAGGCGGGTTCGCCGGCACTCGGGCGGGCCGTCCATCAGTGGCAGGCGCTGCCGGAGCCGCGTGCGCTGCCCGGCCCCCCCGCACCCCCCCGGCGCGCCGTGCAGGCCCCGGCACGCCGGGAGCCAACTGGCAGCCGGTCAAACTACCAGCTGGGCCGGCTGCCAGGGCCCCGCGCCAATACCACCTCCCCGCTTCTTAACCCTGTCGGCCCTCGCTCCGGCCGCGCAGGTGGGGCCGGGGACACCGGCGTGCCGCAGGGCACCGGGGCCAGCACGGGGCTGCGGGAGCCCCGGCCCCCACCGCGCTCAGGAAGGGGTGTCTGTCCAACCAGGGCTGCGTGCGCTGCCCTGGGGGTCCCCACGCCGCAGTCAGCCCTGGCACGGGGGTCCCTGCCGCAGCGCAGCCCCTGGTCAGCCCCAGTGACACGAGCTGGCCAGGGCTCAGCCCAGCTCCATTCCAGGGGGGGATGCAGCCCTGCACCAGCCCCTCCAGCCCACCCTGAGCTCTGGTTGGGGAGCTGCACCTGCTCCCCATGGATGCCCGGGGGGTCTGTGGGGCATGCTGACAGCTCTGCTCCCCCCCACTGCCACCCCAAAGCTCGCTGTGTGCCAACCGCGTGCCTGCGCCATCTGCTTGCCAAATCACCCCTGTGCCAGCGCCTGGGGGTCCAAACCCATCCGCGTCGGATGGCGCCCACCGGCACGGGGCAGGGCTCTGGCCGTGTCCCAGGCCCCAACAGGGTCAGTCTGTGTCCCCCTCCGCAGTGCTGCCACCCGTCCCCGCCCCGGCGCCCGCTCACCTTCGTGGGAATGCGAGAACCAGATCTGGGAGGTGCCGGAGTGGGGCCCGCGGAACGCCGGCTCTGGGGGGGATGCGGTGGGGCCAGCGGGGTGGCTGGGTGCCCCCGAGCCCAGGCTGCTGCTCAGGAAGCCCCCCATGAAGGACGAGGCGGGCGCGTTCCCCATCAGGCCGCTGCCGGCTGCAGGGGAGAGGAGAGAGTCAGGGGGGCCCCCACACCCTTGCGCACCCACTCACCCAGCACCCTCGCTTGTGCACACTCGTGTGCAAGGTACCTGCTGCAGGGCTGCGCACAGCCTGCGGTACATGTGTGCATCCTTCATGCACGCGCATCCCTTGTGCACACCCGTCCCTAGCGCACATACGTTGCTTGTGCAGACACAACCCTTGTGCACACACGCTCCCACCCGCCAGAGCTCGGCAGGGGGTGGCAGGAGTGCTGAGGACATGGGGACAGCCCATGGCAGCAGCTGCCCAGGGCTGGGACACCGTGGCGGAGGCAGAGACGCACGCATGTGCATGTGTGTGCACATGCGCGTGTGCACGTGTGAGCAGGGAGAAGCGGGCGTGCAGGGAGGACGGGGCCGGCACGGGAAGCGCAGGGCAGGGGAGCAGCCCCCACCCGGACCCCCGTGGCCTCCCCCGCAGCCCAGGGGCCCGGGCGCCCCTGGGAACACCCAGGCCTGCGCTTCCCACACTGGCTGAGCCATGAGGTCATGGTGGAAACATCGGAGCCATTGGCCAACAGCCGGGCAGGAGCCAAGTGGCGAGCACTGGCCACCCCTCGCCGCGTGGCCCTGCTCCCCGTGTCCCTGTGTGTGCCAGCGTGGGCTGGCGGGGTCACGGCCACCCGTCCCCTCCCCGGCACGGCTCGGGGCGGCGCGGAGGAGCCCGGGCTGGCCGGCCGCCCGGCCGGGGCAGGAAGCGACGCTTTGCTCTCTAAGCCGGCCCACGCTCCCCGGCTAATCCCTCCGGGATGCCTCTGGGATGAGTGTCGGGATGTGGTTTCAGGCAGTTCGCTCCTTCCTGCGCCGGACGGCCGGGACCCAGCGCGGGCAGGGCCGTGTGGGCCGGGGCACGGTCACACCCTGCCCGCGGCCCTGGGAACCGGCACCGGAGCCGGACGCTGCCCCCGCCATGCTGGCACGCACCGGGACCCACGGGTATGTCCCGCTGGCCAGCCGGGCCACGCCAACGCATCCCGGGGGAGCCGTGCCCGGTGCTGCCCACGGGCAGCCGCCCCGGCACACCCCCAGTCCCGGCCGTGCCGGGGGACCCAACGCGGGGTGTGGAGCCGGCAGCGTGCCGGGCGGCTGTGCCGGGCAGGAAGCCGAGGTTTCCAGAACGAGCCTTTTCTGGAAGCTGTGAAACAGGCTGTAAAAAAATAACCCCCCCCAATGGCGGCGAGGCTGGGCTGGCGCAGGGCTCCCGGGGGGGCTGGCGGGGCCACAGCCGCCGCTCCCCAACCTCCCACCCGCTGACTCACGCCCCCTGGCACGGCCAGATCCCTGGCGTGCTGGCCCCACGGCCACTGCACCGTTCCCACCCGCCCCCCTCGCCCCGGCCGCTCGTGTGCTCAGTTTGGCGTGGCACAGCTCGGCATGGCATGGCTTGGCATGGTACGGCTCAGTGTGGCACGGCTCGGTGCAGACCTTGATGCTGCCCCCCCAGCCACAGCAATGGGGAGGGGAGGGAGGGGTCCCTGAGACCGTGCACAACTCATCTCACCCAAGAGGCCGTGCCGGATCAGTCCCATGCCAGGCGCGGGGCCATGGGGCAGATGGGCAGTGGGGTTACACCCCGGGCCCCCCCCGCCCCCCGGCACCGTCAGCCTGGGAACTCCCTGGCCGGGCTCCCCGGGGCCAGCACCGTGAGTCACCCCACAGGCAGCGCTCCCGGCTCCGGCACCAGCACGGCCAGCCAGAAAATCCCCTGAGCCGGGAGCCAGTGGGGAGGGAGGGGGCGTCCCGGGCACCGGCCCCCGGCTTTGCTCCTCACACCCATGCCAGGAACCCCAACAGCTCCGGCACAACCGCACAGCACTGCGCTGGCCACATCACCCCACAACCGCCCTGGCACAGCCCTGGTCACGCCACATCTGCCCCCGTGCTGAGCTGGAACCCGCGGCACGGCCAGGCAGGGAAACTGAGGCAGGGGAGGGGGGGGATGCACCGGTGGGTTTTGGGGCTGGCGGTGCCGGGACCCCTGAGGGGGCCAGGGGAGGCAGCGGCCGCAGGGCAGAGTTAAGAGGGAAGGGAAGCCGCTACCCCCTCCGCACTGCCAGACCGCAGCCGGGGAGCCGGGGGGGCTTTGGCCCCAAATCCCCAGTGGGTCACACATGTGATGAGTGTGCTGGGTCTCAGCACAACCACACCGACAGCAGCAGGAGGGTGCAGGCCAGGGGGGGCGAGCGCCGGTGGGATGGGGTCAGTGAGGGGTGCTCCCCCCCAAAAGCCACTCTTCGCCCCCGCACCGATCCTGGCGCAGATGGGATTACGCTGAAAGGTGGAAAGTCTCACTGCTGGTGAGTGGGGCCAGGGCAGGCATGGGGGCTGCAGCCCTGGGGGGTCGCTCCAGCCCAGCAGGTTTCTGGGCGAGGTCCCCAAGGGGCTGCCAGGAAAGGGAGGGGGGTCCCCAGCTCCCCATGGCTGCACCCACCAGCTCCCTGCTGTGGGTGCACAGCTGCACCCCAATATTTAGGGGCTCCATTCTGCAGAGGGAGGCGGGGGGGCTGTGGCCTCCCAGAGCCCCGGAGGCAGCCCGGGCGAGGTGACGGTCCCCGGTCCCGCGGCGGCGGGACGTGCGCGGGGTTGGGTTACTCCCTCGGCTATTTCGGGGCTGGAACATTCCTAGTGGGGCCGGGGCCAGGGCCGCACGCGGAGACGCCGGGAGCTGGCAGGGACCCTCCGCACGCGTCCCCACGGCCCCGCTCCCCGCGAGCTGCCACCCCGCGCCCCGGGCCCGCGCAGGGGCAGGATGCAGCCCCCGGGCCCCCCCGCACACTTCGCAACCCATGCGGCCCCTTTAAATATTTGGCAAATAAGAAATAAGTGTAATATAATTTCCTCGGTGTTATAATTTAAGATTAATCCATATTGTTATGGCACTAAATAAATGCCGTAATATTGAAATGCAGTTCAAATTAGCTTGACAGAGTGCCAGAAGTACAATTAAAACGTTATCCGATGGGTAATCACACGGCAGTTGCTCCGCGCTAAGTGCCACTCGCAAGCTGTCGGCTTTCGGCGGAGGGAAGGGCCGGACGGAGCCGCCGCACGCTCGCACGCTGCCGGGCCGCGGCGCACGCCGCTCGGTGCACGCTGCTTGCACCGGGCTCACGAGGACGGCGCCACCTGCACGGCCGGTGCACACTCCTTGCACGACGGGTGCACACTGCAGGGTGCACACTGCTGGGTGCACACTCCCTGCACACTCCTTGCACGACGGATGCACACTGCTGGGTGCACACTGCTGGGTGCACACTGCTGGGTGCACGCTCCCTGCACACTCCTTGCACAACGGATGCACACTGCTGGGTGCACACTGCTGGGTGCACACTCCCTGCACACTCCTTGCACGACGGGTGCACACTGCTGGGTGCACACTGCTGGGTGCACACTGCTGGGTGCACACTGCTGGGTACACGCTCCCTGCACACTCCTTGCACGACGGGTGCACACTGCTGGGTGCACGCTCCCTGCACGACGGGTGCACACTGCTGGGTGCACGCTCCCTGCACGGTCGGCACTCACAGCTTGCACGCCCGATGCACAATTTGCACGCCCAACACACAGATTGCAAAGCCCAGAGGTCATTCTGGGAGCAGCCGCTGGCCCAGCAAGGGATGAGGCCACAGGGAGGACCCAGGGGGTCCCTGTGTCCCACAGAGGCCGCAAGGGATGCCACAAAACTTGGGGCTCACAGTGACCCTGTATCATGTTGAAACCCCTGCAAAGCGTCACCCCCGCGGGGTCCTGGGCTGTCTGTGCACCGAGCGGGAAGGAGTAGCAACACGGGGCTGCGAGGACTTGTCCCCTCCCTCGCCCCTGTGCTGGGGAACCCCAGCACCCAGCGGGGTCGGATCCTGCTGGGGCGCAGGCAGGAGGGCAGGCAGGACATGGGCAGGCAGGGCACAGGCAGGGTGCAGGCAGGACATGGGCAGGCAGGGCATAGGCAGGGCGCAGGCAGGGCGCAGGCAGGGTGCAGGCAGGACATGGGCAGGCAGGGCACAGGCAGGGCACAGGCAGGGAGCAGGCAGGGTGCAGGCAGGACATGGGCAGGCAGGGCACAGGCAGGGCACAGGCAGGGAGCAGGCAGGGTGCAGGCAGGACATGGGCAGGCAGGGCACAGGCAGGGCACAGGCAGGGAGCAGGCAGGGTGCAGGCAGGACATGGGCAGGCAGGGCACAGGCAGGGCACAGGCAGGGCACAGGCAGGACATGGGCAGGCAGGGCGCAGGCAGGATATGGGCAGGCAGGACATGGGCAGGCAGGGCGCAGGCAGGGCGCAGGCAGGGCGCAGGCAGGGCGCAGGCAGGACAGGCGCAGGCAGGGCCGCGCTGTGCCCATCTGTTTTGTTTTACGGAGCGGATCAAGAAGAACTCCAAGAATGAGATTATTGGGTGAGTGTTTATTTACCGCCGGGGCGGGGGGGGGGGGGGGTGCAGCCCGTGTGAATCTCTGCAGAGTCACCGAATCGCCAAATCCTACTATTTTTATTTTCTGCTGTAATTCCCCACTCCGCTGTCGTGTATCGCTGCCATCTGCACTCGGAGAGGAACCGGCTGTGGGGGGGATGGGGGTCCCAGAGCAGCACCCTAATGCTCCATGGGGTGTGGCCACACCCCCCGCACCCCCTCGGGGCACCAGCACCAGGCCCGGCAGGGAACCCCCCCCCCCCCCCCCCCCCCCCCCCGGCACAGGGACAGAGGCAAGGGCAGAGTCCCTGCAGCCCAGGGAGCTGAGAACCCCCCACCCCCAGGTTTGGAGCAAACGCCACATTTGCCGCTGGTGACGGGGCTGGCGGCAGCTGCCCGGCTCACACCGGCTCAACCCCGCGGCTGCCCCGCTGTCCCCCCGTCCCACACCCGCGGCTGCCCCGCTGTCCCCCCGGCGCACAGCGGCGGCTCCACACGGGTCCAGCTGATCACTGACGAACAGATGAAACCACCCCGGGGTAACTCCACCGGATCTGGGGTTCTCCGCACCCCGCGTGTCCCCCCGGCCCCCCCAGCACGAGGAGCAGCCGAGTTAATCTCAAAATCTGTTTTAACTTTGACACCTACTTTTCAAAACGTGGCGCGTGCGGTGGCACGGCCAGGCCGGCACGTGGTGCTTGAGGGGGAGCGGGGAGCCCCTGTGCCGGGGCCGTGCCGCGGCCTCCCAGCCCCTCACGGACCCGCGGTCATCACCAAGGAAGCCGCGATGCAGAGCAGCTGCAGCGCTGGCACCCGGCCCCATGTCACCACCCCAGCCAGGGGCCACCAGCCCGGCCAGCCCCTCGCCAACCCCTCCCGAACCGCACCGGGGAACCGCGCAGCGCCCGGCCTGACACCGAACCCGGGGAGGGGGACAGCCCAGCCGCCCGCCAGCACCGCGCCGTCGGCTCACCACCCCGGCACCGCCGGGATGCACACACCAGGATGCGAACCGGCACCGGGATGCACACACACCGGGACACACACACACACTGGGATGCGAACCGGCACCGGGATGCACACACACCGGGACGCAAACCGGCACCAGGACTCAAACCGGCACCACTGGGGTCAAGCTGCGCACTGGCACCGGGCTGCACACCAGCACCACCGCACCCGGCACATCCCGGTGCTGGCGCGAGCCCCCCAGCCCCGACAGACGTTGCAACACACTGAGGGCTCTGCCACGGTGACAAACAGCCCGGCACGGTTTCAACTATATATTAGTCCATAAAAACGTCAGTAAGGCAAAAATGGAGGCCCGGGCGCAAAGCACGAGCTCGGCCGAGCCTCTGCCTGAATTTCCCACCCCCTGCCCACGGTGGGACCGTCGGCCACACTCCGCACAACAGCACCGGGGCAGTGGGACCGCAGCCCCAGCCGGGTTGTGGCCCAGCAACACCGCGACCGGGGAGCAGGGGCTGCACCCCAGCCCGGCTGGGGGTCCCTGCCGCTCCGGGGGTCCCCAGTCCCCCCATGCTGCCAGCACCAGGCGGTATGGTGCCTCCCCACACCCCAGCCCCCAGCACCGTCTCGCGCCGTCATTTGCATGGTCCCGGTGCCAAAACCAGATGCAAACCAAAGCATTTGTTTGCAATAACTGCACAGCCCTGAATTATGGCTTTAATAAAATCAAACTAAACAGTTTTTATCTCCCCTTCCCAGGGCGGCCTTTGGCCCCCGGCGCTCGGCAAAGGCTCCTGGGAGGTGTAGTCCGGTCCGGCACCGGGAGCCATTTGGGGGAACGTGGCTGGAGCCCCCCCGGCCGGCGTGGTGCCCCGGGGCTGCCGCGTGCCACGCCGCCACCGCCACGGCTGCCCAGCAAACCGCGGGCTGGCTTTATTTGCTGGGTGGGGTAATTATCAATCATCGGCGTTAATTACCGCTCCGCGCGCTGCCACGGCTCCCGGCCCCATGGCACGGCCGCGGGGACACGGGGGTGCCAAACCCGGGACCCCTCCCGCCACCCCAGCACCGCACCGGGCGCTACGTTATCATTTTCATTTGCTCCAGCAACGTTCCCATAGCCGCGGGAGCCTCCACGCGCGGCTCGCCGGGAACGGCTCCGGCTGCCCCGGCCCTGCCAAAGCCGGGAATATTTTTAGCTCTTTCTGTTGTTGGGTTTGGCTTCTCTCTTTTTTTTTTTTCTTTTTTTTTTTTTTTTTTTTTTAAAGCAAGTTTCTCCCGGGGTATTTTTAGCCTGATCCATGTTATTTTAACAACCTCCGTTGCATTCAGGCTCCCATGTGTCGCCCAGGCCCCAGCGGACAGGAGAATCCACGGCCACACCGAGAAGCCAGCAGCACCGTCCCCCAGAGACCCCCCCGGCCACGGCAAAGCAGAGAGGGGCTGAGCCCCCACCCGGGGACGCGCATCGAGCTCCCCCCAGGCTCCCTGCACCCGAAGCCAAAGGGGGAGCCCGGGCAGCCCCCCCAGCGCAGCCGTGGCCGCGGGGGGCCCATCCAGAGCAGGGGGCCACCGGCACAAAGCGAAACCGCCCCGGGCGCAGTCCCGATCCGGCACCGCCTCCCGGCACCCCCGGTGCCCCCTGCCATCCGCCTCCTTCCAGGAGCCGCGGGCCCCCGCCGCCACCCCCCCGCCGGGCTGGCCGTGCCCCCCGCCCTAATCCACGCACTAATTGTAATCCCATTAAAGCAGATATAATTTTATTAGTATTCACAGCTCATCAAGGCGGCGACAATAACCGGCGCTGCCGCCGTGCCGCGGCGAGAAAACCGCCAGCGCCGGCGGGAAGCGGGGGGCCCCGGGCAGCGCCGTGCCGGCCCGGCACGCCGCACGGCACAGAGCCCGGCGGCAGCAAACCGGCTCCCGCTGCCTGTCCCCTCGAAGCCCCGCACCCTGCATCCCGCTTTGAGCGCCCTGCACCCCAACTTCCCCTGCGCGGCCGCAGCCTCCGCGCACGCCGCCGCAGACAAAGCCGGGCAGGCAGCACACGCTGGGGATGCCGGTGCAGGGGCTGGATCCGGTGAGCCCCATTCCGGTGCCGGCGCGGTCGGCTGCGCCATGCTCGGCCGTGCGCTGCGCTTTTGTCCGTCTCCGGCAAGACAGCAGCTGCAAACCTCTTCTCAGCCTGACACTTCGGCGCTTTATATAGAGCCGGGCTTTGCCGGCCTTCCCCTGCCGCTGCACCACGGCACCGCCGTGCCGGCCCCGCGCATAACGGCCTCCTTGTTTACCCAGAAAGCTCTTCCTTGTTCGTGCACCGGGATCTGGCCGAGCCAGCCGCGGGGTCACGCTCCTCCCGAACCGGCAGAACGGGCAGGGAAATGCCCCCCCGTGTGCGTGAGCCCCCATACACCCACACCTCCAAATCCACCGGGCGCAGTGACAGCGGGCACAACACAAAGAGGAGGCCGAGTCCCCGGTGCACCGGCCCCCCGCGCCCCCCCCGGCGACCCCTCTGACCTGTGTGCGTGGCCATGGAGATGGGCGCGGGGAAGTACTTGGTGGGCTGGAAATGTCCGGGGGGCTGCACGGCACCGTGCGCCGAACCCGCCACGCGCCCCGTGCTGTGCCGGTGGCCCAGGCTGCCCCGCTCCGACAGCAGCCGCGGCGGGGGCGCGAAGTCACGGCCGTCCATGCCGGGGACACCCACCCGCCCGCGCGCTGCCCGCAGGGGGCACGGCGGGACGCCGATGCGGCTCCTCGGCGCGGCCGGCGATCCTCAGCGCCGTGGCGTGCCGGGCTCGGTGGCAGCGTGCCGCGCTCCGCGCCGGGGATCCCGGCTCATCCTCCGCTCCTGGTGCAAAGGAGAGAAAGGAAAACGTGAGAGTACAGCCAAGCTGGGGGGGGCACATCCCCCCCAAGTCCCCGAGCACAGCCCCCTATTTCCCCAGTACGCAGCTCCCAGTTTTCCCAGTACACAGCTCCCTTTTTCTCCAGTATCCCCCGTGCACACTCCCCGATTTCCCCGCCATCCCTGGAGCACAGGCCCCCCAATTTCCCCAGTAACCCCCATGCACGAGCCCCAGTTTCCCCAGTATCCCAGTGCACGATCGCCCCATTTTCCCGGTGCTCCCGGGCTCCCCGCCCCGTCCTGGGCACGGCCCCGCTGCCCGCGGCACCGCTCGTTGTTCTCCCCGCTGCTCGGGACCCTTTCCCCACCGCTCGGTTCTTTTATTTCCCCGCGGCTCGGGCCCGGGCTTCCCGCCGGTGCCCGGTCCCCGGCTGTCCTCGGCTTCCCCGTGTACGGGCCTTCGTTTTCCCCGGTGCACGGGCCCCGCTTCCCGGTGCACGGCGCCCTCCGCCTCCCCGGCCTCCCTGCTGCACCGGCCCCGTTTCCCGTTGTCTCCCCGGTGCACGGCGCCTTGCCCTCCCCGGTTTCCCTTCTCCCCCGGCTGCACGGCCCCGCTTCCCCGCTCTTTTCGCAGCGCACGGCCGCTCCTCTCCTCGCTTTCCCCGGTGCACGGCGCCTTCCCCTTCCCGGTTTCCTCCGCCCCGGCTTGCGCGGCCACCGCTCCCCGGGATTTCCCCGGCGCTCCAACCCCTCGCTCTCCGGCGCTCGGCCCGGTGCTCGGCTCCCGCCCGCCGCAGCCCGCCCAAAGCGGCGCGGAGCCCGCCCGGTGCGCCGGGCCCGCCGCGGCATTGTTCTCGGCAGCGCCGGGGCCGGCGGGCCCGATCCGGCGGGGACACCGCGGCTGCCGGGGCCGGGCCGGGCCGAACAAAGGGGCGCGGAGCAGCGAGCGCGGCCGGGGACCCCCGGGCCCCCCCCGGGCCGGGGCTGCACGTCCCCGGGGCCGCTGCAGGCGGCGGAGCGAGCGCGGCCGCGGTGTCCGGGGGCGGCGGAGCGGCGGACGGCAGCCCCGGGAACGAGAAACACACGCACAGCGACAGAAACAAAGTGTATATTTCTTAAATAAAATTGAAGAAAAGCAACGTGAAAAAGGCAATTTTTAATGTAAAAAAATAACGCTAAAAATATTTAAGGGGAAATTATTTGAAGCAAAAAAACCCCACTTAATGTAAAAAAATTACTTAAAAAAAAGATTCGATGCAAAAATGTTTTAATGCAAAATATTTAAAGGCAGAGATTTTTAGTGCGAAGGTTTTTTAACGCCGAAAAATATTTTCGCGTGAAAAATTAATGCGAAATAATATTTTAACACAAAAAATAACAATAAATATTTTAATAGAAATATAAAACGCAACATATATTTTGATGCAAAAAAAAAAAAAGGCAAAAATAAATTGAGGCGAAGAAGGAAAAAAAAAAAATAAAAACACAAAGCGAAAAATAATTAAAATAAAGCCAAAACAACACCAACCGCCGCAAACCCCGCACGGTCGCAGTTACTTACCGGAGGGGCGTTCCGCGCGCGGGGCGAGTGCGGTCCCGCCGGCGCGGGGCGGCCCTGGCGGGGTGCGCAGCGTGCTCCTGCCGGTGCCCGTGCACTGCCCATGCACCGGCTGCTCCTGCAGCAAAGGGAACCGGAGGGGGGGGGGAAGGGGGTTGGAAAGGGGGGGTGTAAAAAGGGGGGGGACCCCGCCGCGCCTCCCGCTCACGCCGCACACTCCGCCGGGGCGACGCGCCCCGCATGCTAATAAGCGCGTGCCCCGCGCGCGCGCCCCCTGATTGGCCGCCGCGCGGCGCTCGCGCCCCGCCGGCTAATCCCCTCCCCTATTTTTTTTTCCGCCCCTCTCCCTCGCCCCGCCCCCGCGTCAAGGGGAGCTCTCCCAATAGGCTGGCGCTCCGCCAGCCGCCTGCCAATCAGAGCGCGGCGGGGGTTGCGACGCCGAGCGGCGGCGCCTAATTCAAGCCCGGCGGATGAATGGGAGGGGAGGGAGGAGCGCGCATGCGCCGAGCAAGACAGAGAGGCGGGGGGGGCCGGCGTTGCAGCGGGAGTTGCATTGTACCCAAAGAGCCATGCAACCCCCGCTGCAGCGCAGACCCCGCCCCCGGCTGCCCATTGGCTGGCCGCCCGCCAGCTCGCTGTCAATCACGCAGTGTAAACAAGGCGTTGATTGGCCGGCCCCTGCGAAAAGCGATGACGGGCCCGGCGAGCGGTTTCAAGGCGGCCCCGGGGCCGAGGGAGGGGGGGAACCGGGGGGCTGTTTCCAGGCTCCCCCCGTCGCCCCCCCCGCCCCGGGTGGACCCCGAGGCCCGGGAGCTGCGCGGGGGAGATCAAAGGCGGCGGCGAGAGGGAGAGGGGAACGGGACGGAGTCACCCGCCGGAGTCACCCAGCGGCTCCGCCGCGCTGCCGGCAGGTCTGCGGGGGGGCTGCCGGGAACGGGTCGCTGTGCAGTGCTGGGGGGCTGCAGTGCTGGGGCTGCGTGTGCAGTGCTGCGGGGCTGTGCAAAGCCGGGGGGCTGCGGCGCTGGGGGCCGTGTGGTGTTGGGGGGTGCAACGCTGGGGTCCCGTGCAGTGCAATGTTGGGGGCCCGTGCAATGCTGGGGTGTCAGGCAGCGCAAGGTGAGCGGGGTGCCATGCTGGGGGATCATGCAGTGCGGTGTTGGGGGGCTGTGCAATGTGAGGCGGGGTGCAATGCAGTATGGGGGGGTCCTGGCAGTGCGGGGGGGAAGCAGTGCGATATGGAGGGGCCTGCGGTGCGGGAGCCGTGCGGCGGGGCCGGTGCCGCGGGGCCGGCAGCACCTGCCGCTGTAGGTCTTCATCGGGGCACTTTTTTTTTTTAAATAAAAGAACGTAATTGATTGAAAATGCTCAAATAAATCCAAATAACTTGTAAAAGATATTAGATTACAACGGAACTATTCATTACGCTGGGACGACAATCGAGTTAGGAGGGAGAGCGGCTGGGGGACACAGCGCAGCCCGTGGGGACCCTGCGGCACCGCACGGACAGACCTGCGCACACCGGGACACACGGACGCAGCGCGCTCACGCACCCCCGGGGACAGGGCACGAGGACGGGCTGCGGGGACAGACGGCTGGGGACAGACGGCCGCGCCGCGGGGCTCAGCCCTGGCACGGGCAGTGCTGCACGGGGACAGGCAGGTGCAGCGGGGAGCGATGCACAGAGACACACGGACACACGGACAGAGGGACGCAGGATCGCAGGCGCGCTCTGCCGCTTCCACAGCCGCGGTGCCGGCAGCGCTGCCGGGGTGAGCACCGTGGGCTCGTCGGCACAGCCGGGATTTCTCCTCCAGCCGGGTGAGGAGCGGGGCAGGGGCCGGGCAGCAGGAGCGGGGACGCGCTGGGACCCTCTGGGCACAGAGCCTGGCTGTCCTGTCCCCTTGATGCACCCCCTCCCTGCATCCTGCCGCCAAAAAGCTCTGTTTCTCCCGTGGTTACATTCCCTGTGGTGTTCCAAAGCAGCTGCCGGAGCACGGGCTGAGCTGTGCGGCCGGACCTGGGCACCCCCCGAGGGAAATCTACCGCGGGGAGCGGGCTGGCAGATCCCCACTGCCCGGGGAGCATCTCCTGGGGCTGCGTACAGCAGCGCCGAGCCGCAGCCCACCCCGGGAAATGCGGTGAAACAGCCCTGTTGGATCGTTCCCCCTCTGGGAAAGGGCTCTGGCCCCGATAAATAACCTTACGGATTAACCCGGCGCAGGGAACCGCTGCTGAGCGGGAGCACAAGGCAGATCCCAGCGCTGGGGCGGCTGTGCTGGGTGGGAGCAGCGCGGCGGGCTGGGGCCGGCACATTGTTCTGCCGCCGGGGGTCGGGGAGAGCTCGGGAACAGTTTCTCGATTGCAAAAGAAAATATATAACAAAATTATAACAAAACCCCAGTGGCCGTGAAGCTCATCCTTCCCCCACGAGTGCCGCGGTGAGCGAGAAGGGGCTGGAAAACCCCCTGGTGCTGGGCCCAAGTCAGGGGCTGGTGGAGCCGGGAGATACGGGAGCCCCGAGCCTGCACCGCGGGGAGTGCAGCCCCGTGGGAACGACCCCCCCGTGGGTTGTCAGTGAAGAGACCCTGGCTGGGTGCGATTAAAACCAGTTTAATGACACCCTCCCCGCCAGTCCCACAGCCGCCTTTGTCCGAGCCCGGGGCGGCCCCATCGGGATCCCAGACAAAGGGCGGCGGGAGGGGCTGGGGCCACCGAGCCCGGGGATCGTGTCCCTCCCGCTGCCCATTGTCCGGCCAGAGCAAGGAGGGGGTGACAACCTGCGCCGAGGCCCCAGGGCCAGGTGTGGGGAGGGGGTGTCCTGGGGCGGCTGCTCCAGGGCGGCTCGTCCTGTGGCTCTGCGTCATGGCACAGCACGGCATTGCATGGCACAGCATGGCCCACCATGGCACGGCGTGGCGCAAGGCAGGCGGCTCAGCCTCCCAGCGCGCAGGGCAGGCAGGTTTCCAGCCGGCCGCGGCGTTGCCGGTGTGGCACCAGGCTGCTGCGACCAAGGGTCGCGTTTGCAGCGCAGGGGGAAGAGGCAGCTCGGCGCTGCTGTCACCTCCGCTCCCAGCCTGGGGACACCGTCCCCTGCACCGCGCTCTGGGGAGGTTCCTGTGGGGGTGCACGGAGCTGCTCTGGGGTCCAAAGGAAAAAGGAAGGAACTTAACTCCCATTAACTGTCCCATTGTATCGGCCGTGGTAATAATCGGGTTTGCTAATGCAATTGCTGCTGCGATGTGAAAATCCTGCTGGAAAATGTATTAGAGCAATTATCCGCCTCACTCCGCAGCCGGGTGTAGCATTAATATTCAATTTTGATGTGGAAGTCCTATTATGTTAATGACTTCAGTGACAAAAGTCATTAATGTAAGACTTTTCCTTTATGGTGTGGCATCAGCCGGGGTGAACACCCCCGCGACACCGGTGCGTGTGGCGGGATCGGGGGTGCACACGCCAGGGCGGCAGCCGGGGCCGCGGTGCCGCAGGGGGGCCGAGCCCCCTCCCTGCTCCACACGGACCCTCGTGTCTCAGGCAGCCCCTTCCCCCGGTGCTGCCGGTGCAGGGGCCGGCCGGTGTGCCGTGCTGAGGGCATGGCAGCATTGGCTGTGCCGGGGCCCCCGGGAGGCACGGGGCGGATTAGCCGCGCTGCAGCGCAGCCGGCAGCGGCACTCCCTCTGCCGCAGATGCCCTCCTTTGTTCTCTCCCCGAGCCAGGGGAGATGCACCGGCGCTTCTCTGCCTGCTGGAGAGCACAGCAGTGCCGGCCCAGTGACCAGCGGCGTCCCTGCCTGCCCCGGGGACACCAGGGCTGCCCCCCGGCCTGGCTGATGTGGTGCTGCTGCCTGCGCTTCGGGCAGCATCGTAGGCCTGGATGGGCAGACAGACGGACACCTTGTCCTTGGGCCGTGCCAGAGGCGCAGCCTGAGCCTGGCCCCGCGGCAAACGTGGGGTGAGGGCAGCACCAGCCGTCACCAGCCCCCGCCACGGCTCCCTGATGGGAACAGTCCCACCATGACAGACAGTGTCCTGGAGCCACCAAATGCAGGAGCCGGGAGCTGCCTGTGGTGGTGGAAACAACCATGACCTTCACCTTTCCAGCAAAGGGCTGGTCTCAAGCAGCGGCGCTCGCTGCCGCCAGCCTGAGAGCAACGGAACGCAGCGGCTTTGCCGTGAGCGCGGCCCGGCTGCGGGCGGCCCTGCGGCACCGGTGTGTGGCCGGTCTGGTGCTGCGGCCGGTTGGGAAGCAGGAAATTTCTCATGGGCCAAGGAGGGGCTGGCGCTTCCCGGACGTGACCCAGGCACTGGGGTTTCCGTGTGGCCCTTTCCGCGCCCCGTGGGTGGGTCCTGCCCGGTGCAGCCGCCATGGCAGCTCCCGGTCCCCTCTGCACGGTGGGTACTCGGCACAGCCGGGTCCCAGCACACAGACCGGCACATGGTGGTGCGTCCTGGTCCGGGGTCCCTGTGCGGTGCAGCTCCGGGGCAGGACGGTGCTGAGCTGGTGGCTGGTGCCAGCGGCCCGGGCAGCCACAGCACGCAGGGCAGGTGGCCCGGCATGAATAGGGCACGGCTGGACACGGCTCCTCAGGGCTGCTGGGGGCACCAACGTTGTCCTGGGGACACGGCAGCCTATGGGGGACATGGCCGCTGTCCTGGGGACACAACCACTGTCCTTGGGACACAGCCGGTGCTGGGGGTGCCCGGAGCACCGTGCCCTGGAGTCCCCATCTGGCAGGTGGAGCAGCCCAGCCCGGGTGCAGGGCCTGGAGGTGCCGGGGGGGCAGCACGGCGGCCACAGAACCACCCGTGGGGAGAGGCTCCCGGTGAGCGGGGCCTCGGTCTTCCCGGGAGAGCGGTCCGTGCCGGGAGCAGCAGGGCCGGGCCCGTCCCGGGGCTGCCCCGTGTCCCCGGGCCCGGCGGTGGCGGCTCCGCGCGCACGTGGCCGGGCCGGGCCACACGCACCCACCCCGCCCCTCCCCCGCGCGCGCCCATTGGTCCACCCTTCCCCATCCCGCGCGCCCATTGGCCCCGGCGCCCTCCACAAACAAAGGCCGGTGACCGACGGGGGCCCAGCGCGCCGCTCTGATTGGCAGAGAGGCGGCCAGAGGGCGGAACGAAGGGGAGGGACGAATCCGGGCAGGCCCCGCCCGCCGAGCCGCGCCTTATGCCCTAATAAGGAGCGGGGCGGGGCGCTCCCATTCATCGCGCAGAGGAGGGGCGGGGCGACCGCGTGACCCCGCCCACGCTCGCCGCGCGCTCTGCGGATGAACGGATCGGGCCCGCAGCGGGTGGGTGCGGGAGGACCGGCCGGTACGGCTCGGTGCGTCCGGTACGCGTGAGTACGTGCGGGTGGGAAGCGTGTGCATGCGCCCCTGTGACGGTGCCCGGGCTCGCGTGGGTCCCCGTGCAGCCCCCGCGGGGGTGTCCCGGGGCTGCGGACCCGCCTGCGTCCGCGCGGCCCCACGGGTGTGTTGTGCTGGGGTTGGGGGATCGTCCCGGGGGGGTTCGGCCTGTGCATCCCCGCCCGGGGCTCCACACCACCCAGCCCCGGGCAGCACCCGCTTCCCCGCGGCACACACCCGCTGTGGGGCCACGCGTGTCGTGGGTCAGGACACTGGGGTGACACTGGGAGGCCGCCACAGCCTCTTGCCTCCCCCAAGGACAGTCTGTGTGGTTTAACCCACGTCGCTTCCCTCCCAGATAAATCAGACGGGTAAATCGCGTCCCTCTCCCCCTTTCTCCTAATAGTGACCATAAATTTATTTACATTTCCGATCTGCCAGGTACGCGCATGACACACGGCGGCTTCCAGCCTGTGCCGCGGATATGGATTGAACTTTAGTCTCCAAGCAATTAAGGTGCCTGAAACTGCACTTCATTAATGGTTGTTATGCAATAAAACCGATAAAACTGCCCTTATTTGCAATATAAAAATGCAATTTGTTTTAATTTATGTTTTTAAATACTTGCCGGGTTTTTCCTGGGCTCTGCCAGGCATCTGTCTCTGGGGCCAGAGGGGGGAGCAGCCCCGGGCTGTGCGGCGGTGGGTGCTGCCCCCAGGGAGGGGGCACTGGGTGCTCTGCCCCCCACCCTGCTGTGCCCTTCGCTGTGCCCCCTTGCGCAGAGAAGGTGACACGGAAGGGAGGGCAGGGGTGGCCCTGGGGGGGGCCATGCGAACCCCATGGATGCTGCGGCACAGGGTTCCCCCGACCTGGAGCTGCCACCCCGTGGAGGTGAGTTCTTGTGCAGACAAATCCCAGTGGTGAGCAGGGAAGGGGCAGCGGCGGGAGCTCCTGCACCTGCATCCCACCAGGCAGAGACAGACTGGGGTTTCCCTGGGACAGCACCACCTGTGAGAGCCGCAAACCCACCTCTGCTCGGCGCGGTGCACCGCTCGAGCGCACCTGTGCGCTTTCCAGGGGATTTGGCGTTTGCTCTCAGCAGGTTTGCGGTGGGGAAATGGTCCCAGTGCTGCTGGGGAGGGTCTGGCTGTGGCTGGGACCCCAACGGATGGAGGGACAGGGACCCCAACAGACGGAGGGACAGAGACCCCAGCGCATGATGCAGGCAGGATTTGGTCCTGGGCTGTGGGGAACAGCCGAGCAGCAAAGGCAGTTGAGGAGCTGGAGAGAACTTGTTCCCTTGGCACCGACACGGACAAGCCCCGGGATCAGCGGGAAGGACGAGGGGATGGTGCTGGTGGGAGCTGCTGCTCCTGGGGCATAAATAAAATATCCCGAGGAGGCAGCAGCAAGCACACGGTGACGGCTGCAATATCGGGCAGTTATTGCAAACAATAAATAGATCTGCTGGCTCGCAGGGAGCCCTTTGGGCTGGTGGTAATTACCCTCGCAGCAGCTCTTGCCGGTGGCTGCCGGGTGCCCCCCCCCGCCACAGCCGGTTCTGTTTTCCTGCATTTTAGTCCTTTTTTGGCTACTTGATCTCTTTCACAGCCCATCCCGTTTCTCCTTTGCTGAGCAGTGGAGCGTTGAGCCCCTGTTGATCTGGGGGGACAGGGGTGGGTTGGCTGGGGTGGGGGCTCTTGTACCCCCAACAAGGTGCACAGTGACACTGGTGACGGGGAGCGATGGGGACTTGTCTCGGCTGATGGTGCCAAAATGGGAGAGCGCAGCTGTCCCTGCAAGGGGACACTGTCAGCCAGGCACGGAGCCACGGGCCAGCGCAGGCGCCTGCCAGAGGAGTGAGCTGGTTTTGGAGATGGTGCACATGCCAACGGTGCTCCCAGAGACAGGATGGAGACCACCCAGCACGGGCAGGGTGCCGGCAGCGCCAGCCCCAGGTTTGCCCTGGGAAGGGGCAGCTGCCGGTGCTGGCCCGCGGTGCCGCGGTGGTTGTGCCACGGCGTGGGGCCTCGTGCAACCCGTATATTCGGTAGCAGGAGCTGATGGGTTGCAGGCGAGTGGCTGCAGGTGGTTTGGATTGTGGCGGGGCTGGGGACACGGCGATTGGAAACACATTGCGCAGGGAGCACCGCGGCAGTGCCCGCGCTGTCCCCAGCCTGTCCCAGTGACCCCTCCACACAGGGGGTCTCTCCCCTCCCCGCCCCCATCCTGTGCCTGGGAACCATGTCCCATATGGGACCCGTCCATCAACACCCCGAGGGGACCCCCCATCCCACCGGGGGACACTCAGGGACACCAGCACTCCCCAGCGCAGGGAAACGCAGCCGGTGCTGCCGCCGGCCCCTGAGCTCACGCAGCACCTGGAGGGAATTAGGCAAACGCGTTCACCTCCCTGCAAACCTTTTGTAGAGCGAATTCCTGCGGTTACCCGTTGAAATTGCTGCAAATTATACAAGCGGCGTGTGTTTTGTTCCAACGGACACATGCTGTGGATGGACAGACCCACGGCCGCGCTGGAGTCGGGGACCAGCTCGTGCGCCCGGGCGCCGGGCCCCGCGGGGACCGTTTGCTTGCAGCGCGGCTCATGGGCGGGTACAGCCCCGGGGGTTTGGTGGGTGCTGTTGGGGGTTCAGCGAAGCAAACACGGGTGCAGAGCGTGGCGTGGGCGAGGGGCCTCTGTGGGCCCGGGAGGGGGGCGCGAGGCTTTGAGCAGCACGCTGCTGCCACGCGTGTGCACGTGCGTTCACTTGAATGCGTGTGCCTGCAGGTGTGTGCACGTGTGGGTGCGAGCAGGCATTTGTGTATTTGTGTGCACACCTGCACGTGTGTGCACGCATGTGAATGCCTTTACGTGCATGTACATGCACCTACATGTATCTGCATGTGTGCGTGCATGTGCACGACTATGTGTGTGCACGTGTGTACATGCATGTGCACGACTATGTGTGTGCACGTGTGTACATGCATGTGCATGCCTTTTCATGGATGTATGCGCACGCATCTGCAGGTATATGCATGTGTGCATGCATCTACATGTATACGTGTGTGTGCGCATGCAAGTGCATGCCTGTACATGAATGCACGTGTATGTGCATCTGTGCGTTCCTGCGTGTCCTGTGTGTGCCCGGCCCTCGGGGGTGCCCCCAGTCTGGGGGACACCCCGGCTCCGCTCGCACCCCAGCTCTTCCGGGAGCAGCGGGCACGGTCCTCCAAGGCGGCAGGAGCGGCCCGCTCGGCGCCGCTCTGCCCCGCGCGTCTCGCTGCCCATCCTCATGACTTCCCGGAAGCGCCAGCGGAGCAGCGGACCCCGGAAGTGCCTCTGTGGCCGGTGCCGGGCCGGGGCGGGGCCGGTCCCGCCATGGCGGCCGCGGCCGGCTGAGGAGACACCGAGGGCTGAGGAGACACCGGGGGCTGAGGGGACGCCGGGGGCTGAGGCGGCACCGGGGGCTGAGGCGGCACCGGGGGCTGAGGCGGCACCGGGGGCTGAGGAGACACCGGGGGCTGCGGCGGCACCGGCTGCGAGCCGGACCCCGCACCGCGGGCCATGGCGGCGGCGGCGGCAGCGGCCGGTTCCAACTGGGGCCTGATCATGAACGTGGTGAACAGCATCGTGGGGGTCAGCGTGCTCACCGTGCCCTTCTGCTTCCGAGAGGTGAGCTCAGCTCGGCCGGGCCCGCCGCTGTCCCCGCCGCGCTGGGGCCGGTGGAGGCACCGGGGGGGCCGAGGGGCGGCAGGGCGGGATCCCCCGCAGGGAGCCCCGAGCGGGGTGTGGCGGTCGGTCGGTCCCCGGTCTCCGTCCCGCCGCGCGGGCCCCTCGGCGCCGTCTGTGCCGCCCGGGCCGGGGAGCAGCCGGAGGCCCCGTCTGCACGTTCTCCCGGTCTGGACTCGGGGGCTGGCCGGGGGCGGGCGGCGAAGGGGGCGCTGGAGCCAGACGGGTCGTCCCTTGTACCAAACAACGTGTTGTTTCCTTCTCATGAGGCCTCCAAATGTTAATTCCTGCTTTGCTTGGGAGGAGAAGGGAAAAAAGTGGATTAATTTCTCCCCGTGGTGACTGTGGGTCGGCTCGGGGGCGCTGGCAAACCCGGCGCCGAGCCCCCGCTGCCCTCCCGGCGCTGCCGCCGTCCCCACGGCCCCAGCCGCTGGAAATCGGGCAGGAAAGAGGGACCCAGACCTGGCATCGCTGGTGCCTGTTTAAAGCCACCTGCTTGACAAGTGTCCTGGGCTTAACATCCCCCGCCGCAACCGTGTGGGACAGCGCTGGCAGGGAGCTTGGTCATTAGTTTACGCTCTCAAAGAGTCCTGATTTAATAAGGTTACAACAGAGTTTGTGCCTCAGCACCGGGAGCAGTCTCTCCGCTCTATGCGAACCTGCTGGGAGCTCTGGAGAGCGCTGGGGGTGAGCGAGGGGGCTGTGGAAATTCTGCTCCAGAAACTGCTCCCAGTTCGCTCTTTGGTGCTTAAACTGGTGCAGCTGGGAGCTGTGGGAAGCAGGTGGCTGCTCCACGTCATCCCCGGGCCGCGGGGACGGGAAAAATGAGCCGGTACCTCGGGTTTCTCCCGGCTGCTCTGAGGTGGAGGGAATCCCCGAAGAGGCAAAAGGTGGCGGGCGGGAGCCTGGGGGGCAGCGGGCGCGCGGAGCCGCCGATTCACCGGGCGCTCGTCTCTCCCCGCTCCCCTTGCAGTGCGGCATCGTCCTGGGAGCTCTGCTGCTGGTTTTCTGTTCCTGGATGACTCATCAGTCCTGCATGTTCCTGGTGAAATCCGCCAACCTCAGCAAGCGCAGGACCTACCCCGGCCTCGGTGAGGATTCTCAGCTCCAGGCCTTGTTTTGTTTTTGTTTCTTAAACTGTGGTTTTACTCTGACCTCTTAATTTACAGCTTTCCTACTGATTTGGTTGGAATAGCACATGGTTTCTTGATGTAGTTTTCAATTTGCCTTGTTTTCCTCTGCCGATCTCCCTCCCCACCCCATGTCCCCGGGGGAGCGCAGGGTTTAATTCTGCTCTCGACAGCGCAGTCGAGAGGCGCGGGATTGTTTTGACTCTGCAGGGCAGGGGAGGAGATGCGGCGCTGACTGATCAAAGCCCAAGTTTTCGGGAGCTGGCGTAGTGGGCGTCTGGTGTAAATTATCGGTCTCGGCACGAAAGCCACGAGCTTCCCCACCCAGCGAGCGCCGGGGACATCGGGTTCTGCCAGCGGAGAGCCTGGCACAGCGCTGGGGCTGCCGGGATCCGAGCTGCCGGCGCGGTTGTGGCCGAGCAGGGAGGAAACAGCGCGCAGGGTTCCAAGCAGCCGAGAAAATAAAACCATCTGCGAGACTCGTGTGGGGCTTTGGCAGAGCCCGGCAGCCCCGTCCGCGGAGCTCGTCGCCTCTGCGCTGGCGCCAGGGTTGGCTCCCGCTCGTGACCTCCGCTGATTCTGACCCACTTGGGGGGCAGGAGGGGGTGATCGGGTTCCAGTCCGCCCTGTTGGCGTGTGACACGGCAGGAAAAGTAGTCTTTGCCTTGTTTTCCCTTATTTCTCTGGAGGAGGAGAGAGCTGGCTGGCATTGCCTGTGGTAAAAGAGCTGAAGCAACGCACGGCTCGCTCGCGGACCCTGTTGTTGGCAGACAGGTTCCCTCCACCATCAGGTGTTGCTCCCGCGCTGCGCGTCTTGGCTTGTGCCAAGTGATATCTGCTCAAAACAGAAAAGGAGGAGTTGTTCTGTGGTCTTGGAGGTTGTTCCTGCAACGCTGGAGCGAAGGGGGAGCCCCCAGGTAGTGCCTGACTTGTCCCCGCTGCCCCCAGCCCAGCTGCCCGGCTCCCCAGCCCCTCACAACGCGCCTTTGTGAGCCGCTTCCCCGGGTACAGAGCGTCCCCGTGGCCTTGGAGCGGCTCCCGGGGAGCAGGGATCCTCCGCGCCTTCGGAAGCCAAGGAGCTGGAACACACAGGGGGCCAGTAACGCTGCTAAACTTCCTGGCACCTCCTGGCACGCGAATGCTGGCGCTGAATGAAACGTCTCTGCCCTGGGAGAGGTGCCACCGGGAGGGACGGCCCCAGAGGAAAAGCGGCGCTCCTGCAGGCGCATCCTAATGCAGCGAGGTCGAGCAGCTCCACACAGACGGTCTTTGTCACCGGGGGCTCACGCCTGGGGACATCTGCGAGGGATCCTGGCAGCCCCGCGGCTGGTGTTGTGGGAGGCTTTGGCAGTGCCGAAAGATGTAAGAAAGTTTTGCAAATTAACTTCAGTCAGCCAGTCCCTTCCGGAGGAACGCGGGGAGCGACCGTTCCGGCTCCAGAGGAGCCAGGGCTGTGTCGGGCTGATCTCTGGCCCGGACGCCTTCGCTCGGCAGCGCTCTGGGCCTAGGGGCTCGGGTATTAAAAATATCGTGTTGTTCCCCACCGTTCCGCACTGCGTGGAAGGGAAGGGCCACGGACAGATGTGTGGACACACAGGATCACGATGCCTTCCCAGACAGACTTCAAGCAGG
Organism: Columba livia; assembly: GCF_036013475.1. Lineage (NCBI taxonomy): Eukaryota > Metazoa > Chordata > Aves > Columbiformes > Columbidae > Columba > Columba livia. Next base: position 12,966,357 of record NC_088619.1, read on the forward strand.
AGATGAGTTAATTCCCCCGTGCGGGCGCTGGCAGAGCCCAGGGAGGCAGCGCGGCCCCCGCGGAGCAGAGTGCCGAAGCGCAGGTTGCCCGTTCTGGTAACCACGCGTGGCTTGGAAGAGCTGCTCTCATTGCTGCGCGGACTCGGCTCTGCCCAGCCGGTCAGGCGTCTCCAGATCCCATTCCAAAGATGCTCGACTGTACAATTTATTTTACAGTTGTCGTCTCCTTCCTCCTTGAAGATAAAGGATCCAGTTTTTTCCTTTGTCCCCAGATGGGGACATCTGGCTTGTTCCCATCAGAGCGTCACTCCAGAACAGCCGGGGAGGCTGGTGGGTGTTCTCAGTGTCTCCGGCCTGAGCTGCAGCTGCTGTCGGGAGGACGGGGCTGGGTGTGGTGTGGAGGGGCTCGCAGGTCCTGCCGGGGCTGCTCTGGCCCAGCCCGCGGGAGGGACGTTCTGCTCTTGCGGGTTCCCCTCTCCCTCCCTGGCCGTGGGACCGCCCCCCAGGGCCACGGGTTTCCCCTCGTCTAGTCTCGCGGGTCCCACACGAGGTGCGAGCTGGAGGCCGCGCGGTGCGGCTGCTCCTGGCGCCCGGGCGTCACCGAGCCCCCGCCTGCTTGCGGTGCTCCCCCGCGCAGCAGCGCCGCTGCGTTTTGCTGCTGTGGGTCTCCTGCCATTCTTTTTTGACTCATTCTGTGGGGGAACATCTTGTTTCTTTAATTTTTAGCTCAAGCAGAGTCCAAAGAAATCTGAGTTTGTACATTAATGTTTAAAATAGCCGAGGATGCTTCCAGAAGCGACTGAAGTTTGTTCTCGGGCGGCCGCCGGGGACGTGTGCGGCACCTTGAGAGCGGCCGGGGGGCCCAGAGCGGCGCTTTTCATGTGGGGCCTCCGCAGTAAAGGAGCGGGCAGTGTGGTCTGTGCTTGGAACGGGAGGTCTCAATTCCCATTCTGCCCAGCAAGATCTAAAAATACCAGCGGAGTTTTCTTGGCATCTTCTTTTTGAGAAAAAACACAATGATTTAAAGACTACTGATCATTTTCTGCTATAAGCTCCAACCCAAGGATGGGAGGGGAAAGAAAAAGAAGTGTCTTGGCAGCAGCCCTTTGGTGTGGGCTGGGAGCACTGGTGTTCTGGGTACGGATTGAGCGTTCTGGGCACCATCTCCCGTCTCCCATCCAGCAACGTCAGGGAGTGGGAAGATAAAAATAAAAACGCGAGTTTGATTGGAATTTTGCACTGCAGTAACTTTTCGCCACACGGCATCTTATACGTGCGTATTTTCTCCTCTGCGCTGACTTTGTTTTAATGGTTGCCACGTGCGACCGCTACTTCACACCACTTCTTTTTTTTCTTAAATAGAAAGAAAAAGAGAACCTGCTTTCTCTCGTTTCCTCATCTTCGTTCCTGTCTTCTGTGGTTTTCAACTGACAGAGGGCATGTCTGAGAAAGAAAATGAGAGGGTGGGCAAGGCAAACAGCCCCAAAACACGACCCGGCGGGTTCCAGCTGCGCTTTGTCACTGGTGGTGTTAATGTCGAACTTGTGCATGTGCCGCGTTCTGGACCTTTCTTTAACTAACTACAACTTTTTTTTTGTTCTCTTCTGCCAGCGTTTCATGCCTATGGAAAAGCAGGAAAAATGTTGGTGGAAACAAGGTAATCCCCTCCTAATTTAGAGCTTGCATAGTTTGGTTTTCTTTAATGAACAACACGGCTCCGTAGCCTCTCGGGCCCTCGCCGTGCTCTCGTTTCTTGCCCTCCTGCCTTCCCTGGCCAAGAAATCCCCCGCCACCCAGACTCTGAACCGCGGCATGTCGCTGGTGGCCGTTTGCCAGGGCTGGGGTCCCTGCCAGGGTTAGCGGGGGGGGAGCGCTGGCCACCTCGGACGCCCCCTTGGGCCGCTCGGTGCCAGCTGCTCCTGCGCGGGATGCCGGGCAACGGGTGCGCGATGGGGAGATCCCGTCGCCGTGTCGGCACAGGCTCCGGTTCCTCGCGTGACCCCGCGCACACGGAAGGTCCCCCCGGGGTCTCGAGCGGCCGTGCTGGGATGTGGTCACAGCAGAGGGGCTTTGGTGGAGGTGTCCTGAGCCCGGCCAGGCCGTGGTGCCGGCTCCGGCCCTCCCCCACCTGCAAACTGCTGCAGAACACTTAAAAATATACAGAATAGTTATCGGATGTTACTCGTCCGTGCAAGCAATTGCTGTAATTGCCACAGGGACGCTGTATAGTTGGAAGTGGGAAGGAGAGCAGTCCGGGCGATCAGGAGTGGGAGGAGAGGCGGTGGGTAGGACAGTCCCTTCGTCAAGGCGTGGTCCTTTTTGTGGAAAGAAGTTTGCGCTGATGTGGTGTCGAGGCTTCCGTGGTAGGTCCGTGCTGCAGGGTGTGGGGCTGAGAGAACCTCTTACTGATTCCTTTAAACATTTTTCTGAGAAATAATGCAGTTCTTGCCATCTCCATGGTCATTTGTTTAATTTTGCTGTGGCTCCAAAGAGCAGTTAAGCCCACGCGCGTGTGAGCAGAGCTACGTCTCTAGCCAAGCCGGTAGGTGTGGATGGAGGGTCTCTGGTTTAATTTGGCTGGGACTGAACGCGGAGCTGGTGCCCTGCCCTTGGTGAGCCCGAGGACCCCGGCGTGGTCCTCCCCTCGAGCAGCCCCCGCAACCCCGCAGACAGAAAACCCGCTTTCCCGCTGGCTGCCAAGTGTGTTTTCAGTGTGGGTTCGGCAAAATTTGGGCCTCGTCTCCACCGTGACTTGCCAGAAGGCTGTGTCAGAGGGCGGGTGTGCGCTGCAGCGCGGCTGAGGCTGCTCTGCCTCCCAGCACAGGCGAGGGGCTGCGCAAGATTTTAAGTCATTTTGAATGTTCCCATGTAGCTGTTTCTATTCAGCTCTTCTGGATGTTCCTCGGTGAACAGCGGGTGCAGTAGGATCCTCGGCAACCCACAGCTGCTGTGGTTGTGCGCAGGGTGAAGCCCTGGAGACCTTGTCGGTGCTCAGCCTTGGTCTGATCCTTCCCCAGCACTGCGCTGAGCGTAGGACATCCCTCGCTCCCGGCGTGTGGACCGGAGCCACGTTCTCCTGTTGTGGCTGGGGGGTCCTGTCACCCCAGGCCGGGTTACAGCAGCGTCTCCAGCCCAGCCCTGAGCACCAGCCTGGGCTCCTTCCCTGGCGAGGGCTGCGCAGGGGACGAATCCGCTGGGGACGTGGCTGCTGACACACTTGGCCAGGGGCAGGAGCTGTGTTTTGGGGCTCCTGCCTCAGCCCCTAACCTGCCTGCAGTGAATTGTTTTTGCTAACCTGCCTGTATCTGTTTGTTTTTGCAGCATGATTGGGCTGATGCTGGGAACTTGCATTGCTTTCTATGTTGTCATTGGTGACTTGGGGTCCAACTTCTTTGCCCGGCTGCTTGGATTTCAGGTAAATAAATGCTCGCTGTGGGTTAAATCCCCACATCTACACTGGGGACGGCGGTCGCAGTTCCCGCACCGCGTGTGCCTTGGGCGGCGCAGCGCGTCCCGCCTCAGCGTGCGGCCCTGGGCGCCGGGGGGCTGAGCTGAGCTCTCACAGCGCCTTGTGCGCAGAGCGTTCAGCTCCATGAAGTCCTGGGATTCCAGACATATGGCGAACAATCAGATGTGTAAAACCTCCAATAAGGCACTTCCAACAAAAGAATTCCTTTTAACTTGGTCGCTGCTAATTCTGGAGCAGATTCCTGGAGGAGATGATGCTTCCTGCCCAAATTCCTGCCCCGAATGGGGGGTGACAGACAGTTCCTCTGGCCGGGCTCTCACCCCCTTGCAGCCCCCTGGTTCAAGAGGGATTTGTCGTGTCCTTTGCTGCTCTGGTGGCCGAATTTACCGTGTGCCTGGCTCCCTTTCAGATAAAACGAGCTGTGTGCTGAGGCGGGTGCGGGCTGGAGCCGCGCGGTGCCGGGTGCTGGTCCTGGCAGGCTGCGGAGCCGGTACCAGGGCTGTGCAGGGAAGCAAAGGGATGTGCGGAAGGATTTTTGGCGGGGCTGTTATCTGCTCTGCCTGGTGCCGCTAAGCTCCGATTAAGGGCCTGTGAAGTTAAAAAGATGCGTTGTGGCTGCAGCCAAATTAGGTATTAAATATTTCCAAGCGTTTCAGAGTGTTCTGCTATAATAAATACTAATTCGAGGTTTTGATTAATTTTCTGGATCAGAATTTTCAAGACTTCAATCTCCTGTTTCCCAAGTAAGCTGAGTTTTTATTTAACTGCATGAAAATACTTGAATAGCTTGTGCTGGATTAGCATATAAACACCCCCTGCAAATACTTCCACTCCAGGATGGACCCGTCACGCACTGCGTGGAGCAACAGTGGCACCCAGTGCCGGCGCAGGCTCAGCACAGAGCTGGCCAGAGAAACGGCAGGTGCTCGGCATCAAATCCGTCAATACGCACCGAAGCAGAATGTCACAATTGGAATCGATCCTGGCTTTGCATTGTTCCTCACTCAGGAAAAATGCGCCCCATCGGGGTCTGCTGCTTTGGTAGGATGCCTTGAGCGCCCTCCGTGCCCCGGTTCCTCACGCAGGTCCCTTTTGCAGGTGTCGGGCAGTTTCCGGATGGTTCTGCTCTTCGCCGTCTCGCTGTGCATCGTTCTGCCGCTGAGCCTGCAGAGGAACATGATGGCGTCCATCCAGTCCTTCAGCGCCATGGCGCTCATCTTCTACACCGTCTTCATGTTCGTGGTCAGTGTCCCTGCTGGGAAAGCTCTTTTCCTGTTGTTTTATTGTAACACAGATGTTCCCACTTCCAGGCTGCAGGTGTGGGGCTCAAGTTTCAGATGTCCTTCTCGATAATTAGTGCCAGGCATAATGAGTGAGCGGGTGCCCGTGCTCTGGAGCTGGAGGAGGTGGGGAGGTGCAGACTGAAACTGGCCAGTGGGTCTGTAAACGGTTCCAAAGGCTGGAGGCTGTGGTGCCACAAATATTAATAAACCACAAATCCAGTTGTGGTTTTTTCTTCTTGTTAGTGTCTTATAATTCCGGGCTCTGAACTTTAAATGGACGGGTGGAAGATGTGCGGGAGAGTTCCTGGAAGCAGAAGGACTTTTCTCGGCGTTAGCGTTTTACCTTGGAAGCCTCAATGCTGCTTCTCACGCAGAGCTCACGCCTGCACTTCGCACGCTTCTCTGCAGCCGGTGGTTAATGTGTTTCAGGCTGTAAGGAGTTCTGTTTGCTGGGCACCAGCACTTCTGGTTTTGAGCACGGAAAGCTTTGTAAAGTCCTGAGTCTGGTACATGGCATGTACTCATTCTTAGATATTTCTAGAGAAGCTTTTCTTCCCGGAGGTGAGTGGATTCTTGACCATTGAAGCAGGTAGAGCTGAGAGTTTCCCAGAGCTGCCCTGGTGGGCTTGGCTGAGCCCCTTGTGCATCGCCACTTGCACGGGCTCTGGAACCACGGCAGGTTTCACATCACAGATGCTCGTGTGGTTTGCTCCTGGAGCCCCAGCCCTGTCTCTCCCAAATTCCAGGACTGGAAGAGCTGCAGCAAAAGGAAGAAAAGGAGGTGTGGAAATTCTTTCCAGTTAATTTTTTGGTAGGCTGTGCTGGGTCACACCTCCGAGCTGGAGCTGTGAACGAGTGTTTCCAGGGCTGCCGAGTTCCCGGAGCTGAGCCTTTGAGGAAACCACAACATTTCATGAGTGTTTGCTGCACTAAAACATCATCTCTGGGGATTAGAAAACCCCTATTCTGGGAATACGCTAAACAGGCATTCAGGCATATTTACCCTCTGTTTCCTGTGCAAGCCAGTGCCCGCCAGCTTCCCCGTCCCCGGCAAGGAGCTCCTGGCCCCGCCGGGCGGCCTCGCTCCCCGCTTCCCTGCAGGTTGTCTCTGGTGAGCCGGAGTCGTTCCGTGGCTCTGGAGCAGCAGTGTGCAGCTGGGATCCCGGCTTAGGAGCCTTGGTCTCTCTCCCTTGAACAGGATTCTCCAAGGCAAATGTCGCTTCCCTTTCTGGATTTAAAAACGCGTTTAAAAGAGTGCAAAAGCAATTGCTGGGAGCAGTAATTCTCACAGTTCACTGTGTCAGTGGAAATTGTTCCAGCGTGGTGTGTGCTATGATGTCTGAAGGCACAAAACAAGGGGGGAATGTCGTAGATCTTTTAAAACACACCCCGAGATCCTCGGGGGTCACTGGGAGCTTCAGTGAAGCGCGTGGGTGGGTGTGGAGCTGGGGAGTTTGGCTGCAGCTCGGGCTGCGGTGGCAGCATAAGCTGTTGCTCGCAGAGCTGCGTGCGCTGCCTTTTGTCCCAGCACCGACGTTACTGCTGCCGTGAGGCTGGTTTGGGTTGGATCTTAGCCCCTCTTCTTTTTCTTGGCTACAGATTGTGCTGTCGTCCTTCAAGCACGGCCTCTTCAGCGGGCAGTGGCTGCAGCGAGTGAGTTACACGCGCTGGGAAGGCATTTTCCGCTGCATCCCCATCTTTGGCATGTCGTTTGCCTGTCAGTCGTAAGTACCTGCGGCTCCCGCTGCTGGCAGCAGTGGCGTGCAATGAGTTTTCTGAGGGCAGAGGGTCACGAGGATCTGCACGGGATAGATACCAGCTGTTTCCCTATTTTAACCAAAATATTTTACAGCCCACTGAAGTACAGTGAGTTGCGACCCTTTTGTTACCTAGATGTGTGAGGGAGTTATATTTCACTTGGGAGTTACTGTACTTGAGCAACACAAGATGATTTGGGCCAAGCAGATCCTCAGTGTGATGCACGTTGCTTCTGGTGCAGCTGCAGGAGAGAGGAGTTTCCCCCGCTTCTTGAGGGAAACGATTAGTTCCAGGAAGGCAGCGGGGCGGTGTCGCCCCGTGGCCGCAGGGCCCGCAGGGTCGCGTACACGCGTGCCTGCTCTCTGCTTCCCTCAGTTCCTTTGAGAATGCTCAGAAGATTGCACAGGCGTTGGCTTTGCAGAGTTGTTCACGCAATTACCTGCGTCTAATGAGGGTTCCCGTGGGCACGTGGAAGGACGTGACAGCAGACCAGGCTCTTTGCGTGTTTCTAGCAGCATTACCTTCTGCACCAAAATGGCAAGTGAGCGATACATGCCTGGCCAGAATAGTAACGGCCTTGAAATAGAAGCATAAATCCAAATGTGGACACGGAAAAGACCGTCCTCGGTTGGAAGGCTGGCAGCGATGGGCTTTCCCCCCTGTAGTTCCAGCAAATGGGTAACATGCCAACGCTAAATGAATGTGACAGATAGAATTTGTTCAGACTGCTGTGTTTACACCCACACGCAAGATCCAAATCATCATTTTCCACTTATTGGCTCTCTTGGCAGCTTGGTCCCTACCCGAACACGCTCCAGTCTTGCTGTTTAATGTCTCCATCACAACTGGTGAAGGGAATTGTGCTCTTTTACAGCTTTACCTTGTTAACATCCTAGAGGTTTTAAATTCCATTTTTTTCTTATGGTAGCCATACAGTACCCAGCACAATTTTGCTGGGAGTTGGGAGCGCAGGGAAATGGTTTGGTCTGGACCACTGTGCACGTACCTAAACACAGGCTCCGTCACGGCACTTACGTGGCAAGCCGAACCTAAACATATGCAGTTTCTTCTCCAAGCATCAGGGCAATACGCTGTCCCCAGCCCAGGCAGTCTTCATAAGCCTGTTATTCTTAGCTCGGTAGGTTTAATTTTGCTAACCTCCGAATCCTTTTTTTTTTTAAAAAGAAATAATTGTAACATAAAGCAGAAATGCTTTCCCTTCAGCACGTGAATACAGCTTACAGTAAGGACAAATAAATGCACTGTTATTCTAGCTTGAAAAACTTGGGAGTGCAATCGTCTTTGCTCTCTGAAAGCTCTCCCGTTGCTGCTGAAGTCGTGAAGTAGGTCACTCCTCGGCGGTTGCGTGGTGAGGAAAGTGCGGTGAGCTGCGGGCTGGGCGAGGGCTCAGCGTCCCCTTGCAGGCCCTGGCGCCACCTGCTCGAGTCACCGAACCCTCGAACTGCGGAGGAGTCGGTACAGCTTTCCAGGAGAAAGCTTCTCCTTCCTGGAGGCGGCTGCTCTGCTGCAGATGGATGCAAGAAGGCTGAATTCCCAGGGGTGATGGAGGTCGGGGTGTTTGCTGCCCCGGGCTGAGCTGGCGCTGTGCTGGGGCGCAGGTGAGGAACAGACTCGGCGGTCGCTGCGGCCGCCCCCCGCGGCCGCTCGCGGGGCCTGTGCTGGCTCGCCTGCTCCTGGGTCCGTCTGTCTGTGCCCTCTGAGGTGCAGCGGGAGCGATAACGCGGGGGAGGATCCCTGACCCTTCACCGCCCTTCAGTGCAGTCATTTTGCTTAAAACTAAACCCCAAGTGCGTCAGGACACGCCGCCCGTCCCCTTGCTGTGCCTCGGGCGGTGCTGGTGCTCAGGAAGGCCCGGCAGCGTCTCGGGGGCTGGAGGGCACCGGGCTGCTCCCCCAAACCCACGCTGGCCAAACGGCTGCAGTTGGGTGATGCAGGAGGTGGCTGCGCTCTGTGTGGCACTTTTCCCCATGTCACCGCTGTTGCTCCTGCGTGAACGTGAGCCTGCTCTGGCTGTGCCCCCCACGCACCGCAGAGCCTCGCGGCTCCCTCCCTCCTGCACCTGGATGCCGGGCTGGCCCTTCCCCTCCGGGCTGGAGCCCAGGACACGGCCGGTTATCTCGGGGAGGTCACTGCGCCGAGGGATCCGAAACTGCGGTCAGTGCCCATCGCGGTGCTGCCCCTGCGGACCCTGCGTGTGTCTTGTGGGTTCCTGCGAGCCCATGTGCTCGGCTTCCTTTGTGCAGAGCTGTTTGACGTGCGGGGATTAAGGGTTTTTCTGCGTGGCCTCAGCTCGACACACGCTCTGTCAATGGCTTTGTGCCCGCTGGAGCTGGGGACACCTCCTTCCCATGGCACGGGGCGCCCCCCTGCTCCCCAGAGTTCCTTCAGGAACGTGAAGCCAGGATGTAGCCACTTGAATTCAAGTAATAAGAGGTTAATGAGTTGCTAAAATATGCACCTGATGTCAAAAAGTACATTCCACATGCTTTCCAAGTCTGTTAATACCCCAAATCCCGTGTAATTGGTGCTCCCAGCTTTCTATGAAGTGAGCTCGAGCAGCAGCGCTGAAATATGACAGGCGCTGCATTTAGTTTTGTTTGTTTAACTTTTCTTTTAGACAGCGCGATGCTCTAACCATCTTCCTGCTTCTCCTCTGTAAACACTGCGTTGCTTTAATTATCAGCGCGGAGAGCTCCAAGAACAATAATGTGCGTGCGCTGCCTGGCCCGGTGCCACTGGTGTTCCACTGGAACAAACGGTCATTCATTTTGCAACACTTTTGAACCGAGATGTTTACATCACACGTTGAGCTCCACGTGGTGGGGTGGGGAGAGCAGGAGTATTTTTGCAACACTTAAAAGTTATGAGTGTTCTGAAATCTCTTGGCATTAGCAATATAAATTGTGGAATAGCGGCGAGTGTTTATGCTCCACAGGGGGAAGGTGTCAGGGATTCTTTGCTGCTGGGCTCAGGCAGGGAACATGCTCCACTTGGGTTTTTCCTTAAGTAATTCACCCTTTTCTACAGTCAGGTCTTGCCTACCTACGATAGCTTGGACGAGCCGTCTGTCAAAATCATGAGCTCCATATTTGCTTCTTCCCTGAACGTGGTCACCACCTTTTACATTACGGTAAGAACCTTCCCCTTCTCTTTCCTTGCCAGACATCGCGCTCCGGAGGGGCAACAGGGATGGTGATTTATCTTCGGCTGGGGCTGTTTCTACTTATCTGTATTTATTCTGAAAGATAAGTCATTTTGCTGAAAGCCGAGTTGGATGGATGGTGATGAACTGAGCAGTGCAGGAGGCGTTTGGAGCGTCCCCGTTTCCCTGGGCAGGGGCAGAGTGGAGCCCCAGCCCCTCGCGTGCCTGGAGCTGGAGGTGCTGCCCGGGCACCGCCTGCAGCCGTTGGAAAGACCTGAAGGAAATTCTGCCTCATAAAGCCCCAGTTATTAAAACTGAGTTAATAATTCCCAAGAAGGCCTTGCCCTGTGAACGGGGCTCCTGCGGGGGATCGCTGGGGCCTGTCCGTGGGTCTGACAGTGAGTGGGGTGTCACCGCTCGGTGTCACGGGCAGCGCTCCCTCGCTGCCATGTCCTCCATGAGACCCCCCTGTATGTGGGAGAAACTTGCCTCTGCTTCTAGGAAGGTCCTGCTCTTCATTCACTGCCTGCCCCAGCTTTTTGGGGTGCTGCAGGGGGGCTGGGGCAGGCTGCCGTGGAGGTGGCCCCACGCTCCTTGGCTGACTGTCCCCAACCCACGCGGGGTCACTGACCCGCACCCGTTTGCAAAGAGCACATGTGAGCATGCTTTGGGGTCAACCCACCGCTCAACCTCTCCTGCCACACAGGTGGGCTTCTTTGGCTACGTGAGTTACACCGAGGCCATCGCTGGCAACGTGCTCATGAACTTCCCTTCCAACCTGGTGACGGAGATGATTCGAGTGGGATTCATGATGTCGGTGGCTGTGGGGTTCCCCATGATGATTCTCCCATGCAGACAGGCGCTGAACACCCTTCTCTTCGAGCAGCAGGTAAGATCCTCCTGTGTGGCTAGGAGCAGTGGGCTGGCTGCCTCGCTGGAACCTTGGAAATGCCCTTTTGGAAGGGCACCTGAGACTCTCTGGCTGCTCTTGGCTGCCCACCTGGGCTGCAGACGTGCTGGGCTCGAGAGACTCCGCTGACAGCTGCACGCTTCTGACCCGGGTAGGTACTCGCTGCCCAGAGGGATGAACCCTCAACTGACAGTGAAATCGTGGGTGTGAGGTAGCGATGCAGCAGGAGGCTCGTGGCCGCATGTACATCTGCTCTGCAGGATGGATAATCGATGGTGCTTTGAGGTTCCTGTCCTCTGCAGAGGAATTCCGCGGGCAGCGGCGCTGGGGCCGGGCCGGGCGCTGGGGCCGGGCCGGGCGCTGGGGCAGGGCCGGGCGCTGGGGCCGGGCCGGGCGCTGGGGCAGGGCCGGGCGCTGGAGCGGCCGGGCGCTGGAGCGGCCGGGCGCTGGGGCAGCCGGGCGCTGGAGCAGCCGGGCGCTGGGGCAGCCGGGGCGCTGGGACAGGGCCCAGCACGGCGCTCGCTCTGCTGCGCCCCCGGTCCCGCATTGCTCCGTCCCTGCCCCGCTGGGGATTCCGGCTCTCACGCAGAAGTGTTACACAGTTCAGAGCTGACGTGGTTCTCCCCCTCAGGAAGAGGGAGAAATGTGCTTTTGGAAACAGAGGAGCCTCCTTATTTCCTGCTGCTCCAGCTGGCATCCTTTTGCCGGCCAACTCGATCTTGCTTTGCATTTAGCTCAAGCTTCTGTTCCTGGCCTCAGAGCTCAGCCCGGCCTCGTTTCTTCTTAATTCTGCCTGCGCTTGCTCATTTCTGCTCTGGTTTTGTTGCTCTCATCCTCGCACCCTGTCAGGAGCCCCCCGAGCAGCCCTGTCCCCTTCCCCAGTGCCCCCCTGGCTGTTTGGGGCCGCTCCGGTGGGCTGGCGCGGTGCGACACGTCCCCTCCCACATGTTCACCTTTCCCAGGGTCACATCTTCAGACAGCCTTTGTGACTATAGCTGGTCTGTCTGATTTAGACTGTAAGTCCCTTGTGGCGGTAGCGTGTTCTCCTCTGTGTATTGTACGGCTCTGAGCATGCCGATGGTATTCAGTAAATAACAGTAAGAGATTGTGGGAATGTTCTGAGGCCTTTGTGTATCTGCATAAATAGAAACCTCTTAGGGCAGGAAATAAAACTTGAGCAATTTATAGCTCTGAATCCTGCCACTTCTGCCTGTGAGAAGCCCCCGGCTCTTTTCTCACGTCAGGAGGGCCTGATGCTGGGGGAAGACGGTCAGTGAAAGCAGCGGGTGCAGAGGGGCGAGTGCTGGAAGCTCCTGGGGGGCCGTGTCTCCTGCCGGGGCTCTGCCCGTTGCTCTTTGGGCTCTGAGCCCGTCCCGTTGCTTTGTCTCCCATCTGCGCAGCCCGGAGAGCGGGGACCTGCTGGTTCTGCAGGGTGCGTGTGTTCGCTGGGTCCTGCTCGGAGCGTGGGGATGGGAACGGGGCATCTGCAAACTCCCGTTGTCATCTCTGCCGCCCAGCCAGGGTGTCTCCCCTCAAGGCGGAGGAGCTGGTACGCGTGTCGTGACCCACTGGGAGCAGCCCTGCTCGGGAGGCCCCAGGGGACGCTTTGCCGCAGCCAAACTGGAGCTCTTCCCGGTGACCGCTCCCCCTCCTCGGCTGCGCCTGGTTCTCATGGCCTTGGCCTCAGGGCCGCTCACCGAGGCCGGACAGCGCAGCGCTGGCACGGGGACGGGATACAGCTGTGCGGCTCACATCTGGGGCAGGATGGGAACGGCAGCTTCGGCTCCATGTCCTCCCTCTCTGCTTTCGAAGGTTCAAATGCAGTTGCCTATTAAAACTGCTCCACAATGTCTAACTGCCCCCGCCCTGCATCCACCTCTGCAGAGACCCCAGCTCGGAGGCGAGGGAGCTGCAGGGTAGTGCTGGGAGCTGCGGGGTCGTGGTGCAGGAGCTCAACTCATTCTCCCCCTCCCACCCTTTCTCTTGCAGCAAAAAGACGGCACCTTCGCTGCTGGGGGCTACATGCCCCCGCTGCGCTTCAAAGCCCTGACGCTGGCCGTTGTGTTTGGAACCATGGTGGGAGGCATCATGATCCCGAACGGTGAGTGGGGAGCTGGGGACGAGGCCTGGGTGCTCGGCTGTTTCCTCAGGTCTCTTTAATTTGCTTTTCTGGGTGGGGTGGCGGGGCTGGCGCCCCAGCCTGCACGGGGCTCGGGCAGCGCTGAGGGAACTCTGATTTCTCCTCCTCTTCTTTGCCAGTGGAAACAGTCCTGGGCCTGACGGGTGCTACCATGGGAAGCCTCATTTGTTTTATCTGCCCGGCTCTTATTTACAAGAAGATCCACAAGAATGCACTTTGTTCACAGGTCAGTGCTGATGCTGCTTGACATCCCCCTAAGCCCTCTGCAGGGCCTGGGAACGTAGTTAATGTGGCTGCAGCAGAGAAACCGCTCAGCACCTCCTCCCGCCTCCCGCTCCAGTCTGCCCAGTACAGGTGGGGGCTGTTCTGGTCGGCTGCTCCCAGCAGCATCACTTATGGGCTTGCAGGCAGCCCAGTGCGCGGCCGGCCCCGGGCTGGAACACCGGCTCTTTTTGTCCTCCAGCAGCCAGTGAAGCATTTATATGGTGCATGAAACGCTGCTTCCAGTCCGCCTTCTGGTGGGCGTCAGGTTCCGTATCTGCAGAACGGGAAATCCAGGCAGCCCATAAAACCTTAACGGCCCTTCCATCCCAACCTGCCGGGGCTGGGAAAAGTCAACACGGTTTCTCAGCGATGCGGTTCTTGCTGCTGACCCTCAGCTTTCTGCTTTCAACCCAAATAATAATAAAAAGGGAACACACGCATAGAGGTGTTGCTTCAGGAATTGATTTTTAAAAAATGAGGGTCGTTCAGAGGCTGTTAGAAGTTTACCTTTTCCCTTTTGCTGCAGTTTGAATTGGCCTCCTCGGGGACTGAAACAAAGTGGCTCTTTGCTGGGCTTGATCTCTCTGGTTCTACAAATACTGGGCTGTTGTGGGGCTGAAACGAGCAGGTTTTGTTTTTCCTGACAATAACTAAATGCAGTGCCTTTTAGCAGCCTGTGCCCCAGCGTTGCCAGTCACGGCAGCGCGGGGCTGGGAGCAAGGTTTTCGGCAAACTGCGGAGTCAGCAGGGGGAGGGCACGACATTTTTGTGGGTCCTACACAACTAATGGCTTTTTCTGTGTTTAATGACTTGCGGGTTTGCAAACGTACATGAAGTTTTTAAGCAGGGCGTATTTTTTTCTTTCGTTCCCCGTGCTGTCTCCGACACAAAGAAATAGTCCGACTTTCCAGCTTTCGCTCTCAGTTCTGACACTGTGGTTCTAACTTCTTTGACTGAAACCCCAAGCAGGAGCCTGAATGCCAGCCTGGATTTTTCAGGGAAACAAAGAGCACTTTCAAGCATCGCTTTCTGTTCTGGCTGGGCCAGAACGTTTCTCTGCAGCGCCTCGAAGCTGCGCCTGGGATGTGCCGAGCTCTCAGCGCGGCTGCCCAGAGGCGACTGGCAGCGCAGCGCTGGGGCCCTCGCGGTTCTTGACCCGAAATGCTGCTCACAGGTTGTTTGTCCTGCAGAAATCCCCACAAAGGAATAAGGGCTTATCTAAAGCATCAGCCCCCAGGTTCCCCAGCATTTCAAGGGGATGGAAGCGAGCTGCCCAGCCCCCTCTGGAGTGATCCATGGCCTGTCAGGTGTGCATACCTGTGCTGAGCGATGCTCGGAAGCGCCGCGGTGAGGACTCACCTGCCCGCAGGCCGGGCTGCGCGGCACCTCCCGCCTCCCCGCCCTCTCCTCCTCCCTCCAGGCCTTCTGCAAAGACTCATTTATTCTTTCCCTGGAGCTCCGTCTTTGGTCTCCTCCTGCATTCCGGCTTTTCTTTGATCAGGCGCTCCACTCCATCAAAATATGCTCCTGTGGAAAGTGGCAGTCGGGGGGGAAGGAGCCGCCCTGGGCATAACCGTCCCTCCCCGCTTCTCCCTGTCTGAAACATGTACGTGGATACTCTCCCTTATCCATTGCCTTTAGCTTTCTTCCAAAGCAGCGGAACTCAACACCCTCTCTTACCCTGGTCTAAATTATCCCGACTCTTGCAGTGCTGCTGCTGGGAACCGGCTTTTATGGGGCCACCAAAGCCCCGTGTTGGGCACCTGACGGGGCTGGCGAGATGGGAAGTTCCGATTTACTGAGCTGGGAAGTGCAAACTGAGTCTACAGAGCAGGGAAGTTGCACTGAAGGCAGTGAGGAGGGTTGCAGAGGATGGGGTATGGGCAGCGCCAGATGCTTGACCAGCACAAAGCCGCTGCCAGCGCGTTGTTAATTATCGTGGCCGGGGCTGGGGCGGCCGCTGCGGTGGCTTGGTTGAGCGGTTTGCTGTGTTGGAAAGACGAGCAGGTAACAGAGCAGTTAAAAAGCTTGAAGTCAGGCGTGCAGGGCTGTGAATGAACCGGGGAGAGTGTTCCCTTTCTTGCGGCTGAGCATCAGGCATGTTCCTGTCCAGGTGTGGGTCGCGTCCTGCCGCCCTGGGGCGGGGGGCAGCCCGGGTTTGGCACAGCCCCGCCGAAGGTCGCGCTGAGGTCTGCAAACACTGTGTTTGACTTCTCACAGGAACGTGTTGACTTCCCGGTGTTGACACAAGCCGGCCCGAGAGGCCCTTCCCGGGGAGGCCGGGGCTGCGGGTGTCCCGGCGGGGGTCAGGACGTGACCGCGGGTCTCACCGCTGTGCGGGTGGAGGAGATTCCCTGCGCCCAGCCCGCCTTCCCCGCCGTGCAGCAGCGCTGGGACCGGCGGTGACCGCGGCCCTGCATTCCTTTGCTGTGACTCTGTCCCTCCAAGTGCTCCGTGTCCAAACCAGCACAGTTTGGAGGGTGTCGTCACTCCGCACAAACGCTGTTATTTTTGCAGCCCGCTGGCGGCTCGGGTGTGGTTAGAGATGCTCAGAGCTAACGACGCTTCTGTACAAAGTTCGAGTTATCTGCTGGGAGGAAGGACGGCCAAGGGAGAGCGACCAGCGGAGGAAACAGCCGCATAAACTTCCCGTCCGTGCCCCGAGCGCTGCTCTCGGGAACAGCCCTCGCCTGGCTGACCTGCCTCTTGCTGCGGGTTTGTCCGTCCTTGCTGTGTCCACACTGAGAGGGGTTTCTGGGGAAGGGTCCCTGCTCTCGGGGTTTGTGTTTCAGAGGCAGGGGCAGATCTGGCCCTGCAGTGCCGTCCCTCTCCTTGCTCCAGGCTCTCGGCAATTCAGCCGGACGCTGTGGGGGTTGGTGGCTCCTCCGCCCGTCTTTGGTTCCTCGAGCCGCTGGGTCCTTGTACCCCATGTTCGCCTTCCTTCAGTTGCCAGGCTGGCCTTGGTGGTCCCTTGAGCACAAACTGCCTGGTTTTCTGTGACAGAAGCATCTCCACAGAATTAAGCCAAATTTGGACCGATTTATTCTGGCTGTCAGTCGCCGCGGTGGGCGAGGAGGAGACGTGCTGCTGGGGCGAAGGTGAGGGACACCGGGTTCCTGCGCTGCCACGTGTGCCCGTACCCGCCGCTCTGGGAAGCTCACAGATGAGCTCCAAATGTTAAACAATCAAAGGCGTTTGAACCCGAGGCATTCAAGCCCTTGGTTCCCCACCAAGATAAGAAACAACAAAAATCCTTTTAAAACATTTAATGTTTTCAGCTGTTTCCTACAGTTCCCTTCTCTCCCACGTTGCTCCTGGTTCCTGTGGCACCAGAATAGATCCTCTTTGTGGAAACGCTCTTCCTCTGCGCTGTTGTTTCTGGAAGAGGCCGGAGCAGCTGTCCGGCCGCAGAGCGCGGTGCTGCCGGGGCCGCGGATTGTCTGCTGAGGAAGCGGCCGAGCTGCGGGGACCTGCCGGCTCCCTCCCGGCCCAAGCGGGATGGCAGGATATCTGCTCTTTGTGCACCCACACGGCGAGGCCAGCAGCAGATTTTACTCCTGTTTCCTTTGCAGCGTCTCTAAGGCCTGGCCCCTGCTCCCTGGCCACGCTGCTTGTCCCTTGTCCCGCGCTGCTTCGCGTCCCGCCGGCCTTTTCCTTCCGAAGGCGTCTGTCTGTCTGCGGGGCTGTGCTGAGAACGGGCTCTCCTGGGCCCAGACTCTGACCGCCCTGGCCTGTGTTTCTGGGCCGCTCCTGGGTTTTCTCACACTCGGTAGCATCCTCTTGTTTTGCTTTTTGTGAATCGGGATGTAAACGCTACAGGGTAAGGATCTGGGGGGAGGAGGAGGAGGACGAGTCCCGCAGGACGGGGTCCCATCGTGAGCCGGTGTCACAGCCCGAACCAGGATCCCCAGTACCAGGTGTTGCACCGCTCTGCTGAGGGCCCGCACAGCTCACAGTATCACAGTATCACAGTATGTTTGGGATTGGAAGGGACCTCAAAAGCTCATCTAGTCCAATCCCCCTGCTGGAGCAGGAACGCCCAGGTGAGGTCGCACAGGAACATGTCCAGGTGGGTTTTGAATGTCTCCAGAGAAGGAGACTCCACAACCCCCCTGGGCAGCCTGTTCCAGGCTCTGCCATCCTCACTGAGAAACAGTTTCTTCTCAAATTTAAGCGGAACCTCTTGTGTTTCAGTTTGATCCCATTACCCCTTGTCCTATCATTGTTTGTCACCGAGAAGAGCCTGGCTCCATCCTCATGGCACTCACCCTTTATATATTTATAAACATTAATAAGGTCCCCCCTTAGTCTCCTCTTCTCCAAACTCAAGAGCCCCAGCTCCCTCAGCCTTTCTTCATAAGGGAGATGCTCCACTCCCTTAATCATCTTCGTTGCCCTACGCTGGACTCTCTCCAGCAGTTCCCTGTCCTGATGGAACTGAGGGGCCACAACTGGACACAATATTCCAGATGTGGTCTCACCAGGGCAGAGTAGAGGGGAAGGAGGACCTCTCTCGATCTACTAGCCACCCCCCTTCTAATACACCCCAGGATGCCATTGGCTCGCGTGGTTCCTACCGCACAGCACCGAGATCGCGCACCGGAGCAGCGTCTTTCCTTTGCTGGTTGAGACTTCTCTAGAGCTGCCTGGTGGAGCACGCCCGGCGAGTTGTTCCTGTTGGACGTGCGGTGGCAGAAGCGGCGTCCCCGGCCCAGCAGCCGGCACGGGAACGGGTGGAGGCCGAGGAGCAGCCGCGAGCGCGGCCGGCGAGCACCGGGCATTCGCAGGGCTGAGAGGTGCAGGGAGAAGATGCAGTTTGGAGAATCGTCTTGGCTCCTTTGCTGCCATATGCAGAGCTGCAGAAATAAGTTGAGTCCCTGGCGTTTCAGGGAGGGAATTGCTGCGTCATAAATACCAATTTGCTGCAAACTTTCAGCTTCCCAGCGTTGCAGGCGTGTTTTCCGTTCTGCACATGGTGGCTCCTGCTGCTGCCGTGGCCCGTTGTGCTGAGTCGCTCGTGGGGAGGCTGTTGGTGCCACCACTTTGCCTTCAGCACAAACCCTTGTTCTCCCACCGCCCGTTCAGCACCATTGACACATTCACAGCAAACCAGGTTCTGGGAGAAGCCCTCGCTGTCAGAACTGCAATGATTAACTAAGTAAAAATAATACGTGAGAGTTTAATTGGACCTCCCTGGTCAGTGTTGTCCCGAAATCTGGCTGCGCGGGTCGGGAGGAGCGGGCGGGCGTTCGGCTGCCTCGTCTCGCTCGTCCTTCTCCCGTCGCCCTGTGGGTTGCTGCCGCTCCCAGGGAGGGTGTTGGGTACAGTCAAGGGCAGATAGTTGGGCTTTTTTCTTACAGCTCATGTAATTAGATTCTTTTAGATCAATTTATCATTAGATAACAAGCCGTAGGAATGTTCCTTTTTTGTGGTGGTCACTCTCTTCTTTTTGAGTTGAAGAAATTCACTGAGCCCTTCCCTCCACAGGATCCAGATCTCATCTTTCTATGTTTATTCTACCTAGTCCCAGGTTTCTGGAAATCACTGAGGATTCTCATCAGGTTCTCGAGCCCTGGCCACCAGGACTCGTGTGTGGGCATCTTATTCTTGCTCTCAAAAACAACTTTTAAACAGCTCCCTGGAAACCTTTCCAGGCTGCAAACAGGTTGGGCACCTCTGTCCTCACCAATTTCATGGTGTTCCGCTGTAGCTGCTGGAAATACCAGGGAATGCGTCTCTGCAGCCGGACTCCTGTCTGCCATGTCTGTTTCTCCGTCCTTCCACGCTGTCCCTTTGCTGTCGAGCCCTCTGGTGCAGGAGCTTTCGACAGCGTCTGCAGCCCGTTGCTGTGTCTGTACACCCAAACACAAACCTCAGCCAAAAGCTACTGGTTTTTCTCTTTCACTTCTTGAATTTCTCTCCTCCTTGTTTGACTTGTGTAGCTGCGCTGAGCTTTGAACCGTTTGGAGACCGTGTTTGCTGTGCTGTTTGCTTTGCTGCGCTAACCGAAGCTCTGGCGCGTTGTGCAGATCATCCTGTGGATTGGCCTGGGAATCCTGGTTATCAGCACGTACACCACCCTGTCTGCCACGGAGGACGCCCCGGTGAAGGTGGAAGCCGTGGGCTTGGAGCACCTGGACGGAGAGGAGCACAGAATTGACCAGGACTCGCTCAAAATCCCAGGTATGTGTGTGCTCGAGCTGTGCTGCCCAGCTCCAGCTCTTTAGGAAAACGTGTTCTAAAGAAGCGTGGTGGAAGCGGGGTCTCTTCCAGGCAGCTCTGTGCGTCTCCCCAGCATCCTGGGGACTTTTCCTGAGAAAAGCCGCAGCTTTACCCCTGGAAAAGCCCGGTGTGAGCTCCGGGTGCCGTGTGGGAGGTTCGTTTGGGAAGGGAGCTGCTGTGGGACCGGGGTCCCCGGGGGGACAGAGTGCGATCTCCTGGTCGGGGTGGTACATACAGCTCCGCGCTGGCCACCTGTGCAGGGGGTGCGGGTCCCCAAGCGGGGCCGGTCCCACCGCTCCTGCCAGCGCCTTCTCCGCTGTTCCAGGAGCAGCCATTCACTGCACTCAAAGGTATGTAAATTTATGGGCACTGACTTTTTTTTTTTGGTTGTGAGGATATAAATTTGGATTGGGTTTGAGCTCTGACAAAGCCTGTGATTATGCCTCAGCTTTGTTTACTGGCTCAGGTTATTTATTGTTTGTTTGCTGTGGCCGTTGATGGAATTACGGCGGGTCCGGCCCGGCCCCAGCTGCAGGCTGGCCCTGCAAGGCCACGGCGAGCAGGTGTCTCCTGACCTCGCGCTGCCCCTCGTCTGCGCCCGTGGCCTGTGCCTTTATTTTATTTTTGCTCGCTTCTGCTCCTGCTTTTTTTTTTCCTTTTCCTCTTTTTTTTTTATGTTCTTTGGAGGCCTTGAAATATCCTCACAGAGATTGAGAACGGAAGCGAGAAAGGGGCTTGTCTCTTCTGGAGATTATCCTCCCTCCCGGTTGTTGGCCGCGTTCCCGCTGAGCAGCTTTGAGTGTCTCCGAGACGCTGGTGCTGCCGCCGATAACATTCACCGCGGGCCGCTCGGCCCCGGCAGCGCGGGGTTCATGTGCTCGTGGTTCACCCACGGCGCGCGTCCTTCCCGGGGACACCCGGCAACCCTGAGCACAAGATGCTCCCGATCCCTTAATCGAGCGCACTCAGCAGGGCCGGGAGGAGGGATGCGATTGAATTCTTCCGTCTTGGTTAATTTTGGAGCAGTAATGGCCAAAGAACAGCTGCTCGTTTCAGGAGTCGTCGCTAACGACACATGTTCTTGCGACTGGGAAAATAGAAAAGAAGTCCCATAAAAGATGGTGTCCGCTGGGGTTTGCTAAATCTCTTCTCCCCGTGAAGCGAGGCGGTGGAGCGGGACGCTGGTGTCTCATCCCGCGTGGCACAGCGGCCGTCCTGCCGAACCCAGCACCCGGCCCAGAGCCCCTGTTGCCGCTGGATGGAGCGATTCCCCCCGGCGGGACGGTGGGTGGGCGCTGCGGTTCCCACGTTCCGCAGGAGGAGCCGTGGGGCTCTGCTGCCCCGGCACAGCGAGGGCCCGTTGCCAGTGGGGGCTGCTGGCTCTGCTGTGGCCCTGGGACGGAGCCGCGCGGAGCAATGGGACGAGGTCCCTGCAGAGCAGCCGGCGCTGGGGACGCGGGAGCTGCTGCTGCGAGAGCCCCAAGCGTGGACCCGTGCCGCCCTGTGCCTGCGTGGGCTGTGAGCTCGACTAGCAATGAGGGGTGGTAAACGGTGCCCTTCTTCCCCCGCGGCTCCTCGGCCTCACCCGCCGTGTTTTGCGGGGCCGGGAGCCTGTGAAGCGCCGCGGCAGCCGCGTCCCGTCCCCCGGCACCGCTGCCCCGGTCCCTGCGCGGCTGCGTCGGGCTCCGCGCTCGGCAGCAACGCGCGGCTCCTGGGCGGGCGGGGGAGCCCCGGCCCCTTCCCGCGCCCCCGGCCGCCGTGCCGAGCCGAACCCGGGGGCTGCGCCGCGGCTTTTTCCCAGTTCTGCCTTCAGCATCTGACTTTTGCCTGTCAGCATGTGAGAGGAGTTTTATTGGCCTCTTTGATGTTGTGGAGACCAGAACTGTACAGACTTTCATTAAAACCCTGCCCTGTGGGCCCTGGGATTATGAATATTAGAACATTGCCCTTTTATGTGAACATGTATTGACCAGCGAAGTCTGAACAGTGTTTTTACTAACGACACCCAAGTGCCCATTACAGCCCCTGCCTGGATTGCTGGAGGTTTACTGTCAGCAGCTCTTCGGGAAAGGTATAAAACCCCTTTCAGAGATGTTCTGCCGCGCCGTGCGGCGTGTGCGCCTGTGTTAAAAGGTTGCTAAGCTGCCTGTGAAAGCTCATGAAGGCAATTATCCATTAAAAAAAAAAAAAAGCTAATTAGGCAATTTCTCTCTGTATTTGAAAGCACCCTAGAGGGTCTCATGGGGTGGATTAAGATTTTGTAATATTTTTCAGCTTCTTACTTGATCATCGCTGCTTCATTTTCTTTCTCGTTGTGCAATGTCGGGTAACAAAGACCCGATTCACGCTCCTTGTGCAAGAGCACCCTTTCCCGGCGCTGGGGACCCTTCTCCATCCATCCCTCGTGTCCTCCTGGTTTGTGTTACGTGGGACTCGGGCGAAACTCGGGGCTGCGTTTGGCTGTGATGCCGAGGGCTCCTCTGTCCTGTGCCGTATCTGGGTGTTTGTCCCCAGAAACGAGCCCTGCCCGGCTGCGTCCCCGCGGCGTCCCGAGCTGAGCAGCCCCCGGCGCCTGTGAAATGTGGATTATGTGGAGCTGCTAATAGCTGCCGAACAGCTCGATCCGCCGCGGCTCTCCCCGGTGCTCTGTGCACCCGAGCTTTTAATAGCGCCTGTGACACAGAAAAGGAGCCATCAGCCTCCTGTAATTTGGGTTCGTTTTTACTGCTGGTGCGTCGGGAGACAACTGTGAACTAATTTTGGTGATGCCATTCGATAACCTTGTGGAATCTGTACCCGTTTCAGGGAGAGGGGGCTGCGCCGGGCTCCCGGGGGGGCTCGTCCCTGCCCTGCGTGGGGCTGCTCGGCACATTTGGGGACAGCGATTTGCCCCCGTCCCTCTGCCCCACTTATTCTTCGTTTTCATTAGCATGAGCTGGTGGATTTTGCTCCATTTCCCTGCGCTGAAGCGGTTGAAGCGAAGCTGAAGCTGAACCGGCACGAGCCGATCCTGAACCCCGGGCGATGCTCCGGGGGGGCGGTGTCCCCCGGTCCCTTCCCCGGATCCCCCTCGGCTCGGGGACACACGGGGGCCCCTCTGGCACCCCCGCCCGCAGCGGCGTGTGCGGACGCAGCTTTTGGCTGCAGTTGTCGCTGCGGTGGCCGAGAGCGATAGGAGGATTTAATGCCTTTCTGGGAGCGCTGCTGCTACCCGAACCAGGGGCGGGGGGGAAGGGAAGCTTTTAGCTTGCTAATCGTGAAGTTTTATTGCAGCCGGGAGAGGCTGTTGGCAAACCACACCACGCGGCGACGGTCGCCGAGAGCCCTGGTTCCCTCGGGGCTGTGCCGAGGCGAAGCAAAGCCCCCGGCGCTGCCCGGCGCCCGCGTCCCCCGCTGCAGACCAAACAGCCTTTCCAGCCGCTCAGCCCGCTGGGGAGGCCAAGGCCGCTCATAGAGCACGGAGAGGCGCGGCGTTACTGCACCGCGCTCCAAAGGGACCCGGAGGGCGACGAGACAGAGCGGTTATTACACATCCCGAGCAAAATTGTTCTCTGCAAACCACATATAGTCCCTTATAGATTTCCATGCAGCGTGAGAGGTCGTTAATTCACACCCTGATGATGAACTTAATTTTGTTTCCTGCTGAGCAAATGATGGCTCGGAGGCAACTTTGTCTTATTATGGTGTGGAGACTCTAATTTTTTGTTTGTGTTTTGTTTGTGTTTTGCTCTTTTCTCGCATTGTTTGCAGAACAGGGACCACGCGGCTGCCTCTTGATTGACGATTGATGCTTTTTGCGCAGCGGGTTTCCCCAGCCCGCGGGTTGTGTCCCGGACCCGGGGGGGGGTTCACCTGCTGCGGCTCCCCCAGCCGGGGCAGTTCTGGTTTAACGCTCCGTTGGCGCTCGCAGGGACGGCCGTCCCGCTCCCTCCTCTGCTTTCCCCTCCTCTTGCTGCCGGGGCTCGCGGTTCCCGTCCGCCGTGGGAACGCGGTTGTGGTTCCCGGCTCCTCCGCCGTCTCCTCCGAGCGCAGCCCCCGCCCGGCTTCATGAACCAATTAACGGAAAAACTTTCCTCGGACGGAGTAACTAATTCGTTGTGTGTTGCTGCGAGGCCGGGGCTTCGCCGGAGCACCCGCGGCCGAGCCCGGCGCTCCCCTCCCGCTGCCCAGGCCCGCGGCCAGCGCCGGGCACTGGCTCCCGCAGCCCCGCTCGCCCCGAAGGAGACGGGTCCTGCCCGGCTGGCCGAGCCCGGCGCTCCCTCCGTGGGCAGCGCGACCCTTGCGCACCAGCCTCAAGTTTCTCATGAAACCCGAGTTGTTTTTCCCTCCCACCGTCGTTCCCGGCCGGAGAACCGCGGGCGGCCCCGCGCACGTCCCCGGACCGGCTGCCAGAGCGTCCAGGTTTCTGGACCGGCGCGGGGTCCTGCTGGCGCGGATCCCTCTGGGCCAGGACTTTGTACTCATTCTGTTGGGCTTTTCCCCCCTAATTTGGGTAAGGCCCACGCAGCTGAAGTTGTGGCAATCTCTTCTTTCCCATGAGTTCATCTTGTAATAAATCGCACCAGCCCTGCGGAGGGGGAGGGGAATATGGAAAGATGTTTATAGAATTAATTCCCCGAAGGAAATCGCTCGGGGGAGGGCAAACGGGGGAAGAGTTGAGAATGTTTTTTTGTTACAGAAGAGTTTGTTAGATGGAAAAAAAATCTGCAGAACAACTTCAGTGCTGGGAAACAATTGGGTTTCCTCCTCCGCTGCTCTTCTGAGGAAGAGCTCGCTCCCTGCTCGCGCTGTGTGGGTCGGGGGGACCGTTCCCGTCCCGCGGGGTGTGGGAGCTACTCCAGCGCTGAACCCCACCACTGGTTTGACTGGGATGTGTCTTTGGAGAGGTGGGGGAGTCCCTGTCCCCCCGGGAGTTTCCCCACGTCACGCTCGAGTGTGCGAAGGGCTGGGGATGTGCACCAAAAGGAGAAAAAGATCACGATCAAAGAGGGTTTGAGCAGCTGTGCAGCTGGTGCAGGGGAGGGGGGGTGCAGCTGGACCCCCCGGTTTCTCCCGCGCAGGGTCCGGCGGGGAGCCGGGGGTTTGCTACCATCTGGCGGCACCGGCTCGCAGCGGCAGGCGGCACGTCCCGGCCTGGCCTGGCCTGGCCTTCCGGCAAAGGCGCCGCGCGGGGAGAACAGCCAGGCGGCCCCAGAACAAAAGCCCCAACCCCTCCGCACTGATGCTGGAGGGAAGGTCGCTGCCCGGCTGGTGCGGGCACAGCACGGAGCTGCCACCCCGGCCCTGCCGAGCGGCGTCCTGCAGCTCCCGTCCGGCAGCTCCCGTCCTGCAGCTCCCGTCCTGCAGCTCCCGTCCTGCCTTTGCAGAGCAGAACCCGGCGGCGGAGGCGGCGGCGGATGACCGTGCTAAACCCAAACTGCTGGGGGAGAAGGAGGAGATGGAGCAGCCGCAGATCAAGGTGCCCATGGAGGTTCCCGAGAGAGAGGAGGACAGAGGGAAGCCGGAGGAGAAAGTGCAGCTCGACCGTCCCGATCAGGGTAAGGGGGGCTCTGGGGGAGAGCTGCCGGCTTCAGAGCTGGAGGTGCACACTGCAGGAGTATTTTAGGTAAAGATCCTGATCTGTGCTCGTTACCTCGTGCACTGAAGGTGATTTAGTATTTGATGCTCTCGGGGCTCGTTGGGAACGCAGCCTCTGGTGAGGAAGGGGAGGCCGGGTTGAGAAGGGCAGCTGGGTGTGCAGTGATCCCGCTGCTTTTCCAGCCGCTCACCCTGCCTGTCGTCCCGCAGGGATCGCCCTGCCCGTGGGGGAGGCTCATCGCCACGAGCCGCCCGTCCCGCACGACGAGGTGGTGGTGGACATGGGGCGGGAGCGCGAGGAGTCCGACGAGAACAAGGCTGTGCCCGGAGCCGCCAACGACCGTCTGCTCGAGCCGGCGCTGGATCCTCAGAAAGAGGCGCTTGGCCCAAAACAAGGGAAGGAAGCGATTGCTGAGAACCAGCCGCGGGGAGGGACCGCCGAGCCCGGCAAGAATGCGAAGAACGCGCTGGAGGTGATGGCGCGGCAGGGCAGGCTGCCCTACAAAGAGCTGGAGCCAGACAAACGAGCGCTGGGAGCCGAGGCGCGAGCTGCCGTGCCCGACGGCGAGATGAAAGCTGAGGCTGCAGGTGACGGGGAGAAATCGAAGCTCCAGCTCCCCAGGAAAGCAGAGGAGGCTGCGAAGTCGGTGGAGAAGGAAGGAGACCCTGGTAAGCTTGTCTGAACAAACTCCTTTTGGCCTGGGATCCCGGAGACCGGGCAGTTCCTGCCTCCATCCCAGCGTTTCCTGTGAATTCGGGAGCTGAGCCCGTGAGCGCGCGGCCCTGTCAGCAGCTGCCGTGGAAAAGGAGGAATCTGGTGGCTTTGACAGCTCCTGTAATATCTGTCAAACAGTTGTTTGCTAGCCTGCTAAATGTCAGGTGCCATGCTGTTCCCGTGCGTCCCTGAACTCACTGGGGACACGGAGCCGGCAGATCTTGACAGGTAACACATTGCTAAGTGCCCGTCTAAAAGCTCGTTAGAACCGTTCTTGCATTTTAATTGGCGGAGGTAGTTAGCGCTGGCTCGCTGCCACGAGTCTATACGATTGTTAAATATTTTTTTCTTTTATTACTTCCCTTGCAGTCATCGGGTTGAATATAAACTGCGCCGGCTTAGGCGGGGGGGACAACGCGGTGCGGAGTCGTTTCAGGGAACATCTGCCGCGGAGCGTCCTCGCTGACTGCAGAGCTCTGTCCGTCCGCAGGTGACAAGCCGGAGCTGCCCGTCCCGGAGCGAGCGGAGCAGCTGGAGCCGCGGAACCCCCAGGAGCAGCAGCAGCAGGACGGGGAGAGCAAGCTGGAGGGTGAGTGTGTGTCCCGGGGGGCTGGGGGCTCCCCTCTGCTCTTCGCTTCGTGCCACCCCGCGGCTCTGCGCTCGTCTGTGCGGTGGCAGCGGGTGGGCTCTGCTCCCGGGGGGCGCGTCGCCGTCCTCTTGGCTTGGTGGTACCGCTCGGATTGCTAATTATCGCCTTCTCGTTCTGTGTTGCAACAGGACTTCAGACACTGGGTGTAAAAGCCAGCGGTGGGTCGGGACTGCGACGGCTCTTCAGGTTTCAAGGAGGGTGAAAGCGCCTGAGTTTCCGTGGGGTTTCCTGTGCAGTCCGTGTGGGACGTGCCGGGGTGCTGCCCCATCGCCCCGTGAGGGCGTCACGCAAACCGCGCTGGGCTCGCTCTGCTCCTCTGCCCTGAGCGGAGCTTCGTCCCGAGCTGCGCGGGGCGGGAGGGGTGAAAGGGAGCCCGGGGTGCTCTCTGCAAACAGCTGTTGGGTGCTCCGGCTGCGGCTGCCCCAGGCCGCGGGAACTCGAGTGCTCTCATTCGATAACCGTCTAAGATGTTTTTTGTGAAGATGGCCTGTTAAAATGCAGCCGAAGCTCCGGCAATGCCGGCGCTCCCCACGGTCCAAGGGCGAGCCGGGAGCCCCGTTTCCGTTGCTCGGTGTGGGCGAGTTGAGCTGCACAGACACGGGAGTTACGTGTGCGTGGAGCTGGGGTGAGAAACGCTTGATTTGGTGTGAGACCTTCCCGCCGTGTGCCCCGCGGGGACCCGGCGGCTCGGGGAGCCCGGACCAGAAGTGACTTCTGTTTCGTTGTTTATTCTGAGCAAAGTGTGAGAATAAACAGATCTCGTGGAGTCAGTTGCTCTCTGGAAGGGACGGAGTTCCCCTGGCGGCCCGGGGGGAATCCGGGGGCGCTCGGCTCGTGCTGCCATCATGGGAACTGGCAATATTCCTCGTTAATCACCTTGTGGGTGATTAGCGGGACGGGGAGGCAGTGCGTGCTGGAGGAGACTAACCTGGACAGCATCCCTTTGTAACTCAAACGGCACTTTACAGGCTGTAATTTTGACATTATTTCCTTCGGGGCGTCTGGGGACAGGGTGAGTTTCAAAGGAATGGAGCTTGTTGGGGTGGGAGGTGAGTGCCACGCGGTTCCCCCTCTCAGATACGATTCGGCACGTCTGGGGCTCCGTCCAAAGGCAGCGACGTGTCCCTGCAGACCTGGGGCTGCTGGTCTGTGTGTGACGTGGCGCTCACGGCTGGTGAATCACCGCGAGGCATGTCCCCCCGTGCCCGTGTGCGCTGTGTGGTGCCGCGGCTGCGCGGGGCCGTGGGCAGGGATGTCCCTGTTCTGTGGGGCCGTGGGCAGGGATGTCCCTGTTCTGCGGGGCCGTGGGCAGGGATGTCCCTGTTCTGTAGGGCCATGGGCAGGGATGTCCCTGTTCTGCGGGGCCGTGGGCAGGGATGTCCCCGTTCTGTGGGGCCGTGGGCAGGGATGTCCCTGTTCTGCGGGGCCGTGGGCAGGGATGTCCCCGTTCTGCGGGACCGTGGGCAGGGATGTCCCCGTTCTGCAGGACCGTGGGCAGGGATGTCCCTGTTCTGTGGGACTGTGGGCAGGGATGTCCCCGTTCTGCGGGACCGTGGGCAGGGATGTCCCTGTTCTGCGGGGCCGTGGGCAGGGATGTCCCTGTTCTGTGGGACCGTGGGCAGGGATGTCCCTGTTCTGTGGGACCGTGGGCAGGGATGTCCCTGTTCTGCGGGACCGTGGGCAGGGATGTCCCCGTTCTGCGGGACCGTGGGCAGGGATGTCCCTGTTCTGCGGGGCCGTGGGCAGGGATGTCCCTGTTCTGTGGGACCGTGGGCAGGGATGTCCCTGTTCTGTGGGACCGTGGGCAGGGATGTCCCTGTTCTGCGGGGCCGTGGGCAGGGATGTCCCTGTTCTGCGGGGCCGTGGGCAGGGTTGTTCGGCGGGTGTTTTCCTGCCAGCCCTTGCCTTGGCTAAGCCGGGAGAACAGGCCACAGGAGCCTCTGGTCACTCTGGTTGTCACCCAGGACTTGTCCTCCGGAAAGACCCAGCTCAGCGTCGGTACCTCATGTGTCGGGTCAATGTTTCCGTGTCGGTTTGTCC
Organism: Columba livia; assembly: GCF_036013475.1. Lineage (NCBI taxonomy): Eukaryota > Metazoa > Chordata > Aves > Columbiformes > Columbidae > Columba > Columba livia. The sequence goes on from NC_088619.1 coordinate 12,994,547, forward strand.
CACCGTGCGGGTTGTTTCTAATGAGAGGTTTGAGTCATGGAGTTTGGGTCTTATTTCTGTGTGTGTTTTGTCTTTTCTAGAAGCGGGGCAGGCGAAGCTGCTGGACCACGCCGTGCTGCTGCAGGTCATCAAAGAGCAGCAGGTACAGCACAAGCAGCTGCTTGACCAGCAGGCGAAGCTGCTGGCGGTGATTGAAGAGCAGCACAAGGAGATCCACCAGCAGAGGCAGGAGGAGGGAGGGGAGGAGAAGCCGAAGCAAGGTAAGGACACCACCCAAGAGCGTGACCCCTCCCCAGGCCGATCAGCGCTCTCAGCAGCTCTAAAATCGGCCAGGACAGATCCGAGCCCCTTGGCACAGGGCAGAGGCCGCTCTGCAGAGTTCATGTGCCTGGCCCTGGATCCCCCAGCGCAGGGTGACGCTCCCCCCAGGCTCTCCTCGTGTTCCACGATGGTGGGATTGCTTCCCCTGTCCCCTGTGGTGCAGGACGTGGTGAGAGGAGAAGGAAACGTGCCGCTTGTCGTCAGAAAAAGCCTTTACGTGTTATGTTTCTGTTCCGCAGCGGAAGCGCAGCAGGACCCCGCCGCGCCCCTCCCCCGGAGCAGGGAGGACGAGGGTCCGGGCGCCAAGCAAGAAGCTGCCGCTCAGCCGCTCGGCAAAGAGCCGCGGGAGCCACCGGGACAGGCTGCCGACGCCGGCGGGCAGCGCCGCGGGGCTGCGGGGACGCGGGGACAGCCCGCCCAGAGGCGCGAGATTCCCGGCGTTCCTCCCAAGGAGCGGAAGGTGCTGCCGCAGAACGACAGAGCCATTAAAAATACAGCGGAGAACCGGGATCCCGTTCACGGGGATGCCCAACACGTTCCAGCGGCCAGAAACCACCTAGAAAAGAAGCCCTTGGCGGAGGATTTAGGAGGAGGTCAGGACTCCAAAGCTGGAAGAGACGTCCACGAGAAGAAGAATTCCATGAAAGCCGTGGAAGAGGCTACAGCTCCCGTCCAAAGAGAACAGCCGGGGGCTGCCAAAGTTCAGGGACTGGCAGAAAAGAGCCTGGAAAGAGACGCGGGAACAGACCTGAAAGCCAAAGCCCTGAGCCGGGTGGAGCCCGGAGCCCTGGCAGCCGCGCAGGACCAGCGGGACGCGGCAGAGGGCGAGCGGCACCTGCGGGCCGGGCCGGGGGCTGCGGCACAGGGGGCGGCGGGCGCTGGCGGGCGGCAGCACGACCTGCAGCGGGACCTGCCTGGCCAGGGGGAGCGCAGGGAAGAGGCTCCTCGGGAGAAGGGGGCGCAGGAGCCGCCGGGAGGGCTGCGGAGCCGGCAGGGACTCGGTGACGGGGCCCTTGCCAACACCGCTGAGAAGAAACTGGGCCCTGAAAACGACCGAAAACCCGAGAGAGGAGTGGCTGCCCACGGGGACCCGCAGCTGGACGATGATGTCAAACCCAACCGCGACCTGAAACTGCAGGCGGACCTGGACCTGCGCCGGAGGAGACGGGACCTGCTGCCTCGCGAGGAGGAGGAGGCTGCGCAGGGGGCGGGGGTCCTCATTGGCCTGAACCCCCTCCCAGATGTGAAGGTGAACGACCTGCGGAGCGCGCTGGAGACGCGGCTGCAGCAGGTTGCGGAGGGCGCGCAGCAGCTGGGCCGCAGCCGGCACATGGAGCAGCTGCCGCGGGCGGGCGGCAGCGTGTGAGCGGGGGGCCGCGCCGTGGGTGGCTGCGGCTCTTGGCCGCGGGGCTCGGGAGCGCCGCGGGGAAGGTTCGAGTGCACCAGCTGGCTTTTCGGCCGCCGCGGCTCAGGAAGGAGGTTGGTCGGAGCCGCGGCGCTTTGCTGGACGCAACGCTGGGACCCGCGGGAGCTGCCGGGACCCCTGAGCTCCGTCCAGGGGACGGTGGCACCTCCCTGTCTGTCGCAGGAGGTGGCAGCTCTGGGGACAAAGCTCCCGCTGTCCCCTGCCTTCCCCTGGCTGCCACCTGCGTCGGCTCCCTGCCAGCCCGGCTCTCAAACACCTCGTTCAACATCCCGTTCGTATCGAATTGCCTTTTCCATCCAGCTCTTGGCTCCGTGCTCCGCACCGAAGTGATTGTCCCCGAGGTGATTGTCCCCGAGGTGATTGTCCCCGAGGTGATTGTCCCCAGGCTCCCCAGAGCAGCTTCCCCGAGGGGGGACCCAGGATCCCTCCCCAGGAACGGCTTCGTTCTGGAGAAGCATCAAATCAGGCGTTGAGAACCAGCTTAGCCATTTGCTTTGGTGTTTCTCTTGAAGTGGGAGCTGTTAGTCTTGCGTGTTTAGGAGATAGTTGTGGTTTAGGAACCTCGTTTAGTAGAAACGCTGCCTTAAACGGGCACAACGGCCGCTGTTGTGCTGCCTCGACTCCCAGGGACTCTGTTTGTTGGCCACACACAAGCAATAAGCCGGAGCTTTGCTGTCCCGCCCTCCCGGGCGCTCGGCTCAGCGACTCCTTCAAAGTGCTTTACGAAGCTCAGCCGGGGGCGCCCCCCAAACCAGCCGGAGTTTCTGCAAGAGGCGACTGATTTGGGAACAAAAGAAGCGGTTGAAGCGGGGACCGGGGGCTCAGGCGAACCTACCTCTGCTCTGCACCGCGGTGCAGTGTTTGTCCTCTGTGTTTTACACCCGTCGCTGTCAGCCCCTGCCCTGGAGACGTGTTTCATGAGCAAGGAGGGGAAGAGCGGCGCTGGGAGCGCCGGTTCCCCCCAGGCTCCCAGACCGTGATTCATCCCTCTGCTCGTTGCTTTGTTTTGTGTTTGTTTTTACATCCTGACTCACGAATGTAACAAATCAAATCCCAAAGCTCTCGCTAGAACGGCTGAAATTTCCCAGCCCGGAGCCTACAGACCTCATCACTGTGCTGGTTTTTATATCCGCGTCTCCACGTGTCTTTGGTAAACGAGCCTCGCGGAGTTTGCGGTGGATGGGACCATGGGGACGGTCACCCCGCTCCGGGCTCCGCTGCTCCGAGGATGTTGTCTTAATTCCTCATTAAAATGACACGGAGCCCCAGGACGAGCCGCGGACCCGGGTGCCCGTTCTGCATCGGGGGACACCCCCGCGCCCCCCGGGAGCTTCTCCCGCGCTGTCTGAAGCACAAGCGACGCGGCCGCAGCCCCAGAGCCGCTCGCAGCCTTTGTGAAGCGCGAGGGCACGGGAGCCAGGGCAGGATCTGCCGGGCTGGATCTGCCCCGTCTGCGCCGCCTGCCCGTCCCGATTTTGAGCTGTTGGTGTGAACACAAAGGACCAAAGACGCTCCTGACGTTCCTCAGCACCGGCTGGGGAGCGGCGGGAGAGACCAGAGGGGAGGCCAAGCTGGTCAATAAAACAACCTGAAGCATTTTGAGCTGAATTCTTTTTAAAAAATTAAAAGAGATCAGTGACGGGGCTCCGCAGCCCCGGGGCCGTGCTCCCCGGGCGGGCAGCGCTGGCTGCTCCGGGCGTGAGGAGTTCTGTTCCCAAGGAAAAGGAGTTTTGTGTTTGAGATTTGCCGCTGGCGCTGCAGGGAGCGCGCGCCGCGCCGCGCCGGGCGGAGGACACGCGCGCTGCCGCCTGGGGCCGGGACAGGCAGCTCCGGGGCGCTGCGCCCTCCCCCAGCTCTGTTCTGTAATTTAAGGACAAGCAGGGTTGGGTTTGAGTCTTTATTTCACTGTGGCGCGTCCAGCCCGGCCCTGCGGTCACCGCGGTTACCGCGGTCGCTGCGGTCAGCACGGTCACTGCGGTCAGCACGGTCACTGCGGTCACTGCGGCGTCGCCTTCGCCTGCGAACAATCACAGATTCGTTTTATTGGAAAAGCCCCTCAAGACCATCCACCCCAACCATAACCCCCCGCGCTGCCCAATGTCCCGAGAACCCCTCTGTGTGTCCATCAGCCCCCAGGGCTGGTGACTCCAGCACTGCCCTGGGCAGCCTGTTCCAATGCCCCACAGCCCTTTCCATAAGGAAATTGTTCCTAATTTTCAACCTCCCCTGGTGCAACTCGAGGCCGTTTCCTCTGCTCCTGGCGCTTGTTCCTGGGGAGCAGAGCCTGACCCCCTGGCTCCAAGCTCCTTTATGCAGGTCAGAGATCAGAAGGTCTCCCCCCAGCTCTGCTCTCCAGTGAGCCCCCGGTCCCTCAGCCCCATCACATTGTGCTCCAGCCCCGCACCGGCTCCGCTCCCTCCTCCCAACCCGTTCCGCACCGCCAGGGCCCGGGGCCGCCCGCGGGGTTCGGGGTTCGGCCGCAGCACAGCGCGGGCACCGCCCCGAGCCCGCCCGGTGCCGGCGCCGGGACCCCGCACGTACCGCCCGGGCCAGGCAGTCCCGCAGCGCCCGGAACTCCCGCACACACTGGTCCCGCCGCAGCTCCGCCGGCCCGGCCGCCGCCGCCGCCACGCACCGCCCGTACGCAGCTGCCTGCGGGGAACGAGACAGCCGGAGCACCGGGAGCAGCCCCCGGGCCGCCCCCGCCCGCCCGCCCGGCCCGGCCCGGCCCGGCCGCACCTGCTCCCCGCACCCCGCCAGCAGCTCCGGGAAGCGCCGCAGCCGCGCCCGCGCCCGCTGCCACACGCCCCGGCCCGACATGGCCGCCGCCGCCTCACGGCTCGGACACCGCCATGGAGGGGGCGGCCGCGATTGGGCAGCCGCGCCGCTCGTCAAAGAAACGCGCCCTCGTATTGGACGCCGGTGGATACCCGCCTCTTCGACTTGTCGATAGGTGAAGTGGCGTGCATATCAAACCGCGCTTGCTCTCTGATTGGGTACTGATGGACGGTCTCCTCTCGGGTTGGCTGGTTTCGCCTCCTGGAAAAGTGGATTGGTCACAGGCGGCACCCACCTCTCGAGCCCCCACTGATTGGTTGCCCGCCGCGGGCAGCTCTAATTGGCGGAGGTGCCGGTTGTTTACTTCCGGTCTCCCGCCCTTTTGCTGCCGGCGTCAGTCTTGTGAAGCACTTCCGCCTGAAGCTCCGCCCTTCCTCGCCGATGACTGGCCGAGCGGCAGCGTTTAGTACTCTCATTGGTGCTCAGCGCCTTCCGGTGGGCGGAGCCGTGAAGCTCTTTTCGAGCCGGGCAGGGCCAGCACCGGGAGTGTCATGGCGGCGCCGCTGAGAGACCGGTTGAGTTTTCTGAGCCGGGTACGGACCGGGGGGGGAGCGGCGGGTGCGGGCTGCCCGGGGCGTGACGTCACTCCGCCGCCCGTGACGTCACCGTCGCTGGGCCCGGCCCCGCTCACGCCGCCTCCCCCGCAGCTGCCGCTGCTGCTCAGGGCCACGGCGGACGACGACGGGCCCTGCCCCGGGTACCTGTTCGAGGAGATCGCCCGTATCCTTGCGGGGGCCGGGGGGAGCGGGCGGGGGGAGCGGGCGGGGGGGCCGGTGCGGGCAGAGCAGGATCCGTAACCCGCCCAGAGATCTCCCGGGAGTCCCCCGGCAGCAGCCGCTGCCTGCTGGAGTTCCTGCTGCCCCGGCTGCAGGGCGGCTCCTGCCGCGTCAAGATCAAGGTGGGTGGGGGGGCAGCCCCGGGGCGGGAGCGGCGGGACGGCGGCGCCGCGGCCTCGTCACCGGAGCCCCCGCCGCAGGTGCTGAAGATCCTGCTGCACGCCTGCGCGCAGGGCTCCCCGCACTTCGTGCTGCAGCTCAGGAGGAACGCTTGCTTCGTCCGGGAGGCCGCAGGTAACGGGGGGAGCCCCGGGGTGCTGCGGGGGAGCCCGCGGGTCCTGCCCGCCGGGGCTGCTCCGGGGGCCGAGCGCTGCCGGGCCGGGCGGGCTCCTGCCGCCCCTGCCCGGTGCCGGGAGCCGCGCGTTCCCCAGCGCTCCCGCCCTCGTCCCCGCAGCGTTCTCCGGGCCCCCAGACCCGCTCCACGGAAACAGCTTGAACCAGAAGGTGCGGGCGGCCGCGCAGGTGGGTGCTGCCCCTGTTCCCGCTGAGCCGGGGGGCAGCTCTGCCGCCCAGAGCCCCCAGGGCCCGGCTGGGCACCCGGATCTGGGCTGCTCCCCCCCGGGCCCGGCTGCCCCCCCGGGCCCGGCTGCCCCCCCGGGCCCGGCTGCCCCCCCGGGCCCGGCTGCCCCCCCGGGCCCGGCTGCCCCCCCGGGCCCGGCTGCCCCCCCGGGCCCGGCTGCCCCCCCGGGCTCTGCTTCCCCCCGGGCTCTGCTTCCCCCCGGGCTCTGCTTCCCCCCGGGCTCTGCTTCCCCCCGGGCTCTGCTTCCCCCCGGGCTCTGCTTCCCCCCGGCTCTCCCACAGGACTTGGCCACCATTCTGTTCTCGGATGCGCCGCTCCCCCCGCCGGCCGCGCTGCCTGCTCGGCCCCCGCCTCCCGCAGGTACGTGTGGGACAGGACGGTCCCTTCGGCTGGAGCTGCTGGTGTGCGGAGGGTCCGCGGGCCGGGGGCTGTTGGGGTGAGGGCAGGCGCTGCCGGCCCTGCTGGCGGGTGTCTGGGGGAGCGCAGGGACGCTGCCGTGGCCCTGGCTCCCCAGGGCTCCGCGGTGCGCGCGTGGGGAGGAACAGCGGTGGGGGGTGACCCCAAACGCCTGCGCTCCCTCTGAACGCGCCTTGTGCCTCCCCCAGGCATGGGCTCCGGCCCCAGCCCCTGCGGCTCCTTGCAAGGATTCGGTTTCAGCGGTGAGAAAAGCGGCTCCGGTGAGTCCTGGTGGTTTCCTCAGCGGGTGTTTCTCTCTCAGGTGTTTCTGGGAGGCTCAGCAGAGCCTGCTGCACCCTTGGCTTTGTGCAGCTCTCCCCTTTCCTAGGCCGTCTGAGGGGTGCTGGGGCTGTGAGTGGGGGCTCTGCCAGGTCCTTCCCTGCTGGGAGATGTGACAGGGATGTGGGAGGTTGGCTGTGGCCCGCGGTTTGTCCCGGTAGTTCCCCGGTGTTCCTTCCCCTTGTCCAGCCAGAATTCCCCCCCAGCCTGGCTGCTGGGGCCGCTCCTCTGTGCGGGTGGGTCCCCGCCGTCCCCTCGTGCCACCTGGCGCGGCGGTGGGTGCACGGGGCTGGGCTGGGCTCCCCGTGGAGCGCCTGACGCCGCAGCCTTCCCGCAGCATCGCCGGGGGAAGCCCTGCTCAGCACCATCCAGCGAGCTGCTGAAGCGGTGGCCCAGGCTGTGCTCCCGTCGCCAGAGCGGCCCCGGCCGTGCCTCAGGGAGCTCCCTGAGGACGCCTACCAGCCTGTGACAGCCCCCTCGCCCTCCTGCAGCCCGACCGGGGCGGTGAAGCCACCAACAGCCACCACAGCGCACAGCAGCAGAGGTAGGTCCCCATGGCACCGGGCTGGGGGCTCGCGGGGATCCCCAGGGGTCCTGGGGCCGGTCTGGGGGTCGGCACGTCACCGTGGCTGTCCCCACAGTGAGACACCAGCCCGGGCTGGCCGGGGGCGGCTGGGAGGAGGCGGACAGCGGGCACAGCTCCCAGGACTCCTCGCGGGGGAACAGCGACCTGAGCCGCACCTCGGACTCCTGTAGCAAATCAGGCAGCGACAGCCACTCCGGGGCCAGCCGGGAGCTGCCCCCCGCAGCCGAGAGGTGAGCGCTGGGCCATGGGGGCTCCGCTTCCCCAGCGCCTCCCGAGGTGCTTCCCTCAGCGCTGGGAGCTGCGCCCGCAGTTTCTACATGGTGAATTTGAGTCGCCCGGTGCTGCTGGGCTGGATTCCTCCTGGCACGCCTTGCCTCGCAGCCCGGGCAGAGGGAGCTGGTTTGGAGGGGTCTCTGCCCGCGGGAGGGTGCTGGGGTCTGTGCTGGGGTTCCCAGGAGGACAGGGCTGGTCCCTGTCCCCACCGAAGCATCTCCCGGAGCAGGGTGGACGCTGACGGCCTGGGCGACTGCCTGCGGGAGGTGGGGCTGGTGTCGGCGCTGACCCACGGTGCCCGGGTCTTCCTCACCCGGGAGGAAGCACAGCACTTCATCAAGGAGTAAGTGCCCGTGGCCAACCCTCTCCGGGAGCGTGGGGCTGGGTGGGGGGTGCTGCGGGGGCTTTGGGGGCAGTGGGAGCCCTTCCCACCCCCAGCTGCCTGCTCAGGGGCTGCCTGCGCCCCCCTCACCCCTTCCCCTGGCCAGGTGTGGTCTGCTCAATTGCGAGGTGGTGCTGGAGCTGCTCAGCCGGGCGCTGGAGGACCCCAGTGACAGCATCCGCATGGTGAGCACAGGGTGGCCGTGGTGTTGGCATAGCAGGGAGGCAGAGGGGGAGGAGGTATGGCCATGCCGGGGTGTTTCGGTGCTGGTTGCGGCACCGCGCTGAGCCGCGCTCTCCTCCCGCAGCGCTCCATGTGCGCCATCTCCTCCCTCGTGTGCTCCGACCTCCTCGCCCCCGACCAGATCTTTGCCGCAACCCGGCAGCGCCTCCAGCAGCTCAGCCAAGGCAGCCCCGGACCTGTTGCCAACCGAGCAATGAAAGTGAGTCCTGGGGTGTCCCTGTGTCCTCTCCCTGGGGCAGGGGGCTCGTGGGGACTGGCCTGCCCATCCTCAGGGACGCCCCGTGCTGGGGAAGGTTCCGTGCGTGTCCCAGAGGGGTGGGAACTCTGAGGCGGGAAGCCCAGGGGTGGGATGATCCCTCCCCGGGTGACGAGGCTGGTCTCTGGACAGCGAGCTGGTCCCCAGGACAGTTTCTCTGCCTGGGAGAAGGTGCTGGGGCTGAGCCCCCGTCCCAGTGCTGCTCTCACTCTGCCTGTCCCGCTCTTCTCCTCCCAGCTCCTGCGGCAGTTCGAGGCTCTCTGCAGGGACCAGCCCTCCCTGAAGGCTACACGCCCGCACTCGGACCCCTCCATCCTCACCGTGGGCACTGCCCCGTGCACCAGGGACCTGCTGACGGATGTGTCACCCCCAGCAGGCGAGAGCCTTCTCCCTGCCCTGAGCGCAGCCCCACTCCCTGTGCCTGCAGCGGCCCCTGGCCAGGAGCAGGGGCTGGAAGCGGAGCCCCCTGGGCCACCCAGTGCCGTGGTGCCAGCCTGGCCCCGCGAAGAGGAGGTGGCCGGCCAGCTGGCAGGCAGTGTGACAGGTGCCACTGGACCCTCCCGCAGCCTGTCCCTGTTCGCTGGCATGGAGCTGGTGGCCCGGCCCAGTGCGGTGCTCTGCCCGGACTCTCCGCCAGCAGAGCCACGGACACTGTCCCAGCCCCAGGACAGACAGACAGACACAGAGGGCAGCCAGGAGCCGTCAGCCTTTGCCTTCCTCAATGTGTAGCTGCTGCTGGGGGCTCTGCCTTCCCTCCCCCCAGGGCCTCTTCTGCGATGGCCCTTCAGGGAAAAGTGAAGGAGCAGCCCCATGTGCCCCTTCTCATGGGGCTGAGGGCAGGGGGGCTGCAGGGGCCAGGGCTTTGGTGAGGTTGAGGTGTCCCTGTCACTGTTGTTTTGCCAGAAGCCCCTGGTGTCATGGTGCCAGTGGAAGGGCCCAGCTTGTGGCACCCCCTGGGATCGGGCAGCACCCACGGGGCTGAGTGGAGCGCGGTTTGGGGTCCCTGGCACAGCCCGGGGGGCTCTGAGATGCCCTGTGGTGGTGGCTGTGGGGGGCAGGCGCACTCCCCGTGGGGCTGGGACCCACCAATAAACCCCGGCTCGTGTCTGGGAACCTGTGGCTTCTTCCTGCACTGCAGCTGGAGATCGCTGGGCGCCGCCCCCTTTCTGCCGGGCGCCGCCCCCTTTCTGCCGGGCGCCGCCCCCTTTCTGCCGGGCGCCGCCCCCTTTCTGCCGGGCGCCGCCCCCTTTCTGCCGGGCGCCGCCCCCTTTCTGCCGGGCGCCGCCCCCTTTCTGCCGGGCGCCGCCCCCTTTCTGCCGGGCGCCGCCCCCTTTCTGCCGGGCGCCGCCCCCTTTCTGCCGGGCGCCGCCCCCTTTCTGCCGGGCGCCGCCCCCTTTCTGCCGGGCGCCGCCCCCTTTCTGCCGGGCGCCGCCCCCTTTCTGCCGGGCGCCGCCCCCTTTCTGCCGGGCGCCGCCCCCTTTCTGCCGGGCGCCGCCCCCTTTCTGCCGGGCGCCGCCCCCTTTCTGCCGGGCGCCGCCCCCTTTCTGCCGGGCGCCGCCCCCTTTCTGCCGGGCGCCGCCCCCTTTCTGCCGGGCGCCGCCCCTCACCCCTCTCTATAACCCTTCCCCACTCCCCTTCCATGGCCCTTGCCCCGCCCTCTTTCCCAAGGCCCCGCCCCCTTTCATGCCGGCCACGCCTATGGTCACGCCCGCCGAACTTGGCACCTCCCTTCCTGCACAGGCCACACCTCCTTCTGCAACTCAGCCAATCCCAGCTCCCCTCCTCGCCCCGCCCTTTGCTTCCGATTGGCAGCCACCTTCCCTTCGCTCCGCCCCGGCTGTTGGGCGGGCCGTGCGGCGGCGGTAGGCTGCGCGCGAGCGGGCGCGGGGAGGCCCGAGGGAGGGGAACCGGGACCGGGGCCGGGGCGGGTGTACGGGGAGCCCCTGGGGATCCTTGCGGGGAATGGAGCTGGGCAAGGAGGGAGCCGGGGCCTGGGGTGCGGCCGGGGGCTGGGGCTGAAGCTGAAGCCCCGGCCTTGCCCTCGGGGTTGCCCCTTTATGCCCGGGCCTTGGGGCCTATGAGGTCCTGGGCCCGCGGTCGGGCCTGGACTCTGGCCTGAGCTCTTCCCGCGGTGCCAGCCCGGCGGTTTCCATCGAGAGCCTTTTGTTGATGCGGGTTGTGGAGCCCGAGGCGTCGCCAAGGTGTCCGGTGCAGCCCAAGGGGGGCGAACCCGGCCCTGCTCCGCGGGTGTCCCGTGTCGGTCCGGGCGCAGCGGCGGCTCCTGCCCGGGGCTGTGGCGGGAGGGGCTGCGCAGCGCTGACGTGGGGCCGGCGCTGCCGCCCGAGCTGGGGAGGGCGCTGGGCTCCCCGTGTCCGTGGAGGCGGCGCGGCCGCTGCTGGACGGCTTCTCGCAGGGGGACGGATCCCCGGGAGCTGCCCGAGGCGGGCGCTGGGCGAGCTGAACCTCGGCCCTCGGCAGGACGGGCTGTTCTGGGCTCCCAGGAGCTGCTCAGCTGCAGCCGTGTGGGGAGCGAGGCCTTTCTCCCCTGTGTTCGCCGCCTGCTGGGCTCCAGGAGACAGTCCTGGCCCGCAAACGGGGCAGCAGGACCTGGCGTGTGAGGTCGGGGCAGCGAGGAGATGCTGCCGGTGTCAGGCGCTGCAAAGAGCTCACCTGGAGCCGCTCCAGGACTCGTGGGAACAAGGAGAAAGGCGTTCTGCCCCAATTTAAAATAGTCACGACTCTGTGTGCTGGTGTTTGCAGGAGAAAGCCAGAAGCGGCGCGTGTGGTTTGCTGGGTGCGCTCCCCATCACCCCCCGCCCTTCCTGGCCCCTCCGCTCCGCCATGAAGAGCACCCGCAGCGGCTCCTCCTGCCCGGGCGCCGGTTCTGCTGCCGCGGACCTGACCCTGACGGGCCTCCCCGCGCCGGTGTCGCGCCGGCCCAGCAGCGCGTGTCCCGCCAAGCCCATGGCGCGCTCCGTCTCGGTCACCGCCGACGGCAAACCGCAGAGGAACGCGCTGGTGAGTGCGGGCGGGAGCATCCTGCTGTGGCCCCGCTGCCCGCACAGGGGGTGCAGGGGTGTCTCGCCGCTCTCCTGACTGCCCAGTGCCGGGCTGAGCTTTGAGGAGCCACCTGGGGCAGGAGGCGGCACCGGGGGTCCCGGGTCCTCCAGGAGCGTGCAGCGAGGCTGTGGGTGGTGGGAGGAGAACTGGGATGCGCCAGGTGCTCATTGCAGCTCGGGCTGCTACGGTTCCCTGTGCTCGCTCCAAATTTGATCGTCCTCAATGACCGCCTGCTCATTAGGGCTCTTCTCAACGCTTTAACACGAGCACACAGGGAAGTGTTGGGCTTCTTCGCTTTTCCTTCCTCGCCCTTCATCTCCTGTGCCAGTTTCCTCCTGGAAACTCCCCAGTTCCTGGTCTCTTTTGCTGGATGCTGTGTCACTTTCAGGCACAGTCCCCTCCATTCCTGCCGTGCTCAGCTGAGCAGGCAACTCCTCGCTCAGTGGGGCTTTCTGTGAGCGTTTTTACAGCAGAAATGAGCCCCAGGTACCCCTGGGCTCCGTTAAGAGTCTCACACAAACGGACGCGTTCCCAGCTCAGCAGCAGCGCAGGAGCCTGGGAGGGAGCGAGGTCTCGTTTCGCTGTGTCTCCAGGAGGGCTGGCAGCTGTGGAGACATCGGGAATGTCACGTGGGGGCTGGCACCTCCAGCAGGGCCCGTTTTGGGTGCGTCCCCGCCTGCTCGCGCCTCTCCCAGCATCGCGGCTGAGCCGGGCGCTGTGTTCCGCAGGAAGACGCGGGGTCGCGGGCGATGAACAACCTCCGCAGGTCCAGCAGCACCACGCAGGTGAACCAGCGGGCGAACAGCGCGCACAGGTACCGCTCCAGCCACCGACCCGTGTCCGTCTGTCCCGTGCATGTCCCCACCCCGCTGTCTGACTCCTCTTGTCCTTCGAGGGAGCCAGAGCCTGTCAAAACCCAACACTGAGCCCTGTCATACACATCAGGTGTTACAGCCCAGCCTTGGAAAGCCAAGGCTTGCGTTTTCATTTGGGTTTTTTGGAGGGAAGGTCACTTGATGGGAATTTGGGGGAATAGAGTGTATTTCTGTGGCTGGGAAGCCTCTGTCACAAAACCCGTTCGATTTAATTCCCAGAGATAGGGTGGTTTGCTGACAGCAGCCCCTGTGGACCCTCTGGGCTGTAGCTGGGCCGTGTTAGGAGGCAAAAAGCTCTTTTGTCCTCCGTTTACTCTGGGGCTGCATCTGGATCTGGTTCTTGGTTCTCTCGTTGCCCTGTGCCCATCCCTGTGACATCCTCTCCCTCCACACGTGGAGCTGAAACCTGAAGCTCTGGATAAAAACAAATCCTTCATAGATTCAGTGACCGTGTGATGATTCTCTGTACCTTTCCCGCCCCGTGTGGAGCGGGCAGGTGGTCAGTGTGCCCTGGCCCCTCACTCAGCGCGCCTGTGTGGGATGAGAACCCTGCTGTTGTGTTGCTGTCTGTCTGTCTGTCTGCAATATTAACTCCAGCACGTGTTCTCTCCTCCTCTCTGCCTTCCCGGGTTGGGGCTGAAGCTCGGAGCAGACGGGAGATTTCCTCAGCTTCTTGGAGAGCGCGTCTGGGGGAAGAAAGAAACCAGCGGGTCTGAGCAAAACCTCCTTGGAAAAGAAAACCACGTGGAACATCCTGGTGAGGACGGGGACACGCGGGGCGCAGGCAAAGCCTCGAGCGGGGCACGGAGGTTTCTTGCGTGGGGGATAAACTGGCCCATGAAGGGCGTGGGTGGTGGCCGAGGCCGTGGGTTTGGCACTGAGTCCCGCTGTTCCGTGGCAGGACGACCAGCCCCGGGCGTTCCCGGGCACCACCGGCCCCCGCGGCCTCGAGCCGCCCCCGGGCATGAGGAGGAAAGAAGCCGCGGTGCTGCTGGCAGCCAACTTCACTGCCAACAACAGGTGGGAGCGGCCGCGCTGAGCCGGAGCTGGGCTGGTGTGGGAGGAACGACACCGAGAAAACACCGGGCGCGGGGGCGCTGGAGCTCGGCCTCTGCGGGGCACGGGGACCAGCGCGGGCAGAGTGGTGACAGTGACAGGCGGGGCTGGCCAGGGCGCCTTTGGAAGCCGCGCAGGAGCTGGATGCTGTGCAAGAGACTTCTCCCAAGGAGCAAGTGACGGGATGAGAGGAAACAGCCTCAGGTTGCACCAGGGGAGGTTGAGGTTGGATCTGGGGCACAATTTCTTCCCCAAAGGGCTGTGGGGCATTGGAACAGGCTGCCCAGGGCAGTGCTGGAGTCACCAGCCCTGGAGGGCTGGACAGAGATGAGGTTCTCAGGGATGTGGGGCAGTGCCAGGGCTGGGTTACGGTTGGACTGGATGGTCTTGAGGGGCCTTTCCAACTGAAATGATTCGTGATTCTATGAGCAAGTGGAAGAGGCTGCTCTTGCTCTAGGAAGGGGAATGCGTAAAACTCGAACCCTTCAGGGCCAGGAGACACTTAAGCCAGGTCTGTGTGTAGAGTGGCCTGAAGAGCAGCTGTTGGGTCTGCTCGGCCGTGTCTGTCTGTCTGTGGCAGGTGACAGCTCCCCAAGAGCGACTCTGGAGAGCTGGAGATGCTCCTCATGTCACGGATGGGTGGAGGCACACGATGTGGGGAGCGGCCGTGGCGGGTTCTGTCCCCTCCAGAGTCTTAACACCACGTCTTCCCTCCACTAAAGGAGCAACAAGGCCGCCATGGGCAACTGCGTCACCACCATGGTGCACAACAACTACTCCACCGCCGAGAAGGGCCCCGCGCCCAAGAGCTCCAACCAGGCCCCCAGCTCCCTCAAGTGAGTGCTGCTCTCGCGCCCCGGGGTCGCGCTGGCCCCGCGTTCGCGCGCTGACGTGACGCGGGACGGGGCAGGACGGTGCCCAGCGGCTTCGTCTTCTGCCTTAGCAATGTCGTCAAAGCGACCTCAAACGAGGACGGCGAAAGCAGCTTTGTGAAGTCTCAGAAGAATTTCTCCAGCAACAACATCATGACCCACAACAACAACAGCAGCGGCAGCAGCGGCAGCCAGCCCCGGCGCAGGGAGGTGACGGAGGAGGAGGCAGAGAGGTGAGGCTGAGCGCCGTGGCTGTGGGGAGAGGCTGCAGGCCGGTGCCAGGCTGGGGGGCAAGCGCCAGGGAGCCGGTCCTGGCTTGTCCCTGTCCTGGGGGCTCCAGCTTGGGGAAGGGTCCCTCTCAGTGCGCCCGCAGGGGCTGATTGACCCTCCCTATGACTTGACTTGATTCTGCTTCTCGTGCAGTTGCACAGAAGTGATGCGAGGCTGGAACAGCTCTGCTGGGAGGACAGGCTCAGGGACTTGGGGTGTTCAGCTGGAGAAGAGAAGCTCCGGGAAGACCTTAATGTGGCCTTTCTGGGCTTAAAAGAAAGATGGGGACGGATTTTTTAGCAGGGCCAGTTGTGACAGGACAAGGGGTGATGGTTTTAAACTAAAGGAGGGAGATTCAGGCCGGATATGAGTAAGACATTTTCTACACGGAGGGTGGTGAGACCCTGGCCCATGTTGTCCCCTCCCCACAGGTTCATCCAGGAGGTGAACTCGGCCGCCGTCACCATCCAGCGCTGGTACCGACGCCACGCGCAGCAGCGCAGAGCGGCAGCGGCGGCTCTGGGGCGCCTGTTGGCTTCCAAACGGGAGGTGAGTCCTGTGACACGGACCCTGGTGACACCCGTGTCCCCCCGGGGACTCTGAGTTCCTCCAGCCCAAACTTGAGCTGTCGGAGGCGGGGGGGTTTTGGCTTCACGTCCAACCAGCCCCTGGCGTGTGGAGAGCCGGGAGGGCCCCGTCCCCGCAGGGACGTGCTGGCTGCGCAGGGGACAGCCTGGGGTTGGCTCCGGGGAGGTCAGCGCCGCAGGCTCCGTCCTCCAGCTCCCTCGGCTGCGAGCGGGCAGACGCTTGGCTGTAGCAGCACAAATCCTGCTGAGTTCTTATTGTCTTGGACACGCTGGTGGCCAGGGGAGGGATGCCCTGTCTCATTATAGCGAATCAGTAACGAGTGGCTCATTAGAGTGACGAGTCATCTGCAGCTATTTGTGTTTCTTTGTGTTTAATTATTTATCCCAATAACAAAAAGCACTGTAGCTCTTGCATGTGAGAGTCTATTTTTAAGCCTTGTCTCCTTGGTGGTTTCAGACCCAGATGACTAATAATTGCATTTGGTACCTAAAGAAAATAAGCTGCTCTGAAGTGGAGCTTTTCTGAGGGCTCTTTACCTGCACGGGGGAGGGCTGGGGGATGGGGAGCCTGGGGATGGGGTGACCGGGGTGCGGGTGCCCTTGCCCCATCCTCTGCTGTGGAGGTGGGTGCTGGGAGCTCTCAGTAACACTCCTGAGCCTCCTCTCTGGTAGGAAAGGCAGCAGCAGATGGAAGAGGGGAATATCCTGGATTTGCAGGAGAGGAAGGACGAGGATCGCCGGAAGATCCGCGAGGAGAAGGCGCGGCTGGCGCGACGCGCGGCCATCCAGGTAGGGACGAGACGAGGCCGCTGTGGCCCGTGTCAGACCAGCTTGTTGGCGTCTGGTGTGCGGGAGCGAGCGGCTCTGCCCCGTGTCCCCGGGGCTCTGCACGGAGCGGGACCGGAGCCAGCCCTGCGCATGATGGAGTGTTCCCCGCGGAGACTGAGCTGCCACGGAGCCCTTTCCCGTTGTGCTCCTGCCAAGCCTTGGCAGCTCGTTCGGAGCTTGCAAAGACAGTGCTGGTTGCCATCTAGTTTTTGGAAAAAGGGTGAAACCCCGTTGGGACAGGGCGAGTGTAACTGCAGCTCCTGGGTGCCCTGGGAAGGGACCCTCCTGGGGTGCAGGGAGCCCCTCGCCCGTCACCCTGTCCGTGCAGCAGGGTGGGGATGGAGCTCCTGGGGCAGGCAGGGATGGCACAGACCATGGGGAGCTGCGTGTTGGCTGGGAGCGTAGCTGAAGATTTCTTTTTAAAACCGCCAGTTTCTCTTTGCCCTAAATGGAATCGTGTTTCATCGGGGGGTGTCGAGGGAGACACAGCAGAGAACAGCAAATGCTGCAACAGCCTCGCAAACACGTGTTTGTGCCTTAAGTGACTTCCCAGAGCGGGGCAGAGGCCGCCCCGGTGCTGCGGCGTTGCTGCACAGAGCCGTGCTTGGCCCTCAGGGTCACAGAATCATTTTGGTTGAAGGGACCCTCAAACCATCCACTCCAGCTGTTCCCCCACCCCTGGCCCTACCCATGTCCTGAGAACCTCATGTCCGTCTGTCCAGCCCTCCAGGGATGGTGACTCCAGCACTGCCCTGGGCAGCCTGTTCCAATGCCCCACAGCTCTTTGGGGAAGAAATTGTTCCTAAATCCAACCTCAACCTCCCCTGGCGCAACTTGAGCCCCTTTACAGAGCAGCCAGGGACACAGAGCAGGGTCCTGTGACCAGCCCTTGTTCACGTGTGGAGCCGACGAGGCCCCGGCTGCCACCTCCCCTCTGCTGGCAGCTGCTGTCCCTCTGCTCTCCCTTTCCCCAGCGTTGTCCTTGTCCCCCCTCCACAGCGCGCTCTGGGCTGTTGCTGTCCCCCAGGCCCATGGCGGCATGTGAAGCGGTGCAGGGAGGGGTTGGAGCCTCCTGTGCTGGGCAGGAGGCTGAGGGCTCATCTGTCCCCGCAGGAACTGCACCAGAAAAGGGCCCAAAAGGCTTCGGACTCAAAGCACTTGGCAGAAGAAGAGCTCGCGCTGGTGAAGGAGAGCAGAAGGGTCGCAAAGAAGAAGCCTGCCAAACCCACTTTGGCGAGGAACATCAGCCCCGCCGGCAGCGCCACCAAAGCCAACAATGCTGGTGAGTCCCTGCCGCAGGTCCCCGGTGCTTTTGGAGCAGCGTGTGATGCGAGGAGGATGGACGGGCAGTTCTCTGGGGGGCTGGTTGTGACAAGGGCCTGAGGAGAGACTGGTTCCTGCAGAGGCCAATTTCCACTCGGCGGCTGCAGAGCCAGAGGAAAGCGGCTTCACAGACCTGAGCTCCGTGCCCTCGCGGGACCCCGGGGCGGAGGACAAGCTGCAGGTGGGTCTGGCGCTGCCTCCTGGGGCTCCTGGTGCCGGCGGCTCTGCTGAGGTGGCTTTGGAGCCTCCGTCGGCTTCTGGGGAGATCCGGCAAACTCTTTTACCACAAGGTGTGTTGTCTTGTTCCCCAGGATGTGAGCTCCAGGGAGACGGGTGGCGAGGAGCTGGAGACGATGGTGACGGCTGTCAGCAGGGCGCAGTCCAAGGTCACGCTCAACGAGCTGCTGGACACGCTCAGGCTGCTGGAGGAAGAGCCGGAGCTGCTGCCCCCGCCAAAGCTCCTCAAGAAGGACAGATACGCCTGGATGGACGGGGTGAGCAGGGCTGCGCTGGGCTCATCGTCCCCAGCCAGTGCTTACTGGGAGGGCAAGAAACGCAGCTGGTTCACTGCTGGAGAAGGCGGTGGAGGAGTTTGAAGGCAGTGGAGGAGTTTAGTGCAGCTGGGGCTTGGGCATTGAAAAGAGAAGTAAAACCATGCGAGGGCTGTGGCGGGAGCGGGGTCAGCACTGGGGATGAAGCTGGTTGCTGGGGTGCGGTGGGAGGACTGGGCTTCAGAAGAGCCAGCAGCTCGTCTCCCCAGTGCTCACTGCAGTGCTGCCTGCCCAGCAGGAGCCCAGCTCCAATTCCCTGACTGCTGACAACCTGGAGAAGTTTGGGAAGCTGAACCACTCGCCGGGGGTCCCTGAGGAGGGGGCCCTGCTCTCCGAGGCCAAACTCCAGAGCATCATCAGCTTCCTGGACGAGATGGAGAAGTCGGAGCAGGAGCGGCCCTGCTCGGCTGCCTCGGCCACGCAGCGGGAGGTGAGTCTGTCTGTGCTGGGGAGGGTCTCCCGTCTCCTTGTTTGCTTCCAGCTGGTCCCCACCACCTCTTAATCATCTTTTCCGCTGTGGCAGGGTCTCCTCCTGGAAGAGGAGCTGGCTCACTTGGAGCAGGCGTCGGCTGTTGCCACGGAAGTCACAAGCTCCATCATGAGGCTGAAGCTGGAAGTGGAGGAGAAGAAGCGAGCCGTCAGCCTGCTGCAGACAGCCCTGGTGCGTCAGCCACACGCGCCTGCTTGCAGGGAAACCAAGGCCAAGAGCCCTGGGCAGATGTTTCTCGGGGCGGTGGCTTCGAAGTGTGAGATCAGGGCTCTGTGTCCCCGGAGCACCGCGGGACTCCTGGGCGGTGTGAGGCGCCGTTGGGCTGCAGGCTCCTGGGCAGCCGCAGTCCCAGTCCCTGTTAGCGGGAGAACGATATGCAGGGCCCTTCCCCCTCTCGTGGGGGCTTCGCTCTGGTTTCTTCTTGCTGCCCCCCGGGTTGAAACCCTCCCTCAGTGCCCACCCTCGGTCAGGACCTGGCTGGGCCCTTTTCCCGAGTCCCACGGGGGTGCAGGTGTTCTCACTGACAGCAGGGCAGGACCCAGGTCCCTGTGAGTACCAGGGACTCGGATTTAGCTCCGTTCCTCCTCGCTCTGGCCTGCAGTGCCTTCCAGGGCCGGTATTACCTCCTGTACACGTGCTGGCTCTGGTGTAACTTCTCCCCCTAATGCCTTGTGGCTGTTCCTGCATCCAACAGGCTCAGCAGAGGGAACTGACTGTCCGACATGTCAAACAGACTGAGAAGGAGCTTGGCCACCAGCTGAAGCTTCAGAGGGAGCAGTACGAGGCAGCTATCCAGCGGCACCTGGCCTTCATCGACCAGGTAGTCATCTCCCACCCCCGCTCTGAAGCTGGAGGAGGAGGCGGCTGCACCCAGCCCGGCTGCCCGGTGCCTTTTCTTCGCCCTGCCCAGCTCATCGATGACAAGAAAGTGCTCAGTGAGAAGTGTGAGGCCGTGGTGGCTGAGCTGAAACAGGTGGACCAGAAGTACGGCAAGAAGCTCACGCAGATGCAGGAGCAGCACGAGCTGGTGAGGGAACAGGGACAGTGGGGGACAGGGAGAGGAGATGTGCCACGGCCAGCGTTGGGTGGTGTTGCTTGAGTGTGGTCTCTGCCCGGAGCAGTGCGGTCTCTCCCACCTCGGTGGGGCTCAGTCGTTCTGGGGAGCCTTTCTCTGAGCGCAGAAAGTCCGTGTCACCCGCGGAGCTTTGCCCTGGCTCCCCAGGAGGCTCCTGTCCCCCGCTGCCCAGAACCAGGAGCGTGGGACTGAGCAAGGGACAGTCCCCACTCCCGAGGCTCTGCTGGGACAGACCCACACGTGCCTCTGGGACGGGGCTGTGGCCGGGGGGTCTCACTTGGGCAGAGCTGACAGCAGATGCTGGCACAAACCAGGAGACTTTGTCCCTGTGGCCAGATCCTCTTGAGCTGGGCGACTTGAGTCCCTTTGAGGAGCGGGGATGCTCTCAGAGCTAAATGGGGATGAGGTGACGAAGGAACACGGGGTGCAGCAGCAGTATTACCAGACCCCTGCGCTGTTGGCCTGACCAGCACCCAAACACGGGGTGTTTTCCTGTGAGCCCGTGCAGCGGGTCTGTGCCTCGGGGACGTGCTGCGCGCTCGGGGAGCTGCAGGGAGTCCCCACGGGGGACAGCTCGGCTCGCCCCGGGCAGGGGCAGCCTGGGGGCACACGGCTCGGAGCTGCTGTGGGGCTGTGCCGCGGGCAGGCGTTTGCACCGCTCCGAGCCCGTTCAGACCGTGGCCCTTGCGCGAGCAGGGCGCAGACTCGCGTGACTCACCGTGCCACGCTGCTCCAGCCTGAGTTTTGAGTCCAGCTGCCGTGCGCGTGCCTGGGCTGGCTCTGCCCCCGTCCCGGCCGTGCTGCCGGGCCCTGGGTGTGTTTGGTTGTGCCCCCCTCACTCCCATGGGACCCCTGCCCGCTGCTCTCGCGTGTGCATGGCTGTTCGGTTTTGCCTCTCTCCGTCCCATCTCTCCAGTGGCTCCGCAATTCCCCTTCTCTCTCCACCCCCGCTCTCTTTCTCCCCAGGTCTGGCGCACTTTGGGCCCCTTTTGTGAGGTAAATGTGGTCTTTGCTCTTTTTTGTGCCTTGCCCTTCTGCTCTCACGCCCTGACCTGCTCCAGCTCCACTGGGCTGGGACCCCCTGCTCAGAGCCCTGGGAAGGAGCCGTGTCATCCTGTCACCCCGTCACCTGGCCCCATACTCAGCTGCTGCCTCCAGACTCTCCCATCTCCCTGTGCCGATTTTCCTGCCTTTTTTTCCCCTAAAAGCGAGTCCTGGGCTGTGCGGGCGGCCGCAGCCATTCCCTGCTCCTCTCTGTGCGGTGGCCATGGCGTGTCCTGCCACACACTCGTCCTCTGGAGCTGTGACATGTCCCATGTCCTGTGCATGGACGTCACCTGCCTGTGCCGAAATGGAGCCGTTTCTGGCCAGGCTGGGCTTTGCACCTTCATCTCCAGAAACCCCAGCACAGACGTGTGTGGCCAAGTGCTGTGATCGGCTTTTGCGGGGGCAGAGCCCTGCGGGTTCTCCGGCTGTTTTGCCGAGGAGGGAACTGCCAGCACAAGAGGAGATGACAGCAAACGCTGTGCCTGGGCTGTGGCCTCTCAGGCTGTGAAGGGTTTTGGGCTGCAGTGGTACCGCGGTGCTGGGAGGTCTGTCTGTCCCTCTGTCCC
Organism: Columba livia; assembly: GCF_036013475.1. Classification (NCBI taxonomy): domain Eukaryota; kingdom Metazoa; phylum Chordata; class Aves; order Columbiformes; family Columbidae; genus Columba; species Columba livia. The sequence continues at coordinate 13,015,563 of NC_088619.1, forward strand.
ACCAGGGGAGAGGGAAGGAATCGTCTTCACCCCCCAGGCAAAGCTGCTGCCGGACGGGCTGCCGTGCGGGGAGGGCGCAGCAGCCCCGGCTCCTCTCCGCTCTGCCGGAGCTCGCACGTCACAGCCAGCGGGCGCTTTCCCGAGGGTTTTGTTCTTCTGGGCTGTGCTCAGGGTCTGTGGGGCAGTGGCAGCTCCACCCCGGGAGGGGAGAGGAGGGGGTGCAGGGAGGGCACACGGCTGGGGAGCGCGCCCGTGCGAGTCCGTGTGGTTCGGGATGTCTGCTCATCCGCAGCTCCCTTGGGAGCCGCTCCCAGGCTGACAGGCTTTTGTCCCCTACCTCGTCTCTGACATTTCCCTGTTTGCTTCCAAACAGGAGATTAAGAAACTGAAGGAACTGATGAGCGCGACCGAGAAAATCAGGCGGGAGAAGTGGATCGATGAGAAAACCAAAAAGATCAAAGAAATCACGGTGAAAGGTGTGGGCAGGTTCCCTCGGTGGCGGCTGCAGCTGGGTGGGCACAGGGGTCAGGTGGGTGCAGGGGTTGTGTCTGTGCTGGTCCAGAGAGCAGATGTGCAGCAGGAGCTGCTGGTGCTGGTGTCTGGGCAGCCCCGTGGCTGAGCCGTAACTGTCCTTCCTGCCGCGCCAGGGCTGGAGCCAGAGATCCAGAAGCTGATCGCCAAGCACAAGCAGGACATCAAGAAGCTGAAGATGCTGCACGAGGCCGAGCTGCTGCAGTCGGACGAACGGGCTGCCCAGCGCTACGGCCGGCAGGCGGAGGAGCTGCGGGACCTGCTGGAGCGGGAGAAGGAGGAGCAGAGCCAGCGGGAGCGGGAGCGGGCCCGGCAGCGGTGCGGCCGTGCGGAGGGGGCGCGGCGGGGTTTGGGGCTCACAGCACATGCTGCTGCATCCCATTTGGGGCAGGGGGAGGTGGGTGCACAGATGGACGCCCAGAGCTGGGCACGTCCCTGAGGCCGCTCTGCCTGCAGGTGTGAGCAGCAGCTGGAGCAGGAGGAGCAGGCGCTGCAGCAGCAGCGGCGACGGCTTTACGCCGAGGTGGCCGAGGAGAAGGAGCGGCTCAGCCAGCAAGCGGCCAGGTGAGCGTGCCGGGGCTGGGCTCCCCCGGCGAGGCTGTGGTGGGAAAAGGGCTGGTGCTGGGGGCCAAGGGCTGGAATTGGGGGGCGAGGGCAGCACGGCGGGGCCGGTGCGGGAGCTGGGAGCTGCGGTTTGTGCGGGCAGGCAGCGAGCGGAGGTGGAGGAGCTGCGGCGGCAGCTGGAGGCGAGCAGCTCGGCCGTCACCCGGGCGCTGAAGGAGGAGTACGCAAAGGAGAAGGAGGAGCAGGAGAGGCGGCATCAGGTCTGGTTTTCCCCTCGCCTCTTGGCCCCGAATTGCTGTTCTTGGTCCAGTTCCCAGCGCATGGCTGTGGTGACGTGCTGGCACTGCTGAGCCCCATGCCCCCACTGGGATGGTGCTGAGGGCTGCTCCAGGGTGCGGGATGCTGTGGCTGCTGGACCTGAGTGGGTGTCTTGTCCCTCCACAGGCAGAAGTGAAGGTGCTGAAGGAGCAGCTGGAGATGGAGAAGCAGGCCTGGGAGGCGAACTACGTGAAGAAGGAGGTAATGGCAAGCGCTGCCTGTCTCCAAAAGAGGAGATCCAAGAGGAACCGAGGCACCATTTGCCATCTCTGTCCCCAGGAAGCCTGGCTGCTCTCCCGGGAGCGGGAGCTGCGGGAGGAGCTGAGGAAGGAGAGGGACAAAGAGATCGAGTTGGTGATCCAGCGCCTGGAGGCCGACATGTCCTCGGCCAAGGAGGAGTGCGAGAGGGCGGCGGAGAACAGGTACAGGGAGTGGGATGGGGCAGCCTGCGAGCCCCAACTCCTCCGGGCTGGTCCCTGAGCCCTGCGCGTCTCCCCAGCGAGCTCTGGATGCTGCACCTGGCGGGTGTGAGCGGCATTTAGTGCAGGATGGAGCGGCTGGTGGGGGAGAAGTTTAACCTCTCGCTGAGGGAACAGCCCTGGATCTCCAGTGGGGCACATCCCCCCGTGCTGCTGCGTGGCGGGTCCTCTGCAGCGCCGGGCTGGGCCGGGCTGCCCGTCCCGTCCTCCCGGCAGGATCAAGAGGATCCGAGACAAGTACGAGGTGGAGCTGCAGGAGCTGGAGCGGTCGGAGCGGAAGCTGCAGGAACGCTGCAACGAGCTGAAGGGGCGGCTGGCAGAGCTGGAAGGGGAGAGCGTTCGTCTGCAGGGGCTGCTGAAGCACAAGGAGCAGGAGGTGGAGGAGATCCAGAAGGTGGGTGGGCAGCAGCGCCCGCTCTGGCTCCTCTCCCTGCGGTCCCCTGTGCCTCTCAGCGCCTTGATGCCACCTCTGCCCTGCCAGGTGAGGGACCAGCTGGTGCAGGAGCGGACCGGCCTGGCAGAAGCGATCCGGCAGGACTTCGCAGACAGGCTGCTGGGGACGGAGGAGGAGAACAAGCGGCTGAAGGAGGAGATGGTGGAGATGAGAGCCCGGCAGCGCCTGGAGCTGGACAGGGTGGCGCGGGAGAAGGACAGGGAGCTGGAGGAGGTGCACAGGAGGTGAGGCTGCGGCTCAGGAGCATGTCCGCGGTGCCGCGTCCTCAGCCGTGGCTGCCAGTCCTGTTGGCAGAACGGGCAGCAGAGTCTCACCCGTGCTGGCTGCTGGCTCAGCCGCTGTGAATCCTCTGTCCCTTCTGTCTGGCCTGCTCTATGTCCCCCTGTCCCCAGGGCTGCTCCTGTGTGTGTCTGGAGGACACGAGTGGCAGTGGAGCGATGTGACGGCTCCTGCGGGAGCTGCTGGGTCAGGGCTTGGCCGGCTGATGCGCAGCCCTGGGGGTTGAGGGCAGTTGGGACGCCCTCAGGATGCTCTGGGGACACTGGCTGTTGGCTGCACAGCGCCCCGAGACCTGGTTCATGCGTGGGGCTGTGGCACTGCGGGGCTCTGGCACTGTTGGGCCGTGCCCTGGGTCTCGGCTCCATCCTGCGCTCGGTGGGAAGACGGTGCTGGGAGCGGGGAGCCGCGTCAGGCAGGGATGTGCGTCCTCCTCTTCCCTCGGGTCTGCCTGCTGGGGAGGGATTTTGCAAGGGGAAGGTGAATGGGCAGCGTTGTTTCCTGCTGGGGCAGAGCCGTCCCTCCCGTCGGTGTTTGTACGGAGCTGCTCACCGCCCGCCCTGACGAGAGGCTGCTGTAGGAGCTCACGGGTCTCGGTGGCTTTCCCAGGTCCTGATTCCTACTCTGAGAGCCAGAGTGACACCTCGATGCCCTGTCCCCTTCGGTCCCTCATGTGTGCCCTGGCCGTGGTTGAAACACAGAAAGTGTGGGGCTGAGAGCGCCGCGGGGGAGTTCCAGCCCCATGTTCTGGCGTCCTCAGCCCCTCTGTGTCCGTCCGCTCAGGGTGAAAACGGCCGTGGTGCGGAAGGAGGAGAGCGTGAGCAGCCTGCGGAAGCAGTACCAAGTGAGTGAGGGGGCGGCCGGCCTGGCCCCTGCCCCGGGGCGTCGTGGCACAGCCGGCTCCCCTCCCCGCGCTCTGTTGCAGGCGGCTGTGCAGAGAGCCGACCGCCTGGAGACCCTCCTGGAGCAGCAGCGGCAGCAGCTCCTGGACGCCAAATGAGCCCCCGGGCCCCCACCACACCAGGGAGCGGACACCGACGTGCGTGTGGGGCTGGGGCCGGGCCCCCTCCCTCCCTCCACCCGCCGGTTTCCCAGCCTGGTGCCGCGGCCGTGTGCTCTGCCGCGACCCTCAGGAGTTCAGTGGTTGTTTTAACAATAAACCTGTGCTGGTTTCTGCCGCCGCTTCTGCTCCGTCTGTCTCCCCTGGGTGAAGGGGGAGCACCACCGGCATCGCTCACTTCTTTTTCACCGGTGCATTTGTCCCGCAGCCCCGGTACCTGCAAATCTCTCAGCACGCCCTGGCAGCGACAGGAAACGCCTGGGCCGGGCCGGGGTGTCTGTTTCCTCTCGGCGGGACCGTGCGGCTGCGGCCTCTTCCCTCCGAGGAGCGGGGGCTTGGCTGGGCCGGCTCATGTTTGCCCATCACAGTCCCACGGTGTTTCCCGTCCCTCGGGTGGGCACTGTCAGGTTCCCAGTCCGTCAGGGACACCGTGCCGTGGTGCAGGGGGGCGCAGAGGGGCCCTTTGTTGCCCTGGGAAGCTGCAGAGGAGCTCAGCCGTGTCCCAGCACTGGCGTCTGTCCTGGCGTGGGCTCCTGGCTGCAGCTTCCCAGGGACACGTGGTCCCAGGGCACCCAGGGGTGTTGGCACCCCACGGCTGCCCCTTTGGCACTTGGTGCGGGTGTTCTGGGGTGCGAGCGGCTCCCCCAGCCCCTGGTCCTGCTCGGCTCTGTTCCCCCCTGTTCCTCGGACCTGTTCCTCCTGACCAGGAGCTGCCGCCGTGCTGGTCCCGGCCCCCCCTCGCTGAGCTGCCCCTCTCGCCCGCCCAGACACGCAGCCAGGCCGGGGAGCAGCACAGCCCCGTTTTCCTGGGAAAGGTTGGGCATGGTGCTTGTTTTCACCGTTGTGTTTCTAACGACCGTTTCCTGAGCGTCGCTTCCGTCTTGCAGCCCTTCGCAGCCTCCGCTCGGGCACTCAGCTGTTTGCCAGCAGCTCCTGCTCCGTCCCAGCGTGGCCCCGGCTGGATACTGGACACTGTTGTGGTTAAATCGATTTAAGTCATGAGAAATCCGGTGTGAGGAGAGAAGAGGGGCTCAGCCCCCTTGCCACCTTTACGGGGGGCTTGTGCCTCTGTGCAGCACTGTTGATCGTGTGTAGGACAGCAGCACCCTGTGCCCCGTCTGGTGTCACCGGCTGTGGGGTGAGCACCCATGCAGGGTCCCCTGGGTGTCCCGGGTGCCAGCCCAATTCCCACAGCTCCCCTGGGGCTCAACGCCCTCGGGCTCAGCCCTCCCCTGGGGCTCCTTTGCAGCGCTGCCCCTCCCTGGCATCACCCGGGCTCATTTCTAGGCCAGCGCCTGGTTCAGACATGAATAAATCAGCAACGTTGCATAACCAGGGATGCAGATTTTTGCCGAATGGCTGCCTGTGCCCTGCTGCTGCGCCAGCGCTGGGCACCCACCTCCCCACACCCCGCGTGTCCCCTGGCACTGACAAGCCCTGTCCCCATCCCTGCTGGCCAGCGGCACGGCGGGCGGTCAGCGAGGCTGGCCGTGGCGGTGTGGCTGTCGCAGGCTTTGCCAAAGATCCCCAATTAAGCAGCCCCTCTGCCCCCACCCAGGATTAAGTGGGATGAGTGGAGCCTGTTAGCTGCCGGCGAGCGCGGCCACGGGGCCGGGAAGGAGGTCAGGAGCGCAGGGAGCTTTTGGCAGCTGCCGCGCAGAGATCGCGGCTCAATCTGGTGTCTGCCCGGGAGGGGATTAGCTGTGGCCCCAGACAAATCAGTGAGTTGGCAGGATCCATGTGGGGTAATCTCCCCTGCTAATTGGGGCGAGTGTGCTGCTCGCCGGCCTGAGATGCGGCAGCAGCGCCCGGCCGAGGAGGGGACGTGGGTTGGGGCTGCCGTGCGTGGGGTCCCGCCAAAGCCACCCGCTGCCCCCGCCCAGCAGCAGGACGGCCTCGAGCCTGTCCCATCTCCTGCCTCGAGCCTGTCCCATCTCCTGCCTCGAGCCTGTCCCATCTCCTGCCTCGAGCCTGTCCCATCATCTCCTGCTTCATCGTGTGGACCAGCTACCTGTTCTGGCTGCACCGAGGGCAGCTGGGATGGGTGGGTGCTGGGGAGGGCTCTGCGCAGCCGCCCACCCCCGCCTGCATCCTGGCTCACGGTGACTCAGCCAGCACCAGCTCAGCCGCGGGGCTGCCCGTGCAAACCGCCCCAGCCGCGTGGCCACCTGCTCCCTGCGGGACCGCGGGTGTGGATGTCACCGCGGCTTGGAGAGCACAAATGAGCCCAAATCCCCCAACGCGCCGGGCGCTGTGCAGGGGCAGCGCAGGGTCTGCTCGGCTGCTCTGAAGCCCAGGAAGGCATCTGGGGGAGCTGAGGGGCTCCCACACTCCAGCACTCATGGGGATGTGGCCCTTTGCTCAGCCAGGAGGGATCAAGGATGCGGGGCGGCTGGCAGGGGGATGCCCATGGGCTGTGCCCCAGCCAGGCTGCACCAACAGCAGAGTGAGTGATGGGGGTCAGTGGATCCCCCATCCCCTCACAGAGACCCCAGGGCTGTGCGGCTCTCAGCTGCTCCGGAGCAGCAAAATCGGAGGCTCGAAGAAACGAGCTGGCTCTGGCTGACGGGAGCGTGTTTGTTCTCCCAGCAGCCTGTAATTCTTCCAGCCCTGGATCTATTTGTGGCGACATGACATGTGCAGCGTGGTGTTCTTTGCAAGCTTGAAGTCTTGTAAAAAATTAATCGTGTACGCAAAATTTGGCTTTAAATATTAAAACCGAATGGGGGGAAGCGTGAGCCCCGCTCTGAGAGCTGAGCTCTGAGCGGGGTAAGATGGTGTCCTGTAGTGGTGGCTCTTTGGGACAGGATGGGATGGTCTCGCCATGGCCCCAAAGGAAAGTCCAGCCCTGGTCCCTGGAGCATGGGGGGGCTGTGACCGGGGCTGGTCGGGAGCTGCCCAGAGCTGTTCCCTGCCGGTGGGTCAGCACTGTTGAGATGTTGAACATCCCATGTTTGGAGGGCACAGTTCCATGTGCTGGGGCTGCAGCGTTGAGCACACAAAACCGAGGTGTGTGGCCCCTCAGTGGGGCAGCCCCCAGCCCGACGGGACCCCCGGCCACAGGGCTGGCCTGGCTGGCTCTGTGGGTGCTGGGCAGGGTCTGTGACCCCTCGTCCCGGGCTGGATCTGGGCGCTGTGGGGCTGCGGGTGCAGAGGTGTGGGGTGCGGGGGGTGTTCAGACAGGGTTCAAGGTTGAAGTGGGTGCTGGGGGCAAGGGAGCGGTGTTGGGGCACAGCCGCCTGTCCCGTCTCTGATCCCCATTCCCGGTCCCGGGACGCCGGCGGTGCCCGGGGCGGCTCAGCACCGGAATAGCTCCGGGGGGGCGGGGGCTGCCCCTGGAGGGGGGTCCCGGCTCCGCTCCTGGAAGGTCTCGGGGGGGTCCCGTCCGGTCCCGTCCGCCTCGGCCGGGCCGCGCGGGGGCGGCGGCGGCGCGTCCCGGGGGAGCGGCGGGTCCCGCTGCGGGACCGGGGCTGCGGCTCCGCCACCTGCCGCCCCCCCGCCGGATCCCGCTCCTCGGCGGCGGCGGCGCGGCCCCTCCCCGGGGCACGGGGCGCGGGGCCGCGGCGGCCGCCATGGAGGAGGAGCCGCCGCCGCTGCCGCCGCCGCCGCCGCCGTGCCCAGCGCGGGGCCAGCGGCAGCCGGCGGCCGGGAGGCTCCCGCCGCGCCATGGGCCGCCTCGCCGCCGCCGCTGCCATGTCGGCCGCGTTCCTCAGCCCCAGCCTCGCCTTCAGCTCCCACTTCGACCCCGGTGAGTGCCGCCGCCCCGGAGCCGCCGGGCACCCGCTCCCCGCGCCGTGTCCCCTCTCCCCGAGCCCTCCCCGCCACCCCCGGGGGTCTCTCCCGCGCAACCCCCGCGCTCCGCCGCCGCACTGCCCGCTCGGCTCCGGCTCAGCCCCGCACCGGCTGCCCGCGCTGTCGTGCCGGTACGGACACCGCACCGGGCACGGAGCATCCCCCGCCCTCGCTGCCGGGAAGTGTCACCGTCCGGGCTCCCGGCGCGGTGGCGGGACCGTTGCCGCAGCCGGACGGCATTTTGTTCCCCGGGGCTGGAGCGTGCGGAGGAATCCCGGGGGCTGCGCTGCCTCTGAAGGCATCGCCGGGCTGGCGATGGGATAATAGCGGCAGCGATAATGGTGATGGTGCGAGGGAGGACGCGGCGCGGGGTTGGGGGGCTGGCGGTGCCCCCCGGGCTGGCAGGGCCGGTGTGCTCGGTGGGGAGCCGGGGGACGGGCAGCGGGTGTTTTGGGGCGCAGGCTGTTATGTAAAGCGCCGTGTTACGGCCTCGCCGCAGCTGCAGGAAGATGCTGCAGGCGCGGGAGCAGAGCAGGGGCTGGCTTTTGTGTGTGCGTGTTTTGGGGCCGCCGCAGCCGCAGCCTCCCCCTCGCCGCTGCCTTTCGCTCCTCGGCTGCCAAACGCCGGCAGCTGCCTTTGGCACCGCGTCCCTGCCGGTGCGGGGTCTCACCCACGCAGGGTGTCGGGAACCCCTCGCGTGCGGGACCCACTGCCCGCGGAGCATGGGGAGCCCCGGCGAGGTCTGGGGACATCCGGTGAGGCTGGCGGTGGCCTCGGCACCGGCCCTTTGTTTACCAAACCGGGGAAAACGCGGGTCCTGCGCCTCTCCCCTCGCCTCCTCTATCACTGCAAAGGAGGCAAAGCGTTGCCGGTGCTGGACGCGGTGGTGGCGGAGGCTCTGGCTGGTGGTGCTGAGCTCCTGCGTCCCTCCCTGCCAGGGTCCCGGTTCCCCCTCCCTTTGCAGCGCGCTGCTCCCCTGGCCCTGGGTCTGGTGGCTGCGGATGGTCTGAATCCATGGAGGGATTTAAAAATGAACCACGCTGGGACTCACCAAACCGTGTCTCCGTTGCCAGAGACTTTGTTCCCAGCCTGCTCGGCATCGATTTCTGCTCAGGAGGAAACCTCTTTATTTGCATGTAAAATGTAGCGGCTCTGGGAATGGAGCCGTGGTTGCTGTCCTCAGCCTCCAGCGTGACATTTGTCTGTTTTTTTGGGAGGTGCCCCATTTGCTGTGCTAATCCCGTCAACCTGAGGATTTGCAGGGCACGTTTGATTTAAAAATCCTTCTGCAAGAAGGTTTCCATCGCTGCTGATTGCCGTGCTGCCGCGCACCCAGGCCCAGGGCTCGGCTGCTGCCATACAGCTGCCACCCACGGGAACCGGCAGGGAGAGGAGCCAAGTGGGGAGCAAACCCTGTTCTCTGTTTCACGGCTTTGTTGGTTTTGTCCGTTGGCAGCACCTCCTGCCTGCGCCAGCCCGGTTTCCCTGGGGTTTGCTTGTGCCGGTCTGGAAGAGGAGGAGGAAGCGCTTTGTGGGATGCGGTGGCACCGTGGCTGGGGACAGGGGACAGGACAGACCTGGGGGCTCCAGCTCCTGGTGTCATGTCCCTGTGTCCCCTGGGGAGGGACAGGGAGAAGCCGCAGCTGCTGGGGCCAGGCGGTGGGCTGAGCCAGCAGTGGGGAGCGGTGACAGTGGTGTCACCTGGGGGTGCCGAGGGGATGTGCCAACTGCAGCAGCCCGTGCTCTTGCCTCTGCTCATGTTTTTGGTGAGGCTGCTCGGCTCAGCCATCACACGTGCCCACGCTGGGCTGTGCCGGCTGCCCGGGCCGGTGTGCACCGCGCATGGGGATGCGCTGGCTCCCAGTGCCGGGGGCTCCGGGAAGGGGTCCCAGCCCCATGGCCTCCTGGTTCCCGTCTCCCTTTGCCCATCCACAGCCAGACCCAGAGATGCTCCCGCATGGTGCATGGAGCGCCGGAGCCACTGGCAGAGCACCGACTGCCTCACCGGTGAGAGACGCTGCCACGCCGGCCGCCCCGAGCCCGGAGCCCCATCCCTGGGCTTCCCAGGGAACTGGGTGTTGTCTCCCTGCCCTGGAAGCGCCGTGACCTGCCGCAGCCCGGCCGAGCAGATGCTGCTTGGAGGCACCGGGCAGAAGTGCCGCGTCCCCGTGCCACCTGGGTGGGCAGCGCTTTGCGCTGGGGTCAGCAGCTCCTGGTTCCCTGGCACTGAAGCTGCTGGGGGACGTGAGGGCGTCTCTGCTGGGGGAAGGGGCTGTTCCCTCCCTCGCCCCCTGCCCGCCCTGCCTGCCCTGCCCACTCCCAGCCCACACTTCCCTGTCTTAGACCCAGGAGTGCATTTTGAAATTGTGAGAAACATCCTTTCTCCTCCACCTATTTCTTCTTCCCCACTTATTTCTTCTTCCCCATTTTCTCCTCCCCTCACTCGCCCTGGCCTTCCTCCATGTCCCATGGGGCTGCGAGGTGTCTCTGGCTGCCGGTGGCTGTGACATTGCCGCTCCCCGCTCGGGCTGTGTGACCCGGCCCTGGCCTCCGTACCCACGCGGGGGACTCCAGGCGCTGGGGGGGAATGGGGGGTCCCCCAGCTCCATGTTTTCAGTCTCGCCACGCAGTGGCAACAGCTTGGCGAGTGCTGGCGTTCCGTGTCTGCTGTCACCATCTGCTCCTGGCACAGGGATGGGAAGGGATTTGAGGGACGGTGGTGGCAAAAGGCCATAGCACCCAGAAGGACCCTGGCAGCCAAAAGCCAGGGCCGGGCACTCTTCGTGCACCAACCCTGGTGCCAACTGTGCCGCTGGCTGCTGGCGACACCGGGGGACACACGGGGAAGGTGCAGCTGGGGCTGAATGCAAAGGGGAGATTTGGGGCAGGGAGAGCTGGGGGTGGCAGCAATGGGGGAAGCAAAACCCCCAGCATGGCTGTGGCAGCACCAGGGCTGCCGTCCTCCTCGCCGTATGTTTGCCACGAGGTGCGCGGGAGGTGCCAGCAACGCGGGGCCCGTCCGTCTGGCGGGCTGGCGGGCTCGGGGCCGGGCACACCACGGGGGGTTGAGTCCTGGTGCCTCCCAGTGCCCACAGGGGTGCCAGGGTGGCCAGGGTGGGCAGCGTGTGGGAGCCCCTGCCCCGGCACAGCCGGGCTGCCGCGGGGATGGCGCTGGCGCTGCAGTGCTGCAGGGCAGTGGGACCCCGCGCTGCGGGGGACAGATCTGGCAGTGCCGCTCCCTGGGGGTGCCGCTTGCTCCCCCTTCCCTGCTCCGTGTGCCGCTCCCTCCCCACGCACACGGGCGGTTGCATTCTGGATGGCGATACGGATCCCTGTCAAGGCCAATTAGGAGAAATTAATATGCCGGGGTTGAAAGGGCTCCATGTTGCCAGGGCAGGAGCGGGCTGTGACTCACGGGCTCCCTGCCTGGCACTCCTGGCCTTCGTGGGACACGGTGTGCCAGAGCAGCCCCGGGGCTCTGCCTGCCCTGGCACCGTGTGCTCTGCCTGCCCTGGCACCGTGTGCTCTGCTGCCGTCTCATTGTGCCACAGCTGCCTCAGCCTGGGCCAGCACTGGGGACACAGGGCAGAGCTGGCACTGCCAGCACGCTGCGCGGCTTGGGGCTGTGGCGGGGGCTCGCGGTGCACCTGCATGCACGGTCGCATCCTTCCTGCAGGAAGGGCCTGTGTTTAGCCGGAGCCAGCCTGGTGCTGGTCGCAGGGCAGGGCAGGCAGGGTGAGCAACTCGCGCTTCCCAGGTTTCCCTAGTTTGTGTTCCGCTGCCTCTCCATCCCGCTAACGCCCTGGGCTGCAAAATCCCCAACAGGTCAGGCAGCTCCTGCGCTCAGGTGAAAGCGGCTCTGACTTGGCTCTCTGGGATGCAGGGGGGATGTCCCAGCCGTGTCCCGCAGCCGCTGCTCATCCCCAGCTGCGCCTGCCCCGGCGCGTGGCCCGGCACCGGGCTTTGCCCGTCGGGGTGGGCTGAGCTGGAGGGACCCTGCGAGGACGTGGTGCCGGGTGCCAGGCTGGGGCAGCCGTGGGAGGGCTGGAGGGTGACGGTGCTGGCACAGAGAGGAGCCGAGCTGTGCTGACTCAGCGTGCCCAGTGGCAGGAAAATAAATCTCCTCTGGGCATTAATCCCCCCGACAGCCCGGGGAAGCATCGTCGGAGTGTGCTGCGCGGCCGTCTTAGGGCAGTCACTGCCGTGAGATCGTCTGCCGTCGGCTGAGCTCCGAGCCGCTCCAGCCTGGCTGGGGACACAAGGGGGACGGTAGCACCGGGGCTGTACAGGAGCTGGTGCACGGCTCGGGGCTGGCCGGAGGATGGAGGGGACGTGGGGCTGGTGAGCATGGGAGAGTTTGGCACCGGTGGAAGGGGGAGCAGGTCCAGGGTCTCCTGTAGAGCCACTGTCACCCAGCCCAGGATGAAGGCAGCGAGCATCGGGGGGTCCCGGTTCCCATCCCTTCCCCTCTGCCAGCCGTGGGCAGCGTCCTCCTGCGCAGCCTGGTGCCAGCAGCCGTGTTAAAGCGGTTCAGTTTTAATTACTGAAGTGAAGGAAAATTCCAGTGTAGGCAAACGCAGTAAATGGAGCAGCGCTGCCCGCCTGGCTGGGCAGGGACCGGCTCTGCCATGGGCAGGAGTGCTGCCAGGCTCCCCCCCGGCTGTGCTGGGCTGTCCCGCTGCCGGGCTGCCCTGTCACCGTTCTGAAGTGCCGGTGAGGCCGTGTGCTCCTCCCGGGCTCACCTGCCACGCTGGCTGCGCCCCAGGCTGGTGTGTGGAGCAGGGCTGAGACCCGCTCCCAGCCGCGAGCCTTCTCGCCGCCATCGCCACAGCGGTCAGGGAATTTTGTGGGCTCTCTGGTCTGTGTCCTGTGCACGTGGCTGATGGGTGATTTGGGCGCCGTGGGGCTGGCCGGGAGCAGGCGTGGCGCAGGGGGTGCCGGGCTGGCTGGCACTGAGCACCCCCCATCAGTGCCATGAGCACCTTGCTGCTGCGCCGCTCCCTGCGGCTTGGGGCAGCGGGGCTGCGGTGGGGACGCCCTGCTGGTGGCCCGAGCAGTGCGGGGTGGCCGCTGTGCCCTGATGCCACACAAGGCCCTCGGCACACATTGCTGCTCAGGGCTGGCACTGGCCATTGCGGCTCAGGGTGACTCTGTTCGCCTCCCGTGCCGCCAGCGCTGTGGCTGTGGTAGCTGTGGCAGAGCCCATTGCCGGCAGTCCCTGGGCCCCTCCGCATTTGGGTGGCATTTGGATGCACGGGGCTGTGACGTGCCCGTGGCTGCTGCCCGGTGATCCTTGTGGTGACGGGCGGGAGGAGCCCCGGGGAGCACCTGGCTGCACCGCCGGAGCAGCTCTGGGCTCGATGGCAGCAAGGGGTCCCCTGCGGCGGGTCAGAGCCCCCCGGGGTTGCCGCAGCCGCCAGACCCTGCCCAGGTTTCCGTGGCGCATCCCCTGCCGCGCTGGGCCCCGCTCCGCCGCCCTGCTCCAGAGCCGAAGCTCCTGGTTTCATAACGCCTCCGAGCGTTTCTGATAAAAATAGGCTCCGCGCTGCCTCTCCCGCTGTTACGTAAAGGCGGCTCTGGCCAGGGCCTCGTCTCGGCCGGTGCCGCACGCTGGCAGGACCGCGGTGCCGCGCTCAGGGGCAGCCCTGGAGCTGGCACCGGTCCCGGCACGGGCTGGCGGGGGCAGCGCCGGGGTGACGCTCCCCCCGGGCACCGGGGGCCGAGGTTGGTCCTGCCCCTTGGGGCGGCGGGTTTGCCGCGCTGCAGCCGGAGCATCCCTGCCAGCGTGGGAGGCTTTACAGCGCCCCGCGCAGATCTGATTTGAAACGCTGAACAGGAGAATTTGTTTAAATAATCAATCGAACCTTGCTCTGCACCCTTTGCTATCTGTTATTGTTTTCTCAGAAGTGGTGGCGGTCGGGCGGGGTGGCTGGAGCCCGGCTCTGCAGCCGGGAAGGCTTTCATGGGGGAACTTGGCTTTTTGTTTCTCATCAGGCTGAGGCGCTTGGTGTGTGCACAACAATGATGCGGCGTGGCCTCTACTTATTACAGCCCTAATTTTTATTTCATCACATTAGAAAATGATGGATGATATTTTATTTTCCATCTAATTATTTTTTTACTGCAAATTCATCCCAAGATGATAAAACCAGAATTAAGAGGCAAGAATCAGTCCTTTCAAAAATACTTCTGCATTGGTTAAATAAGCCCACATTAGAAGATGCATAAAGGAGACCAGATTAACAAGGCGTGCCTTGCATTTCAAATTAGTGGATCTGTTAATCACCGGAGGGGGTGCCCGGGTGGCTCTGGCTGTTTCTGGTGGGAGGGGCTCTCCAGGGCTGGGGGTGCAGGATGCTGCTTCCTTGTGCCCCGGGTTTGGCCGCCCGCCGTGGGGCTCCGGCGGTGACTGGGGAGGATGCCGCGGGTACCGGCGCTGCGCCGGGCTGCTGGGCGGCAGCGGGGGTGGCGCCAGCCCCGCTCTGGGCCCAGGGGAGCAGACCCGGGGCCGTCACGCTTCTTCCCCACAGCCCAGCTGCCTCAGTTTCCCTCTGGAGCCGCAGCCAGACTGCGAGGAGCAGCCACGCGTTTGCAGGCTAAATGGCAGCGGATGGTTTCGTGCCGCCTGGATGCGTGTGGGTGAGCAGAGCGCTCGGCCGGTGGGCTGTAAAATCGCTTTCCTGGAAGCTGCCCACGGACCTGGGGACTCACACGTTACCAGGGCAGCGCGGGGCCCGTGGCTGGGCGTGCCGATGGGTCCTGTGTGTTCGGATCGTGCCCTGCTCGCTGCCCCAATCCTGCCCTGCTCAAATCCTTCCCAAATCCTGCCCTGCTCCTTGCCCAAATCCCGCCCAATCCCTGCCTGAATCCTGCCCCAATCCTGCCCTGCTCCCTGCCCCAATCCTGCCTCTCCCAGCCGGGCACCTGCTGCAGGGGGCTGCGCCCTGCGGTGCGGGGTCTGGCCTGCAAGCCCTCATCCCTCCGTGCAGCACCTCCACGGTCCTGGGGGCTGCCACCCTGAGTGAACTACAGATGGGGAAACTGAGGCAGGGGACTGAGGCTTGCACCAGGTCCTACAGCGAGAGGCCAGGTGGGCGCAGGGGCTGTGGGGTGCTGTGCCGTGCGCCCCACGGCTGCTGCCAGTGCTGTGCCTGGTGTGGGGTGCTGGGCAGCCCTGCCTGCAGCGGCTGGGTGGGCAGGAGCCGGGTGCCGCCTGCCCGTGGCCCCGCACGCAGCATCACCCCGGGCTGGGAGCTGCCGCCAGGCTCTGCAGGAGCCCCCGGCTCGTCCCTTCCGCACACGTCAGCCACCGCTCACCGCGCCGGGCTCCGCGTGGCACCGGGGACTGACGAGCGGCGGCCGCAGCATCTCCCAGCCCGCAGCAGCAGCCGCGGCAGCAGCTATGGCCGGCCAGGCGGCCGCAGGCACCCGGCAAACGTGAGTCAGCAAAGGGAAGGGCTGTGCACGGTGGCCAGTGTCACGGGCAGCAGCATCACGCTGGAGGGTCGGCACCCCGGGTCCTGCTGGCCTTTTTGTGTCCCCGTTAGGAACTGGGGTTTGAGGCTGCGACCCAGGCTGGGTGGGCAACGCAACGGGCTGGGGGCTGCGGGCAGTGCTGGGCAGGGCTCTGCCTGCTGCGGGGTGTGCGGTGGCAGCACCATGGGGTGGTAGGGCAGTGTGTGCCCCACTGAACCCCACTGCACTCCACTGCACCCCGCATCCCCAGTCTCTCTCCATTGCCGTTCTGCTCCTGTTTGCTGGGGCTAGACCTGGAGCTGTGACCCCACTGCTGCCACCAAACCCCTGCCTGTGCCCACCCTGCAGGGCTGGCCCTGGCTCCGAGCACGGTGGCCTTGGCACAGAGGCCATCATGGTGGCAGTCGTGCGAGCAGGCTGCCAGGGACCCTGCTCCTGGGAGGGGGGCAGAGCCTCAGGATGGGGTGCAGGATGCAGTGGGACCCCCGGCTTCTCTTGAGAGCCCTGTGGTCCTTCACGCCGCACACAGCCTGTGTCCCGGTGCTCTTGGTGTCCCTGTGTCCTGGTGCTCTCAGTGGCCCTGCACCCCCCTGCTCCGGCAGCTGCTGCTGCAGGTGCGTTTGACTTGGTTTTGGGACTATTTGGCCACTGAAATGCTGCCACATTCCCATCGCCGTACAGAACACCTGTGCTGTGGTGATGGGGAAGGGCAGTGCTGGCAGCCCCGGCAGCGGGATGGTGGCGGTGGGTCGCAGTGGTGGTGGGTCATGGTGGCGGGTCACGGTGGTGGTGGTGGCCCCGCCACAGCACAGAACCTGCCCAGGCTGCGCTGGTGATGGCTCCCAGGTCGCTGGTTGCGCAGGTGGAGAAACTGAGGCAGGAGCAGCTGGAGCTCCCAGGCCCGCTGGTTCGGAGGGTGGTTTGTTTGCAACGCCGGTTCCCGAGCTGCAGCCGAGGGGCGGCTCAGCTGACGGTCCCCATGGAAAGGCTCCTGTCACCGCGCTCTGCTCCCCGTCGGCGTTCAAAAGGCTCTTTTTCAGTGAGTCATTTTCTCTCTTGCTGTCCCACTATCCAGGGAAAATGGTGACATTCACGGTACAAAGTGTGTTCACCATGGAAACCAGCTGAAAGGAGGGGGAACGCCACCCCCTGCTCCTCCCAGGTTCAGCTGTGCATCCTCCAGCCGTAGAAGATGGCTCTTGAGCTCCTTGGCAAGTGCTGGCAGAGTTTGCCATGGCCTGGGCTGTGCCGGAGCACACGGGGCTGGTGCGTTCGCTCACGGCTGTGCCAGGAGCCGTGTGCTCCGTGCTGCAAGCAGGGACGTGTCCCGGGAGCCGGATGCGCAGCGTTGAGCCTGGCACGGGCGGCAGCAGAGGGTCGGGTGGTCGGGGCGCAGGGCTAACGATGGAGCGATGCCTTGTGGTCCGTGTGCGGGAGCAGCGTGTGCCATGAGCATCTACAAGTGCTGGCATCGCGGCGTGGGATGGGGACTCAGGTGGCTGAGCGGAGCTGTGGGGTCGGGCAGGGCACCGTCCCAGCCCAGTGTCCCATGGGGAGGGCACTGTGCTGGGCACCGCGGGGCTGCGTGCGGGTCCCCGGCAAAGCCGGCTCTGCTGGCAGCGCCGTCACCTTCCGGCTTCCTCCTGCCACAATCGCGCTGGTTGTTCGGGCAGGCGCCGGGCAGAATAGTAATGTGGCAGCTGCAGCTGATGGCGGGGGCCTGGTGGGGCCGGGTGGCTGGGCGGTGGGTGCCACCCCTGCCACCGTGCTCCCTGCCGCCTCGAGGGGACGCGGAACGGGCTTGAGGGGGTGGTGGGTGCCGGGTTTTGGGACGTGCTGGTGCCTGGAGGGGCTCCCAGCCGTGCTGGCGGGTCTCCAGCAGACCCTTCCCTGGAGATCCCGTCTCTGAGCTCCGTGGATGTGACGGGGCAGGAACTGGTGACCCCGGGCCAGCGCAGCCCCGCTCCCCAGGTGTCATTGCCACCCTGCATTACCACGGGGACTGTGCCTGTCCCCATCCATGCCAGCTGCTGGCGGGGTCCTGCCTCTGCTCTGGGGTCCCTCCTGGGCTCCCCACCCATCCTGGCCAACAGATGAGCCAGCAAAGGGGGCACAGCAGTGCTGTGACTCCCCCCGCCCCGGCTGCTCCCTGCGCAAGCCCCTGATGTGTCCCTGCATGCCATGACCCACCCCGAGCAGCACCCCTGGACACAGCCACATGCCCCCTTGGTGCCCCCCGCCCTGAGCCCACGCCCCTCCTGTCCCCGCAGACGGCACCCCCCTTAGCGAGCTCTCCTGGTCCTCCTCGCTGGCTGTCGTGGCCGTTTCCTTCTCGGGGCTCTTCACCTTCATCTTCCTCATGTTGGCCTGCCTGTGCTGCAAGAAGGGGGACATCGGCTTCAAGGTGAGCTGGGGACGCGGGGACGCGGGGGGCAGGGGTCTCCCCGGGCCGGGGGGAGGTTTTCCCCAGGGGCCCAGCGAGGGATGGGGATCCCGGTGCAGGATCCCCTGCTGCTGCCAGCACCAGTGCAGGATATGACCCGGCACAGGACAGCGTTGCTTGGGGGAGCTCAGCCCCCCACTACCGGGGCTCAGCATCACCATGGGTCACATCCTGACCCAGCCAGGATCCCCAGTCTGCACAGAGCCTGGATCTGCGGGCTCAGCATCACTGCGGGCCCCATCCTGACCCATCCGCGCTCACAGCTCTGCAGGGGCCAGGTCTGCCATGGTTAAGGGCTGCGGTCCCACCCGCACGCCCCCGGGGGCGGGAGGCACTCTGACCTCACAGGCACAGAATGTGCCGAGAAATGGTTTTTCCCTAATTGCTGAGATTTTTGTGGAGGCTTGTGGCGCCCGCGGCGGGAGGGGGTCAGGCTGGGGGGGACACGCTGGGCTGTTGTGTAACCGTCCCACACTGGCCAGAGCACCGGAGGGGAACAATGAGCCCCCTCGTGCCCCCGCGGTGGCTATATAGGGGTGCAGGGCCGTGGCCGGGCGCTGCCCGTGTCCAGCGGGCCGTGGTGCATGGCGTGCATGGCAGCACCATGAGGCCGGGCTGGGCGTGCGCGGGGCGAGATGCTCACCATCGCCTACCTGCTCGCCCAGGCGGCTTTCCGGGCGCTGGCCGGGCGGCGCAGCCAGGTACCGGTGCCAGGGCGGTGGGGAGGGGGTGCCTGTCCCGTGGGGGGCTGCCGGCAGGGTGTAGCGGGGCTGTGTGCTGGGAGGGTCTCCACGCCCGGGGGTCTGTTGTGGGGCGAGCCTGTCGGGGTGGCGGGCAGAGGGCTGCACGGGGCAGTGGGGAACCCACGGGGTCAGTTGTCTCTGCTCGGTGTGTGCCCCCCCGCGCACTCCCCGGCCCAGGAGTTCGAGAACGCCGAGGGGGACGACTACGTGACGGAGCTGTCAGCCCAGGGCTCGCCTGCCCCCCAGCATGGCCCCGAGGTCTATGTGCTGCCCCTCACCAAGGTCTCCCTGCCCATGGCCAAGCAGCCGGGGCGCTCAGGTAAGCTGGGATGGGGACGGGTGACGGTCCTTGCGGGATCCCTGTGCTCCCTGGTTGGGGATCCTGCACCACCCGTGTGATGGGGTGGGATGGGGGATCCCCCCTGCTAAGGAGGGGTGGCCCCAGCAGAGCTCTGCCGCTGGGCAGGGAGCAGACAGTGGCGAGCGCTGCCACTGACCCAGTGTGCAAGGGTCCTGTCCCCAGCCCTGCACCTGGCACCATTCCCGGGGAGCAGCCTGCACCCCACTGGTTGGTATGGGACACAGGAACCCCAAAATGTGGCACCTGTGAACCCCAGCCCCATGTAAACAAGCCTGTGAGTGGGAGAGGAATGTGGGCCCCCTCCCGGCCCGCTGAACGGCAATGGTGTGGGGGGGGCCGGCGAGGGGCGGCGCAGCCCAACAATGGCCCCATTGCTGCCCGCCACTGGCACGGGTGCCTGAGGGGCAGGACCTGTGCCGGAGGGCCGGGAGGGGCTGGATGCCAGAGCTCCCTCCGCTCGGCTCCGCTCTCCCTGGGGAGAAGGGGCAGGGAGCCAGCTTGCTGCTGCCACCCGATCTGGGGACACTGGGACCCCACATCCCCTGCGGGAGGATGCCTGGGCAGGAGGATGCCCTGGCTGTGGGGTGCCTGGGGTTGGCTGCTCCGGAGCCCCCCGGGACGGTGCAGAGCCTGGCACTGGGTGGCACAGAGGGGACACGGGGGCTGGACCGGGCCCGGCGGGTAATGCGGGCAGGCTGGGCGGGTGGGGGCGGCAGAAGGGCGCACGGGCAGCTGGATGTGCTCTGTTACAGTGCAGCTCCTCAAGTCTGCGGACCTGGGGCGGCAGAGCCTGCTCTACCTGAAGGAGATCGGGCACGGCTGGTTCGGCAAGGTGAGCGGCTGGGACAGGTTCCCCTGGGGACGCCCCACGGGACACTGGCTGCAGGGAGGGGGCTCTGTGAGGTGGGGTTTGGGGTGAGGTGGGGGCGCACGGTGAGGATGAGCCTGTCCCTTGCTGCAGGTGTTCCTGGGGGAGGTGAACTCGGGCATCAGCAGCACCCAGGTGGTGGTGAAGGAGCTGAAGGCGAGCGCCAGCGTGCAGGACCAGATGCAGTTCCTGGAGGAAGCGCAGCCCTACAGGTAAGTCCGGGGTCGCTCCGCGGTGCCGCTGCTTCACCGGGCACACTGGGAGCGGGGATGTTGTGGAATGGTGCCTGGTCCCCCCCGTGCCATGTTCGGCTGTGAGCAGAGCTGTGGCGGCCCTGGGAGGTGCCCAGCTGAGCTCTCCAGGCAGGACGGCTCTGTCTGTCTGTCGGGCGCTTGCTGTGGCAAGACAAGGTCTGTGCCGGGAGCTGCCGGCAGCGCGGGGGCAGCGGCTGCGCTGAGGTCATGGGCAGAGCGGGGCTGGGGGGTGTGGAGCTGCTCCTTGCCCCAGCAGAGCTGAACAAGTGTCCCTTTGTGGCATGTCCTGGCGTGCTGGGACGCGCTGGTACCCGCTCCCAGCGCTCCCAGCGCTGGCCCCCAGCGCAGCAGCAGAAGGGCAGGGAGATGGTTCCCCAGGGGCTGCTGCCGTCCCCCCACCCCAGCTGGCGCAGTGCCGATGTGCCCCCATCTCTCTGTCCCACACAGGGCCCTCCAGCACACCAACCTGCTGCAGTGCCTGGCCCAGTGTGCCGAGGTCACCCCGTACCTGCTGGTGATGGAGTTCTGCCCGCTGGTAAGTCCCCCGTGTCCCCCTGCGCCCCGTCCTGCTCGCCAAGGTGCTGCCGCAGGTACCGCGGATGGATGGCAGGGCAGGGCACAGCACATGGCAGCGCTCAGCTGGGCATGCTGAGCCCGTCGGCTCGCCATGGCTGGTGACAGCGACACTGCCCTGCAGGGTGACCTGAAGGGGTACCTGCGGAGCTGCCGGGGGGCCAAGGCCATGACCCCGGACCCGCTGACGCTGCAGAGGATGGCGTGCGAGGTGGCCTGCGGTGTCCTGCACCTGCACAGGAACAACTACATCCACAGGTAGGCTGGCCTGGGGCGCGGGGGCTGGGGGCTCAGGGGGTCCGTCCAGAGGGAGCCCCCAGGACACCAGAGTTTCCGCCCCACTGCTGCTCCTCCTGCCCAACAATATCCTGGTGCTGAGTGAGTTGCAGACAGAGACTCCAGCATCAGTGATTTTGTTGAGGAGGGGGTGCACTGCCATCGGGGGCCACTGGACCCTCCCCACACTCCATGGGTGGGTCCCTATGAGGGTACCCAGTGCTGCGGGTCGGGGGACATGGGGGAAATTTGCTGTGGGGATCCTGGCCTCGGTGGGCCCTGCCACAGCGGGGGTCTTGTGTGTGCCCCTTCTGTGTGACTCTCCGGGCTGGAGCAGCGGCGGGGAGCCCAGCCCCGAGCCAGGGCTCACGCTGCCCGGGGACACCTGCGTTCTGCTGGGCTCAGCGCATGACGGACGGACGGACAAGGCGCAGCTGGAGCCGCACAGGCATTCCTGCTGTGCATTCGGTGGCTGGTTATCGGCACGCCCGGTGTTCGGCAGTCAGACCGCCAGCCCCGCCACCGCACAGCCGTCCGCTCTCACCGCCAGCCACGGCACTGCCGCGGGGGTCCTGAGCACAGACCCTCAGCCCCTGGGCAGTGGGTGCTCCCCTGCCCCCCCAGGGCAGCGGTGACAGCACCGGGGTTTGCTTGGCAGCGACCTGGCCCTGCGGAACTGCCTGCTCACCGCAGACCTGACCGTCAAGATCGGGGACTATGGGCTCTCGCACTGCAAGTACAAAGTAAGGCTGGTTTGGGGGGCTGGGGGCTGCGTGCAGGGACCCCATGGCGGAGCTGTGGGCACACACACCCTGAGCCCTGTGCCCCCCGACACACATCTCCCTCCCCAGTGGTGCAAGGGCACCCCCCGAGCTTTGCTGGGGCAGCAGGGGGGGTGTAGTCCCACAGACCACCCTGCAAGGGGCTCTCTGCACCCCATAACCAGCCAGCCCCCGCCAGGCTGGTCCCCCTGGGTCGGTAGCCCCCCCCCGAGCACAAAGAAGGGGTTTGTTCCCCCCAAGCGCCCTGGCCCCCTGCCCAGCAGAGTGCGATGCAACTGGGGGGGCTCTCTGCTGCTGCCTGGATGTGCCCCCCTGCCAGGGCCAGTCCCTGCAGGCAGCTGCCAGCACGTCAGCCTGGGGGCGGACTGTCTGTCTGTCTGTCTGTCTGTCCTGCCTGCAGCTCCTGCAGGGCTGAGATCACAGCCAGTGAGTGCGGGGGGTTGGTGGGAGGGGTCTCAGGATGGGGAGACAGGGGAGCAGGCAGAGGGGGCTGGGGGCTCAGGCAGAGGGAGCACAACATGTGCTGGGGACAGTGGGGGACGTGGGCGGCAGTGGGGGTGTGGCTGTGGGGGTGGCGGGGCTGGGGACAGCTCTCTCCGCGGTGTGGCCAGTCCCTTACGCGTAGGTTTGACGTTCTCTTCTCGTACTGACCCTGCATACTTGGCAGGACGACTACTTTGTGACAGCCGACCAGCTGTGGGTGCCGCTGCGCTGGATCGCGCCCGAGCTCATCGACGAGGTGCACGGCAACCTGCTCATCGTGGACCAGACCAAGGCCAGCAACGTCTGGTGAGCAGGGCCTGGGAGGGGCGGGGGGGCTGCTGCCGGGCACGGAGGGAGGTGACTGGCACAGGGCAGCATCAGCGAGATGTGTCGGGGTGGGTGATTTTTGGGGTTGGGGGGTCTCCCTGTGGTCCCAGCATCCCGCTCTGCCCACAGGTCGCTGGGCGTCACCATCTGGGAGCTGTTTGAGCTGGGCAGCCAGCCGTACGACCACTACTCCGACCGGCAAGTGCTGGCCTATGCCATCAAGGAGCAGCAGCTCAAGCTGCCCAAGCCACAGCTGAAGCTCTCGCTGTCGGAGCGCTGGTGAGAACCCGGCCGGGCTGTGGCCGCACCCTGTCCCCCTGTCCCTGACCCTGGGCTGGGGGCTGGTGCTGACCGTGGCCTCTCGGCCCTGACCGCGACAGGTACGAGGTGATGCAGTTCTGCTGGCTGCAGCCGGAGCAGCGCCCGACGGCCGAGGAGGTTCATCTGCTGCTCTCCTACCTCTGCGCTAAAGGGACGACGGAGGCCGAGGAGGAGTTTGAGAAGCGCTGGAACTCCATGAAGCCCAACGGCAACGCCAGCGCCAGCCACCACGGTGCCGAGCTCTCCTCCTTCCCGCTCCTGGAGCAGTTCTCGGCTGACGGCTTCCCCTCGGACGGGGACGACATCCTCACCGTCATGGAGACCAGCCACGGCCTCAATTTCGAGTACAAGTGGGAGCACACCAAGACTGAGCACTTCCAGGCGCCCCTGGGCTCCCTGAGCCCCAGCAGTGCCGCCCGCTACCACGACCTCTACTACCCAGCCACGACCGCGGGGCACCTCAGCCTGGGGGTCTCTCCCTCCTGCTACGAGTGCCAAGGGCCAGGCTGCCCTGCGCTGCCGGCCCCCGGCGTGGTGCCCATCCTGGGCGCCCACAGCCCCTCGCTGGGCAGCGAGTACTACATCCGCATCGAGGGGCCCGGCGAGGGCAGTGCCGAGCTGGACTACGCCATGTGCACGTACAGCCCCGCGGGCGAGCAGGGTTCCCCTCGCCCCCCGTCCTGCTGGAGAGCCCAGGGTGCCCCCGGCAGCGGCACCTACGACTCAGACAGCAGCCCCACCGTGTCCCTCAGCATGGAGCCGCTGCTGGGCCACGTGCCAGCCAGCGAGGGCTCCTGGGAGTGTGCTGAGTACTATCCCTACCCTTGCCCGGGGCAGGAGCCGGGGGGCTACGAGCCGCCCCCCAGCCGTGGGGCAGAGGGATACCTGCTGGAGAATGAGCCCCCCCAGCCGGGCAGCCAGGACTGGCCCATCCCCGGCTTCCAGCCCAGCATCTTCACCGACCCGCTGGGTGTCTCTCCGTTGGTGAACTGTGCGTACAGCCCGCGGGCGTACGGGGAGCCACGGGCAGCCCCGCCAGGTGCGTGGCCACCGGCACAGAGCGCGGCCCGGCCAGACTGCGTGACCCTGGAGCTGAGCGAGGACTCTCCCCCCGGAGCCCCCCACCCGCAGGGCTCCAGCCCCCCGGCTCAGCGGCAGCCCTGGGCCTCCAACAGCTCCTCCAACAACAACATCAGCAGCGGGAGCCCCGCATCCCGCGAGCCCCCGGCCGGGGACAGCTGGTGCTACCGCCGCATGATCACCTTTCGTGGGCTGATGGCCAAGCCGCTGGGCACCGTGCTGTGCGGCCAGCCCCAGCTTGGGGGGTCCCCGCTGGGCCGCGACTTCCACCGCCCCTGGCAGGATCAGCCCCTTGGCACGGCCGGCGGCTCCTCCTCCCCGCACCGCTCGCCCTCCCCGCGGCGTCAGGCCTGGCACAGTCGTGACTCATCAACCTGCGGCCGCTCGCAGGCAGCAGCACTGGCTGGCAGCCCCGGCACGCCGTGGGGCCCCGGCACGGCCCCGCCAGCCGCAGCGGGGGCCCAGCACGATGCCCACCTGGACGAGAGCACGGAGGGGAGCAGCCCTGCCCGCAGCCCACTGCCCCATGCCGCAGCTGCGCCGGGGCCGGGGGAGGCCACCCCCATGGCTGGCACTGCCACCCCAAACCCCGCTCCCCCCATCGAGCCCAGCGTAGATGGTGCCCAGCCTGTGCCGGAGGTGCCTGCGCCAGTGCCGGGGGAGGCGGCTGCTGAGAGCAGCACGTGTGCTGCTGGTGACACAGACCGGACACCGGACAAGACCTTCTCCAGCGCCAGCTTCCCCAGCACGGATGAGGGGAGTGACGAGGACACGGCGGAGCTGACCTCTGGCGTCTTCACTGACTTCTCTGGGGACTACGCAGAGCAGGTGGAGACGGCACCAGCCTTCAAGTCCCTGCAGAAGCAGGTGGGGACGCCGGACTCCCTGGAGTCGCTGGACATCCCCTCCACAGGCAGTTCCTGCGAGGTCTGCAGCCCCACCGCCTGCGCGCCCGGCCAGCCCAGGGCCCTCGACAGCGGCTACGACACCGAGAACAATGAGTCCCCCGAGTTTGTCCTCAAAGAGCCCCACGAACCTCGAGAGCCAGAGACCTTCAGCCAGCTGGGGAAGCCACCCCCGGGGCTGCCAGGGGGCGAGGGTGAGGGTCCGGCTCCTGAAACACGGCTCTCCACCGCCCTCGGGGCTGAGCTGCACAGCCTCTCCGAGAAGAACCCCTACCGCGACTCTGCCTACTTCTCCGACTACGACACCGAGGCCGAGCGTGGCCCCAAGGATGAGGAGGACAGCGATGGGTCCCGGACCCCTGAGGCAGAGGAGGGTCCCCAGTCCCCCGTGCAGGACCTGGGACAAACCCCTGTGTTGGGAGAAGACCCGCTGCACCCCCCAGGGGCGCCCGGCAGCCCCCCGGCTGCGCTCAGCATGGTGCTGGCAGCGGATGCGCCTTTGGCGGGGGTTTCGGTGGGGGACTGGCAGGGGGCAGAGACTGGGAGCACCCCGGCCAGCCCCATGGGACAAGCGCCTGGCACTGAGCAGCGACCCGCCGGCACGGGGCTGGCACCGGGCAGCTCCCCGCACCCTGATGGAGCCACCCGTCCCCCGCCCAAGACTTTCCTCTTGACCCCGGTGCCAGTGAGCTCCGGGGAGCCGGTGTCCACTGGAGGGACCCACGTGCCCGAGAGTGTCCTTGGGCTTGGGGGAGCTGCAGCCGGGACTGAACAGACTGTGTCCCCTGCACCGCGGATTGGGGAACTGGGGCTGCCTCCAGAGGGAACTGGGGTGGGTGATGCACCAGGGGGTCCCAGCACGCTGCTACCAAGGGGTGAGTCGCCCCCTGGCCTCTCCCCACTCCCATCCCCCCGGGAGCCGCGTCCAGCCGCCCCCGAGCGCCACGAGGAGCCGGAGGAGGAGGAGGAGGACACGGAGGACAGCGATGAGTCGGATGAGGAGCTGCGCTGCTACAACATCCAGGAGCAGAGCGAGGAGAGCGAGGAGGAGCCGGCGGCCGTCCCCATCGTGGTGGCCGAGAGCCAAAGCGGCAGGAACCTGCGCAGCCTCCTCAAGATGCCCAGCCTGCTGTCCGAGGCCTTCTGCGAGGACCTGGAGCGCAAGAAGAAGGCCGTCTCCTTCTACGACGACGTTACCATCTACCTCTTTGACCAGGTGGGTGGCCGTGGGGGGCAGACCTGGGCGCTGGGCATGACCATGGGGAGGTTTGGGTGCTGCGGACTGGTGACAAGAGCCATTCCCAGATGTGTCCCTAGCGACGTCCCTTCCCTCCTGTCTCCCTTTGTGCAGGAAAGCCCCACGCGGGAGCTGAGCTTCCCAGAGCCCCCCCAGCCTTCGGGGCAGCCCCCCGCTGGCAGCAGCCCCCCCAGCCCGGCGGGCAGGCCGGGAGCCTCGGACGACTCCTCGGACGGCAACGCCTCGGAAGAGAGTAAGGAGCTGGGGGGTCGTGGGGGACACGGGACAGGTGGAGGTCACCCTGCGGTGGGCTCAGCCCCTTGCCCCCTGGCACAGGTGGTGGCTTCGAGTGGGACGACGATTTTCCGCTCATGCCGGTGAAGCCGTCCCTGATGTCCTCGCTGACGGGGACTCCGGTGGAGCCCGACCCGGCTGTGCCTGCACTGTCGGCTGTGGTGCCGGCACAGAAGCAGGTTCTGCCCATCCAGTTCTCCCGGTTCACGGTCTCGCCCGCCCCGGTGTCCCGGTTCTCCATCACCCACGTCTCCGACTCGGACATGGACTCCATAGGAGGTGAGTCCCCTGCGCGCTGCTCTGTGGGGCCGTAGAGCCGCTGTCCCGCGGTGCCTGGCGGTGGGAGCCGGGGGTGCGCAGGACACCCTGCCCTTGTGCCCGGTGGGGACTGTCCCATCTGCAGGGCCACGTGTCCCGTGGGACGCGCTCACGCCGCCTCTCCGCTCGTTGCAGGCAGCAGCGAAGACGGCGAGCGGGAGTGAGGCAGCGGCGCCGGGCATCACTCCGGCACTGGCACCGGCGCGGGCAGCGGAGGACGGCAGGGCCGGAGGGGGTCCGGCCGGCGGCTCCCGACCGTGCGCTGGTTTTTATAGGCAGATTTTATCAGAAGTGGCTGGTTTGCTGCTGTGAGTGGGAGTGGAGCCGCCGGGGCCAGGCGGTGGGTGCCGGCCGTGCGTGTGCGTGTGCGGGTGGCTGTGTGTGTGCGTGTAAAAATAGACACACATATATATATATAGACATATATATATATAAATTATAGCATTTAAAGGGTAGTGCCCTGACCTCGCTAACATTCGCGGAGTGTCCCCCGCAGTGAAGTCCCCCCCTTGGCGTCTTGCCCACACGTGCTCCCCGAGGCAGCGTTTGTCCCCACACCCCCATGCCACCCCCTGTCCCCTGCACTTGGCCTTGCCCCTCGGTGCCATAGCCCCACACGGCGGCTCGGCTGCCCCACGGCTGCCCCACAGTGATCCCGAGCTGCTGCTTGATGTCACCCTGTGTGTCCCCTCTTGTGCTCCTGCTCCTGGGGTGGGCAGCACAATTCGGGGGGGGCTCAGGGACGGGGAGCTCCCCCCTCCCTTGCTTTTTGGGGAGCAGACCTGGCCCGGTGAGGGGCCCCAAGGGCTGGGGAGCAGCACGGGGAGGGCGGGCATGGGTGGTCCTGGCTGTCCCCCACAGGGTGGCGCCCCCCCAACCCAGCTATTTTTGTATTTAAAGAAAAGGATTTAAAAAAAGAACAAAAAAACAACAAAAACCAAACCCACCCTGGAAAAAACAAAACCAAAACTTAATGTTGACTGAACCCACATTGATGTGATTTTAAGTTGTTGCTGCCAAAGAGATGTAACGAGTCGGGGGGGGCGGGGGGGGCACTCATGGTTCTTTGTTCTGTTTATTTTTATTTGTTTGTTTGATATCTTTTTAAGTTCATTTGAGGCTTAGGATAATTGTGCAATTCCAGCTTCCAGAGGGAAATGGAAGTAAGCAGAGCTGAGCGAAACCTTGAAATCAGGGCTGGCTCCTTTCGGGTCTATAGACCAAACCCTGAGGTGAGAAATGCCCCCCACCCCGGCCCCCCTCGCCCCCCCGCCCCATGTCCTCAGCTGCCCCGCGCACGGGGGACATACGTGTTCGTGCACGGGGGACACACGTGTTCGTGCACGGGGGACACGCGTGTTCGCGCACGGACACACACGCGTGCGCAGCCGCACCCACACGGACAGGGCTGGTGCCGGGGGCTCCGTGTCCCAGCGCTCAGGAGGCTGCTGGGAGGGGTGTGGGGGCTGTGCCCCCCACCCAGGGGACAGCCTGGTGCTGGGGCACCCCAGCTTCACCCCCAAATCCCGGGCGGCTGTGCCTGCCCCATTATTGCCCCCCACCCTGGTTGCTTCTCCTGCTGCAGCCAGTCACCGACAGCAATTATTGCTTTATAGACGTGTTTTATTTAAGCTCCAACCTGGCCTGTGACACCCCCATACCCCATGTCCCCCCGCCCAGTGCTGCTCTTGCAAGTTCTTTGCTGAACACTTTGGGGGGAGGGGGCGGTGTGGGGGCCGTCACCCTGTGCTGGCGGGTGACACGGGCGCAGCACCCAGCCGTGGGGTGCAGGATGCGCCCGGGGGGTGCCTGGGGTGCCCTTCCCACAGCACCCACCCTGCTGCGCCCCCACCCTCCGCCGCCCCGCTGGCATTGCCAGGGTTCGCTCCGCATTGTGTGTGGGGGTTTTGCTTGACCCCTTCCCCGATACCCCTGCTCCCCCCTCGCACCCAGGGCAGTTGGACGCTGGTCCTGCCCCCCCTTGTTTCGCCCCCGCAGCCCGGGTTTGGTCTATGGTGCCGCAGGTCCCTGCCTCTGGAGGGCAGCATGAGGACAGAACTGTGTCTTGGATATTTTTTTTAATAGAAAGGCTATTATTACATTGTCTATTTTATCAATACGGGTCATAATTGCTGTATTTTTTATCAGTGCTGATGTCCATACAGCTCCCAGCATGTGTGTCAAATATCATCGGGCCAATAATAAAGTTTTTAAAATATCTTAAGCTGTTTCCTGCCCAGATCATTGCCCGGCATGGGCAGCTGCCCCCCCCCCGAGGAAACCACCGCGGGTGGGAGCGTGGAGGGAGCTTTTATAGCTCATAAATGACTTTCGTTTTAATCATCTCATAAAAAATTATTTCAGGTTACATCTTGCAGGTGCCACCAAGCCAGGAGGTGCAGCAAAGCCCCGGGGTTGGCTGGAGGATGGGGGGTCTCCTCAGGGGGGGCCCAGTGGGCAGCAGCCCCCAGCACGGGGCCAGAGCCCCCAGCACGGGGCCAGAGCCCGGGTGGGCGCAGGAGAAGCCACTTCCTTGTGACGGAGCTGCAAAAGCCATCGGAGGGGACGCGGCGGCGACGAGCCACGGCCCGACAGGGACAGCGCCCAGCTGCACGGAAACCAGGCGCCCGGGGCTCTGCCTGCTTCGGGGTTAAAAAGTGCAAAAAGGACAAGTACAACGGAAAAGGCAAAATCTCCG
Organism: Columba livia; assembly: GCF_036013475.1. Lineage (NCBI taxonomy): Eukaryota > Metazoa > Chordata > Aves > Columbiformes > Columbidae > Columba > Columba livia. The sequence continues at coordinate 13,044,476 of NC_088619.1, forward strand.
CAGGTGCTGCCCCCACCAGAGCTGCGGCTCCTGCCTGGAAAAGCCCTTTTCCCTGCTTGGTGCCAGGGATGTGCCCCCGCGCTGGCTCGGGGCAGCCGGGAGCCGCAGGAAGAGCCCGGGCACCAGTTTGCCCATGGGCGCACAGCCCAGCAATAAGCTTAGCAAGTGTGTGTGTGTATATATTCATATATATATTTATCTATATCTATGTCTGTCTCTCTCATACAGCTCTACTAATAGAGGAAGAGCAAACAGCCAAGCAAGAGGTCTGGATGGGAGAGCCTGTTTGAGGGGAGCACCCCTTCTGCCGCTGGGCACCCCAAGGCACGCGCTTAAACACAGCCCTCGCCTCCAAAAGTGGTTTTGTTGTTTTTTTTTTGTTTTTCCTAGCTTATATTTTACAGCAGTACCATAATACCTTACTTACTTATATATACAGAGACCTGGAGCTGCAGGAGCTCTGGGAGCGGAGCCGGCCCCGTCCCTGTCTCAGCAGGGGCCCCAGTGCTGGCACCCATTGCCTCCCAGTCTGGGCTGGGAGAGCGGAGCCCGGGTGAGCAGCCGCGGTCTCGCAGGAGCCTGGGAGCTGCCTACGGCTCCCACCAGCCCCTCGGCTCACACAGGGTCCCTCCTGGCCGGGCGGGGGGAGCAGGGGGCATCATCTCCCCTGTGCCATCGTCACTGCCCCACGTGAGCCCGACGCGCAGCTCAGCTCAGCTCTGGGGAGCCGTTTGCCAGCCCAGCCCTTGCTCCCCACCATGGCGAGCGGCTGCTGAGCCCAGAAGCAAACCCGGCTCTGGGACCCAGTGCCTGGCTCCGTGCAGACAAAGGACGGGCTGCATGGCAGCGGTTCAGGCCTCTGCCACTGAGAGGAATGAGCTGGGTCTAGAGGAGAGAGAACTAGGGCACTAGCTTTAGCCTTTGGCTTTGAAAGCAGCAGGATTAAATAAATTCTGCCTAAAAATGAAGTCCTGGAAAGCTGGACATGCAGCAGCGAGGAGGAGGCGGCGAGTGCCGCGCGGCACGGCGGGCACCGGCGCTGCCGGATCAGCTGATGAGCGGGGCCGAGCGGTCGTTGGTCACCGTTGGCTTCAGCTGGACGTTGGCAAAGGGGTTTCTGCGGAGACAGAGGAAGGCAGAGTTTAGCAGGAGGGATGGCGGCAGCGGGGCCTGTGAGGACGGGGCACCGGCACAGTGAGACCCCAAAAAGCTGTTGCTGCAGTCGCGGTGGCTGTGCCGGGCACAGGGGCTGCGCTGGGCGTCCCGCCAGCCCGAGCCTGGAGCCACCAGCCCGGCCCCTTCCCCTGCCCCAGCCCAGCAGTGTTTGGAAGGGGTTGAGCTGGAGCAGCCCCTCGCTCCTCTGCTCTCTCCCAGTTAGAGCAGTGCTGGATGTCAGAGGTGCCCGTCCCCACATGGGAGCACCCCGAGATCACCCGTTCTGCACCAGGCTGCTCCGGGGGAGCAGTGGGCTAGGGCTCCCAGCTGCCCAGGGCTGTGCGGGGACACCCGGCCGGGAGCAGAGCTGGCAGCTCTGTGCCGTGCCGCTGGGAAGCCTTTGGAGAAGCCAAATGTTGGCGAGGCAGCGGATGGGGAGAAGAAGAGCACCTGGCCGAGCCGCTGAGGAGCTCGGCAGGGACACGAGGCCGAGCACAGCCCAGCTCCCCGAGGAGCTGCCACATCCCACAGCCGGAGCTGTGCAGGCCGGGCGGTACCTACCTGGGGTGTCCCCTGCACCGTCCCGCTGTCCCTGCTCTTTGCCGACTATGGGCAGGAGGGTGCCAGCGGCCACGGGGACAAACCTGCACCGGCATGGGGGCCAAGGGGCCCGCAGAGCAGCCCCTGCGCTCCCCAGGGCTGCTCACACCCTCTCCTCTGCAGCACAGCAATGGCAAGACAAAGGTGACAGTGGCGTTCAGCCCCAGTAGGAGCAGCCGTGGTTACGCGCTGCCTCTGCCTGGACCCCTCAGCTCTGGGATGTCCCTGGTCACCTCCCGTGGGGCACAGGAAGGGTCTCGGTTCCCCTGGGAAGGGTCTTCGCTGCCTCCCCTGGCCCCTCTCCCCACTGTCTCTCACCTCTCTAAGTGCATTTTTGCTTTCCTGGCTTTTGCTTAAAAATAGGTTAATTAATTTCCCACCTAATTAATGCAGATTCTTAGATCACTTTCTCCCCCTCCTGCCAGAATGCCAAAATAGATTCGCAGGACTGGAGGGAGAGGCCAGGTTGCTTTGATGAGTCACCGGGGGTTATTGTTTAACTATTTTTGTTGTGGCAGGGAAGAGCCGCTGGGCTGGGAACCCGCAGCTCCGGCAGCCGTGGGAAAACCAGCTCACACATCAAAGAGAAACCGGGCAGGGTCTCCCGGGCTCTGCCGTGCAGCGAGGGGCTCTCGGCTCCTGGGGAGACTCCTCCATGTCTGCCCTGGGGGCACAGCTGGGGTCGGGACGGAGGTTGGCAAGATGCATCCCCAGGGCCATCTACAAGCAAAAGAAACTGCTCAAAAAATGTGATATTAGTGTGGATCTGCTCTGTTCCCATAGGACAGGACTGGGGACAGCGATGCGGCGACTGGGTACTGGAGGGACAGTGGCCACTGGGAACCTACAAGGGAACTGGTTATGGGGTTATGGCTATGGGGAGCGGGGACGCGGCAGAGCAGGAGCAGCAGCTCAGCGGCCCCCAGAGCGAGGAGCCGTGCGGGTGCAGCGCGGTGAGACCGGGACCTCCCGCCACCGAGTGGGGACAAGCGGTGACCCAGGGAGGGGACGCGCTCAGCCGGGTGCAGGGGGGAAGCAGAGCGGTGGCACCGTCCCCACGCAGCCCCAGCGCCAGCACACCCAGGGCTCGGACCCCCGAGACCGTCAACTTACTAACTACGGGCAGGGGCACCTCAAAACCTGGCCACTTCAACATCGGGGCTGCAAGGGAAAGAGAAGGCAGGTTGGAGACACCGGGACACAGCGAGCCCCTGACGGGAAGAAGGTTTTGGTTAAGGAGAGGAACCGGGCCGCAGGCCGGCGGCCGCCCCGGCGCGAGAGCTCACCGAGCCCGCCGGCTGCACGGCCCGCAGCGCCTCCGCGCACAGGAAGCAGCAGGAGAAGAGAAGAAAAAGGAGGAAAAGTCATGTTTATGGAGTTGCTGGTGCTGCCCGCCGCTCCCGGCGAGGAGGGGAAGGAAGGGCACGGCCGGGGGCCGGCGGCCACCTGGGGGGAGCGGAGTGGGCACGGGGGCGCTGCGGAAGGGAGGGGGCGGCTTCCTTCCCCCCGCCGGCCGGACCGCGCTCCCAGCCCAACGCGCGGCCGCGGGCTCGGCATGCAGCAAGCAGCGGCATCCTGGGGATGCACAGGGCCCTTAAACAGTTTTAGCTGCTCCCGCTCAGCAAAGCTGTTTAAAGCCTGGGGGGGCCAAGCGTGGGCACGCAGGGGCTCCCCTGGCTGCCCAGAGTCGAGGGGATGGAGAAGGGGCAAAAAAATGCTGGCATGGCAATGTGCGGTGGGCGATGCAGGCGGGATGGGCAGCACACAGGCATGGCAGCCGAAAAAGACACCGAGGCCCAGCTCAATGCAATAAATAAAACTTTTATTCAAACAATGACTCAGTACAGGGCACATTTCTCTCTGGCTTTTAAAAAAGGGTTTTCAGCACTTTACAATCTCCATACAGGCTTGGCTAGACTGGGGATTTTTTTCCCCCCTCTACATTCAGTCTTTCAGCATGAAATATCCTGGGTTAAAAATCCTTAGCAAAATTCGGACATCGGTGCAGGAGGGTCGTGTCACAATATGCCCATAGGCGAGTATAGAAAACAAAAAGACTTGTCCGTGTGTGTGTGTCTGTATTGCCAGCAGTGTCCTAGTAAACAGGCAATGTCAGAGGTCTTAAAAATCACACCAGAAAAAGGAAGCGTGGACAGCTTTGCGGTGGAGACGGCCACGGGCACCGCGGGGCTCGGCGGCGGGAGCGGGACCCCGAGCGCTGGACCCCGGCACAGAGCCGGGACTGCCTCGCTTAAGCCGGGTTTAGGGATGCGAGCGCATCCTCAGACAGCTCCGCACCAGCCCCCAGCGCTGACGTGAGGTAACAATACCTTGCTACAAAAAATATATATATATTTATAAAACAAGCAGGAGTAACCCTTCTGCGGGGGCTGCCGGCTGCGCCCACGGCCGGCGGAACCCCAGCCCTTTCCCCGCGGGAGCTCCGCGCCATCCGCTTCGCCCAGAGCCCCGCGCGGGGCGGGGGTGGAAGCGGATGGGCCGGGGGGGCGCGGGGGCTGCAGCCCTTTTCCCGCGGGAGCGGCATCGCGGGCAGCCCGGATGCTGGGTAACAGTACGGACACCAGAGGCCATGCATATTTGTGCCAGTCGGGGAGGTTTGGTCCCGGCTGGCGCGAGGTGGCCGGCGTGCAGCCCGGGGGACAGTGCATCGCTAACATTCACACGGGAGAACAAAAACCGGGTCCCACTACAGTGTCAACTGCATCCAGGCTGCTGGGGAGCGAGCACAGACCGAGCGGCAGGTTCTGCTCTGAAAAGGCTTCAGAAACAAGGGCACTGTGAACACCAGGGAGGGGTGGAGAAGCACCATGGTTTCCTTGAAGATCACGAGAGTTTAAAATCCAAAAGGAGTAGAGAAAGAGAAACGAAGGGGAAAGAAAAAAAAGGGGAGGAAAAGAAGCAGAAAGCTCTTCCAAGCAGCAAGGGGCCGCCGCGAGCCAAGGTGTCCTCACACCGTGGATACCAAACTGCCGCTGCCGCTGCGGAACAAAGCACAGGACACTGCCGGGGGGGCCGGGACGCTGCAGCGCCGCGAGCGGCACCGTGCCCAGGAGCGCGGCTCCTGGCATGGCACCCCAGCACCCGCCGAGCCACCAGCTCAACCCTTGCCCTGGGGTTTGTCCCCGAGAGCGAGACAGGGCGGCCTCAAGGCAGAGGGAATGGGGATGGAGGAGCCGCCGGGTTGGAGAAGGTGCCAGGGAAGGATCCCGCGTGCTCTCCACAGCCCTGCTGTCCCCAGGGAGGAGCCTGGGGACATGTCACTATCCAGAGGAGCACGATCCCCTGTAGGGTACAAGTCAGGGACGCTGGGGCCATCCCTGGGAGACGCTGGGTCCCTTTGTGCTCACAGACCAGACCTGCAACGTGTTATCCACTGCCTGTCCCCATCCCAGCGACCACCTGTCCCCGGGGGAGCCGCGCAGGGACCCCTGTGGGGACCCGGCCCCAAGGCTTCACCCAGAGCTAACACCAAGAGTTCACTGCCAGGTAACGCAACAGGAAGGTTCAGTCTTACCTGCTGACGGACCTCGTCCCGTAGTCATCGAGACCCTGCGGAGAGGAGGGGAGGAAGCACAGTAAGGGGGGGACGGGGGCTGCGCCCGTTCAGGTGCCACTGGAGGGTCACACGAACAGACCAAAGTGCATCAGGACCTGGGGATTCCAGGGTCGAGAGCCGATGCATTTGGAAAGGGAGGTATGGAGATGATCTGAGCAGGATGTAGACAGCAGAGAGCACAGTGGCACCGCTCTCTTCAGAGCAGGACGGCAGCGGGACAGCCCCGCTCTGCTCTGCCAGCCCCGTGTGGCACGGAGCTCCAGCAGCTGCTGAGGTATAACACGCTCGGAAAGGGATCGAACAAGTCTGAGACATCAGTGAAATGTTCAGTGGAAAGAGGTGTTTCTCTGTATTAACTCCCACCAGAAACCCACAGGGTTTTGGACTATTTTCTCCTTTCAGCCGGTACCGAACGGCCTTTGCAGCGGGGAAGGGAAGGTCCATGGAGCAGGTGGGGAACAGGCACAGAGGATGTCCCTTGAGGACATCGCTCCCTGGGCAAGGACCTGTCCTGGGACACGGCCACAGAGCAGCTCTGCTCTCTGTGACATACACGGGATCGCTTCAGGAAGGAGCGGGAGATGCTGGTCTCAGCTGGTCACACACCAGGGATCAGAGACCCACGTCCCCACTGTCCCAGGAACGCTGCCCATCCCCAAACCCCAAATCCAGGAACAAACCCTGCTGAGAAAACCCGGCAAACAGTAAGAAGTGGGGCCGCACTCCTGTCCCCTGCCAGAGAGGACCAGACCCCGACTGAAGCTGCTGCCTCTCTCCCTCCTCATCCTCTCTCCCTCCTCATCCTCTCTCCCTCCTCATCCTCTCCCCCTCCCCATCTGCCAGCACATCCGAGTGCTCCGGGGAAGCCACCGTGGCTCATCCCATCAGGCTCGTTCAGGCAGGGAAGCCCCATTGCGCCAGCAGCTCCTCGGTTAAGCTGATGTCCTCCACACACACGTCCTCACCAACTCCTTATCTGAGAGGCCCTGAGCTCGTTTTGGAAGCTGCTGGAGGGGGCAGCCCTGCCCTGCACATTCCCAAGGGACTGTCACCGGCTTGAATTGGTACATGCCAGAGAAAACACTTCCAGCTGCCTGTGAACATCTCGTTTCTGGTGGGAGGCTCCCACGGAGTCAGCAAGTGTTGTCCTTTGGGGGTTTATGGTGCCGTTTTGTGCCATTTGCTCCCTGTGCCTTGCCTGCTCTGCCCAGGTGAGCCAAACCAGCTGGTCCTCCCCCTCACAGCTCTCCTGTCCCCCTGCATCCCCCGGCCCTGCTCCCCACGAGAGATGCTGGGCAGGAGACGGGGACCCGGGCAAGGCACATGGGTCACCGGGCAAAAACGGCCAAATGCCTGTAAATCCCAAGGGAAACATTGCGTGCGTTCAGACTTACAGCTGTCGACCTAGTGTAAGGCTTGTAGTGAGCGGAGGGCGGTTGGCAGAGGCCACTGGAATAGTCTTTAATTGCACACCCATAGGGCATTAGGTAGTCCTAAAACAACGAACACAGGTTGGAGAGCAGCCCTCCTCATCCACACGCTGCCCACGCCATGCCGGGACTCAGAATGGGCTTTAACACGTTTCATCCTCCTGATTTAAAACCACATTTCATCCTCTTGATTTAAAACCACGGGCAGGACGGAGGAGCCACAGACAGCCGGGTCACCACGCGCCAGGCTCCAGCAGTGACCGTCACCCGGGGCTCTGCTCAAGCATCTCCCATTTATAAAATATCCCCCCGGCACGGGAGAAGCCCCCGCGGGCCGCGGGCTCACCTGGGAGAAGGCGGGCACGGCCACGCTGTACGGCCGCTGCTTGAAGGTGTTGCCGCCCTGTGCCGGGAAGGCCTGGGAGCCCATGCCGTAGTCGGGCGGCGGGAGGGCAATGTCGTCCTTGTCCAGCAGATTGCCCGTGCTGCTGCTCTTCCCCTGCTGCAGGCTGGGGGGGACACGCAGACCAGAGGCGTCAGCACCAGCCACCCCGCGCTGGGACACCCGGGCTGCCCCGGCACCCACGGAGGGGACCCCACGGTGCGGGGCTGGCGGGTGGGTGATGCTCCTACCTCGTGTGGACCCGCTCACTGCCGTCGCTGTCGAGGACCCGTGTGTAGGAGAAAGGAAACCAGCCCCTCCTGGAAGGCAAAGGCAGGGGATGAAGCCAAACCCACACCTGTTTGGGGAGGATCCAGGAGCGGCCGCAGCACTCACATTTTTGTTTTCTCACTCTCTCCGTAGTGCCAGCCGTCCCTGGCCTCTGGCACCAGCAGTGTGATCAGGTCACCCTCCTTGAAGCTCAGGAGGGTGCTGTTATCTCCAGCAGCATGCGAGAAAATGGCCTGCACCCTCGTCCTGCCGTTCCTCTCGAGCCCTGCAGCCATGGAGCTGGAGCGTGGCAGCGTCTTGTTTTCGGCTGGTGGAAGACAGAGGCCGATGAGTGCCCCAAGCCCTTCACCCCATGGCCAAACCCCAGCACAAGCACTAACTTTGCTGATCTTGGCCCAGGTGCCAATCAAACCTTCAGTATTCTACTTGCAGCTTAACGAGCAGGATCTGGCCACTGCTCCTGGCATCACCCACGGCCACGGGAGCAGCCTCCCTGTGCGAGACCCCTCAAGAATTCCCTCCTGGTGCTGTCTGTTGGCTGAAATCCACCCAAAACCCCACAGCAGACCCCGGCTCTGCTCATTCCCTGACGCCCAGGTCCAGAGGCACCGATGTGGCCGGTCCCTGTCCCAGCACCACCAGCATCCTCACTCACTCTGCTCACCGCGGCCACCACAGGAACCAGCGACCGGCACAGCCAGCACGCCGGGAGCAGGGACGGGCAGGACAGAACCTCACCTGACGCATAGCTGTTTTTCGGTGGCACGTTTTTGCGAACTGGGAGTGTATTGGAGTAAGAGTCACTCAGCTGCTTCTGAGGCTGGGGAGGAGATAAAGATTTGGGCTGTGCTGACTTCATCTCAGACCAGTGGTTGTACCCATCGCTGTCTGGGCCTGAGGCTCCGTTCATCACCGGCATGGCCTCCTGCGCCGACATGCGCTATGGAGAGAGGAGAGGAGGGGGGACAGATGGGGAACATCTTCATTAGGGCACCCCAGCACAGCTCCCGCAGCAGGACACAGCCCCGGGGAAGGTGCTTCACAGCAGAACAGAGCTTCTTTTAGTGCTCCAAGCTGCCTTGCACCTGACAAATCCCTCCTGAGCTTTGCTGAGCAGCTCGTGCCCCCACATCAGGGAGGACCCCTTTCTGAAGGGTCTTTCATCCCGGGGTCACTCCAAGCACCTTCTCCCGCAGTTACTGGGGTACCTCAGTTCAGCCTCACAGCTCCAGGACCAGCCTGCCTGGGACCAGCCCGGCCAGGTGAGCCCAGCTCACGGGTTCCCCAAACCCCCCTGGGACCCGCTGCAGCCCCTGCCCCTCCAGAGCTCAGCAACCCTGGCGGGATGGGATGGGATGGGACAGGCTGCCCATCCCATCCAGGCTCCTTCCTGCATCCCAGGGCAGCAAGTACCCAGAGCTGCCCACCCCTGTGCAGTGACATCCACCAAAAGGCAACTTGCTGAAGACAGCGGTGACACCGGCCCAGGCTCGTCCCTCCAGCTTTGCTCAGAAGGGCAGCACAACGTCTACCATGGAGATACTTACTCCTACAAAAGGTGCCAGCTCCGGGGGGACAGGGAGAGGTTTGGCACCAGGGATGGGGTCAGAGATGATGAGGTTGGATTTGGATGTAGACAGAGGGCTCGGCATGATGGTGCCATTGCTGCTGGCAGCCATCTGCTGCATCAGCTGGATGGCGCGCTCTGGGATCTTGTTGGGATCCGAGCAGGATTGCTGCCACAGCGGCAGCTTCTGCGTCAGCATCTCCTTCCCCTGCAACACAGAGAAATGAGGCATGAGGACACGGGGCTGCGGGAAACCCCCCCAGCTCTGCACCCCTCTCCGGGCAGCACCGCGCGGCTCCGGAGCCGGGCTGATCCTGGGCACAGGACTGACGGACTCCTCTGTGCACGGCAGGGACAGGATAGAACACAGGGACAGGACAGAACACAGGGACTTGCTGCTTGCAGGTTCTGACGGCAGCTGCACCATGAAGGTGCCGTGAAAAATGGAAAGGAGGGAAGGAAAAGGTAATTCATCTCCCTCCGGCTGCTAAACCTGCTGCTCCCTGCCCGCGGGCAGGACCTGCAGCATCCGCTGCCACGGTGGGGGAGAAGGTGGGCTCAGCGTGCCCTTATTCAGGTAACACAGCCATGCTGTGTGAGCGAGCATCCCGCCACGCGACCAACCGAGGGAGCGAATGTTCCGAACCACCCTGAGCTCACTCCTCAGCCTCTTTCAAAGCCAATTTCCAAGTCCCAGAGTGTTTCCCTGCTATGGGGCACCGGCTCGCAGGCTCAGACCCAGCCCCCACGGAGCCGCAGGCAGCAGCGGGCCGGCGTTTTCAGCCGGCACAGCCCACGCCGGCTGCCGGGCTGGTGCGGGCCAGCGCCCACATCGCACGTACGCCCACCCCGCTCTGGACGAACCACCTGCAAATCCCTTCTGTAAAACCACCCTCCACGTGCTGCTGCAAGAAGTCTTTGGCTCCACCGTGCCGCAGCCGCTGCAGGTGCCTGCACCCTGTGCCCACTCACCCCCCACCCCTGGGGCGGACTTTTTCCCCATTCTGCACTACAGAAGGGGCTCACAGATGCGAAACATGGATCCATCCTGCAGTGCGAGGACAGTGCTGACTAATCCAAACTCCTTCTTGCCAGTGCCAAGTGTGGCGGTGACAGATGGGTGCTGCGAGCAATGGGGGGTGGTGGCGGGGAACAACCAGAACGGGAGCACGAGGCTGCGGGGGCACACCGGCGTTCCCAGCCCCTGTCCGGATGATTCTGCTCGGGCCCAGCGCTGGGATCCACCGCTCCCCGGGCTGGCAGGCAGCAGCTCCAGCCCCATGGGCTGCCTGCGAGCAGGCAAGAGGGGTTTGCAGCAGCAGTTTAATCTCTGATTTAATCCCTGCCTTTGCTAAAGCCAGGGCTAAGGTGGGGGTCAGAGGGAGCCAGGTGCAGCTTTTAAAATCTCAGCCCAACCTGTCAGCAACAGGTCAGGACAGGAGCATCCGCCTGGTGCCGGTGCAGCCCGGCGGCTCCAACTCACCTTGGCGTGGTAGGTGATTGCGCTCTTGGCTACCGCACACTGTTTCTCTACCAGGAAGCAGAACCGTCTCCGCTCTTCCGTGAGAGCTGTCTTGTAGCCATCAGAGACGTAGTTCTCCAGCTCACCTTGCTTGTTGCTGATGGCTTCAATGTACTGGAGGGGAAAGAAGCAGAGAGGCAGCTGCCATCACTGCTCTGCCCCTCCGTGCATGGGGCAGGGGATGCTGCAGCATCCTCTGGAGAGGGGTCAGCACCACGGCCGTGGGGCTGGGGCGGCGGCTGTGGGGCTGGGGGGGGGTGGCTGTGCCTGCAGAGGCCCCCCCAGCACAGGGACACGCACACATGTGCCTGCGCAGCCCCTCCAACCCACCCTTACTCATCGGAGCCCCCACGCAGAGGCGCTGAGTCAGCGCGTGGGCAGCCCCGCACGGGTGGCAGGACGAGCTGTACCGTGAGCAGCCGCCCGCTCACCAAACGGGCGCCCGCGCTGCGGCACCACCGGCCTCCCCAATCACCCAGGGCTGCAAACGGCCCCCACAGCCCCCTGCTCATCCCTTCTCCCCCAGCCACCGCGGTGCACAACCCACCGGGAACCCAGCCCCATGGAGCGCCCTGGCACCGGCCACAAGCAGCGAGGGGACAGGGGGCGGCCGGTGCATCCCGAGGTGCTGCAGATGCATTGGTGAGAAGCTCCTGCGCTGGCAGCAGCTCTGGCTCTGCCGACAGAACCTCTGCCAGCTCAGCTGCACCACGTGGGGCTTTGCCAGCGCCGTATGGGCATGGAAGCAGCACAGGCTGACCTGTGCAACGCAAACGTGGCAGATGCGAGGATTCAGAGCAACACCTGGGGCCGCAGGGCTGATGCTTGGCCACATCCATCAGCATCCCCGAGCACAGAGGGTGCGAGATGTCCCCAGCTCCCCGAACCGTCCTCTCCCGCCCTGTGACACCTCCTGCCACCAGCTCTGCCCTGGGATGGCAACACCACCCTGAAAAGCCACAACCGACCGCGCAGCCCCGGCACTGCTAAACCTGTTTGAAAAAGCCTGAGAAGGGCACTAAACTGGAAATTCAGGGCCCAAAGTAGCTTTACTTCTTTCTTCATGTTTAACAGTTATTTTTAGCATGCTACAATATTTATTAGTAGACACACAAAATGGAGCAAACCACAAAGCAGTGAGATTAAGTGACATCCCCAACTTCAAAGGGGACTTATATCAGAGCTGGAGCTCCCACTGCTCCCAGCCTGCCCCGAGCATCCTCCCCGAGAGCAAACCCTGCAGAGCTGCGCACGACCCAGCGCGTTCTGGGTCTCCCCACAGGCACCAACAGGCGGGGAAAAGGGGTGAGAAATTGGTAAAAACCCAGTTTGCAACCAACAATCCTGGTTCAAGGAGAATTGTTTTTCCCCCAGCGCAGATGCCTGTGTCGGGGAACAGAAATAAAGGAAGGTAACTGAGCTGACACTGTTGAGTGTAGATGCAGAAATAATGGAGGCATTTCCACGGATCCCAAGTGAAACTGTGGGGAGGGCAGAGCTGGCCGCAGGGATGCCGGCAGCAGCCGGGCTGTGCCAGCAGCCCCACCGAGGTGCCAGGGCCAGCGCGGTGCCGGGAGGAGGCGGCAGCCCTGGGCACACGCCGGGACAGCGGGCAGGAGCGGGCGGTGTGGGAGGACATGCTTCACATGGCGAAGCACCCTCCGGAGCGGGCTCGGACGGGGGCACTGCCGATCCCGCCGCCTCCTCCCGGGTACTCTTAGCCCTGGGAACAGCACCGGGACGGAGCCCAGAGGCATCAGCCTGGCTGCGAGGACGGGGCGCCGGGAGGGAAGGACGCTCCGGCCCCTCCATCGCAGCCCTGCGACAACCGGGGTCACCGAGCCCTGCTGGCCCCACGTGTCTGCACCACAGGCAGCTTCCAAGTAAGTTCCCTTTCCTCCTCTCCCGACGGAAGTGGCGGGACGATGCTCCCGTGCCTGCGGAGCCGCGGTTCTGGAAGGAACCACAGCCACGACAGCACCCGGAGCAGTGGGAGCAAACGCAGACCCCAACACCTGAATCGCATCCTGCCGAAGTTCCAAACTGGGCCATCGAGAAGGCGCAATGAGTGGAATGAGCCCATCCCCGCTGCTGTGGCTCAGCAGCGCAAGGACCGTCCCAACACAGCCCGGGGGTCCCCGTACGGCGCTGCCACGGCCCAGGGAGGGAGGGTGGGCGAGTCCACTGCAACAGGGGGACAATTCTTCCTTATCTGAGCAATGTTACGTTTTTAGTTTTAATCCTGATTTAAATACACAAGTTTACATCCCCGGTTCCCATCTTGTTTTGCAAGTACACTTTTAATTATTTCACTGAAGAAAGGCTTGTCTTAATGGCTGCAGCCAGTTAGAACATGTCGATTTGCAAGCAGGGAGCCTATGCTCTAAATTTAGTGTTCTCAGCGCTTTATGTACTTTATGTAAATATGCCTGATGTGCCATTGATTTATTCAGAGCCTTGATTTGTACACGTTATTACATTACAAAATGGCGAGCAACGCTTCTTGTTCACTAGACTGTCATTTTGAGCAAATCCAAAATGAAAACTATGTACATTCAAATAACACATGGAAAGACAACTGAAATAAAAACCTTGCTAAACGTGCTGGATGCACAGGAACAAAAGCAACGCACAGACCAGGATGTCGGATCTCGTTGCTTTAGGTCAAGGAGCAGCATCTTTGAGCAGCGAGTGGAGCCCGGACCAGCGGGCTCAGGGCTGCCGCTCAGTCTCCTCTCCCTGGGGATGGAGGGGGCTCCTGCAGCCCTCCTGCATCTGGAACCCCAGCCAAACGCGTTTCTCAGCTTGCTGCGACCTGGCAGCGGCAGAAGGGCCGGGGAAGGGGCCCCTGGTGCTCAGGCTCGGCAGCACCATCTCCAGAGCTCCCAACATGCACAGACCACTCGAGTGATGCACTTTCAGTCCAGAGCCTGATTTAGGCTGTCAGCTTCACATCCATATTTTAAGCATCATCTAAATAAAAATCCTGGCTTAAAGGAAGGAAAAGGCCCCCATTTGTGACTGGAGCACCCGAGGGGGCAGGGTCCAGCCAGGGCGGTGATCACGGTGGTCATGGCTGTGCCAAAGGCAGAGCTTGTGCCGGAGCCACCCCACAGCTCCAGAAACCTTTTCTGGGTTTCTAGGTTGGAGAGACCTCAAATAACTCCCCCGTCCCCCCCACCTCCCTAGCGCATCCACTGCCAAGTCACCGGGAGCCGCTGACCTAATTAGCGATGTCGGCACGCGGCGGCGCGGGGGGAGGTTTGGTTTAAGATGCTGCCACGGCTTGGGGTGGAGCAGCATCCCGGGGGAGCCCGGGGAGATCCCCAGGGGTGGCTCCGCCAGGGACCTCCGGTTTGGCAAATGCTGGGGGGGCAAATCTTGGCCACGCTGGCCCGGCAGGGCTCTGGTGAGAAGCCGCCCGAGCCACTCCAACAGGTGAGACAGTAAACTAGGAACAAGAAAACATGAAAGGAGAAACACGATGCCGCAAAGTCCCCAGTGAAGCAGCCGCTGCCACCCCTGGCACAGCAAAGCCAGGGCACACGTGGGTCCTGCCGCTCGCGCTGTCCCCCCAGCGCCCGCCAGAGCTGGCAGCAGCCGTGCACCACGACCAAAAAGCACCCGAGAAATGTCGAGACCCGAGCTCTTTTCAATCACACGCTGCCATCAGCATCGCTAGTGCAGGTGAAACAGCAACGTTGTCACTGAACTTCAGCCAAGCCTTTGATAATTCCCCATCCTTACTGGAAAAAAATGAGTTTGAATTGTTCTATCCAAGCCAAGAACATGCAAAACAGTGAGGAATGCGAGCCAAGGGCAGCGCCAATGCTAATGCACTGAGTACAACTGCAGAAATCAGCATTACGGATCTGCAAACGTTGGGAGCACAGAGCAGCGGGGACGGGGGACAGAGGACAGGGAGGGAAGGGACCTGAGCTGCGCCGGCCGATGGGCAGGCTGAGATACCGGGAAGGACTGAACAAGAAAAGGGAGGATTTATTTAGGGAGCCGCAAGGGAGAATAATTAGAAAGTAATGGGATAAAATAAGAAAGAGTTAGGCTGATTAACAGAGAAAGAGCATCTAAGCTGTGGAACAGTCTCAAGGAAAACCAGCTCAGACTCCGCCAGGGCACAGACAGCCCAGCTGAAGCAAACAGCAGCCTGGGGATGCTCAGCCCGCCGATCCTGGCAAGGAGACGGCTCTTCCTCACTCCCAGAGCTCGCTGCTTCCCCGGGAGCTGGTGGGCCCTGGGAGACGCCGTCCCCTCGCAGCTCCCTGCGGGTGGAGGGTTTGGTCGGGCACACAGCAATGCCACGGGGAGCTCGGGGCTGTCGGCAGCAGCTCCCAGCAGAGCACAGCTCAGCCACGGGCCCGAGGTGACTCAACCTCTCGCAATACGGCAAATAAAGCAACAAACCGAACCCGTTCCCGTGGTGGAGAACACCCATACAAGTGTCACCATGAGAGCCAAGACATTTCACCGCAAGGACAGAGCACCCGCAGAGCCGCGGGACATCCCCGCAGCACCCGCTGTTGGGTGGTTCTGTGCGTCTGGTGCACGGGCACACAGTGCCCAGCACCTTCCCAGGAGACGACAAGCGGCCCCTGCCCTGCACAGCATCTCCAGCCCAGAAAGAGGTTTTCGTGGCGGCCCCCGCTGCGCCGCCCACCAGCCTCTCCAGCTCCATCACCCGCGGCCAAGCCTCCTCTGCAGCGCCGCAGCACTGATGGCTGCCAAAGGTGAAATAATGTGCAGAGCGGATCCCAGGGAGCACAACACTGACAGCTGCCCTGGCCCCCAAGAAGGGCTGTCTCCCCTCATTACATTCCCTTTATCACACATCTGTTTGTCGGAGCATCAGCCTCATCCTTCCACCGCTCCTGTGCAGCACCATCCGTGCACACATGTGACATTACATAAAATTTGCAGAGAGCAAACCGGCAGGCAAGCGCCTTTTCCAGCCGCTGTGTGGGGGTTTCACAATCAGCTGCTTAAAAACGCTCCCTCAACACGGAGACACCTCAGATCCACAGCTCAGTGCACAAGGTTTGGTACCAAACACTCGTCAGACGTGGCCCTGACCCTCAGGCACGGGCGCCCACAGACCAGCTCTGCAGGAGTCATTTGAGGCATCTCAGTCCAGAGAAAAAGAAGTTCACAACTTCATTTTGCATATTCGCAGCAGCTGCTTATAGATTGGTAGAGCCGGTTTCAGGAAACCACGCTGTGTGCCGGAGCCTGCAGCCCACCCGAGGCGGCAGGAACGCTGCCGGCCACAGCAAACACCTCCCGGCCACAGCCGCTCATGGGGACATGGAGCCCCCTCCTCTCTGTGCTGACTCTTTCACAAGTACCACAGCCCACAAAGTCTGAAAAAGCCACTTCAGCGTGTGGCTCTTGCAGCCCCGTGTCTGAAGAGCAGAGCCAGCGCTGGAGCCCCACGAGCACCCAAAGCCTCCCCGGACACTCGGGGCTGCAGCCCCACGGTGAAAGGGACCAACATCACCAGCCCCAGAGTTCACAGCTGATTGTAACAGAGGCAAAAGATCCCACGGGGATGAGCCCCTCAGGAAGGTCCCAGACACGAGCAGGTAACACCACGGAGCTACGTGAACGCCCGGGCTGGTACTTCCCGAGTCGGGATCTGCTCAGTCCCGAGCTGCCCCCATCACGCAGGACCCTCAGGCGCTGCCCATGGCCCGAGCAACTCAGCCCCAACCTGCTGCATCTCCCACCAAGTGTTTCACAGGCACTTCCCCTCCCTGCAAAGGATTTGGTGGTTTGGACACCCAGCTTAAGGCACGATAAAACCTGGAGAGCCACCTGCAGCCACGGAGCCTTTACATAATTCTTCCCTATTTGACTTTCACATAAGCCCTTGTAGCCTGGTTTGTGCAAACTCCTTATCAGTTAGAGCTTCTTGACCTATACCTAAAATAATTTCTCCTGATGGGAATATCAAAATGAGGTTTCAATTACAAAAGTTTATAAACCCCCTCCCAGTTATTTGGCACAGAGGTATTTAATGCTTAAAATATTCCCGTAGGTGTAGGTGTGGATGAGCAGGAGCCACATCTGGGCAGGAGCTGAGCTCAGCCTCCGCAGTCCGTCACCTCGGCTCAGCAAAGCCCGGCTTTGGAGGGGCTGGGGGAGCAGGGAGCTCCCTGTCCCCCCAGCATCACGGCTGCTTGCCGGCACAGCCGGGCTGGCACAGCCTCTCACCGCAGCCTCTCAGGGCAGCCGCCGGCTGCAGCTTCACTGTTTAGGGTGAATTACAGTCGGTTTCGTCCCAACCCGAAGGAGAAATCCAATTGCTTGTAGCACTAATATGATTTGATAAATAGTTTGAACCAACATAACTTCATTGTGGAGTTGCTGATTCAATCAAGGTCCTAAACCCATCGTGACATTGATTTCATGGCTTGATCATAACCAGTGTTTAATGAAATTAAAGCAGTTTAGCTTCCTTGGTTATTGTTTAATCTTAATATTGTGTTCATTCTTCTTCATAAGAGACATGAAGTGAATGGAATTGGTTTATTCTCCCGGTTTTCACCACAGGTCAAAAGAAGTCTCAGCAACTACATGACCAAGACAAGACACGCAGGCAGCTGCTGTCTCAGCTTCATTCCTCATGTAGAACAAAAGCTCTGGACTGATTCACAAGGAATAAAAGCCTGGCTTTATTGTGACATTCAGCATCTCTCTTGACCATGACAGAGAAAGCTCTGGAGATGGAAAAATAACTCCTGCAGCCTAATTGCACCTTGAGCTGCTTTTAAGCTACGTTGAGTTGTCTTTATTGCAAACCAGAAGGTGCTTTAAATCCTCAACCATTTTAATCCTGCGATGCCCATCCTCACCTATTAAACTCCACAAAACAAGCACCAGAGACAGTGGCCAGATGACGGGGGCTTGCAGACAGCCCCGGATCAGCTCCCTCCACGCAATTGATGCGGCTCCAGAGCAGCCTGAGCTCCCCTGAGCATCCCAGCGCTGCCTGATCCCAGCACAGCATCCCTGAGCATCCCAGCGCTGCCTGATCCCAGCACAGCATCCCTGAGCATCCCAGCGCTGCCTGATCCCAGCACAGCATCCCTGAGCATCCCGGCGCTGCCTGATCCCAGCACAGCATCCCTGAGCATCCCAGCACAGCTCCTCAGCCCCAGGGCTCCCGAAGCTGCTGCTCACCCGCCACACGATAATTAGTCATGTGCAGTGCCTGCTGAATATCAGCATTTATTTCTGCTTTATCAAGGGGAAGAATCTGAATTTGAAGAGTCACGGGTGAGATGTTTGGGCTGATTTACTGGGCTTCCTGATCAGTCTAGCAAATTGTGGGGCCCAAGCCATGCTGGTGCCCTGGCCCAGGTGAGGGGGTCCCTCTGCCTCCTGGCAAACCAGAGCCTGAGCAGCCCCAAGTCTCCTCTCAGCTCAGCGAGCGAGATGATGCTCCAGGAGCCCCAGCTCCCCCCAGGACAGCGCTGCCGCTGCCCCATGCTCACTTGCCACCCACCTCACCCGCAGGCGGTGACAAGATGTGGTCACTCAACAAGTGGTGAAAAGGCAGAAAGGACCAATTCTGCTTCCCACAGCATTAAATAGGAAGGGAGATGATGACAGAGCACCAGACTCCTGTCTGCTGACTGCTATGGTAGCTTAAGTGGATGAGTCTTCAAAAGAAGAATCAAGACGTTATTGCTTTATTGAAGGAGACGACTGATGGAGCTACCAGGACATCTCTAACAACAGCACCTTCTCCCATTAGGAGACAAGTAATCTGAACAGCCCGTCAGAAGAGCTCCATCCCGCCGCAGTCTGGCCGGTCTGTGGTCCCCAGGCACCAGCCTGGTGAAGGCTTCAGCTCCCCACAAGCACCACGAGGTGCCTCCAGCAGCCTCTGTGGAGGCCAGCGGCATTTTACAAGACACCGCAGAGGTGGCTTTGGGCCAGCTAAACAAACCAAACCATATGCAGCAGCTCCCCAGGGTGATCTGCGCAGTTTTTGCTTTTAAGCCACTTGAGAAAGATTATTGTCGAGCAAAGCCCCACGGTACAACACCAGGAGCTCTGCAGATGCCCCTGGTTCACTAAGCCCAGTTTCACTAAGCCAGTCCCAACACCCAGGTAGCTCCAGGCTGGGCCCACCCTTACAGCAATGCCCCTCTCCACTGCCCAAGCAGAGGCAAGAACAGCATCAAGGGTGGCCCCAAATACCCTCTTTTTGTGTAGAAAGGAAATGCCAGCACTGCAGCCAGCAGAGAGCAAAGTGCCCTCTTGGCTCAGTTCAGCAATTTAACTTCTCATTTTGATCTGGTGGGAAAAGAGCAGCGAGCTCTCATAGCTCTTTAAGCTCAAAAGCCATCATAAGGCTTTTTCAGAGATAAGCGCTTCCTAACTGCTTACCGCTGGAAGATTAAGAGCATCAAAGGCTGATCCCGTTTCCCTGCCCGTGCTAACAGGACTATCCCATCCCCGCCACATCACAGCAGGAGCATCAAACCATGGCTGGGACGGGTTTTCTCCTCCGCTTGCGGGGGTGGACGGGGATCCTGGCGCAGCAGCCGCCCGGGGCGGGGGTGAGGCAGGAGAGGGGGCTCTGGCGGCAACTTTGCTCTGTTGTCCCTATCAGCAGATTTTGCAGGTGGGGGAATATCAAAGCAGGTTTGATCTGGGTTTCTCTCGTTGCCTAACAGGGCTGCTCCAGCTCGGCAGGAATTTCGGAGCAAGGGCTGCTGCTCAGAAGCGGTTGAGGCTGCTCGGCTCCGCGGAGGCGCCAGCAGGACACCCCTGTGCCGCCACCCAGCCCGAGCTCAGCACGGGACCTGCGCACCAGGGCGCGCTGGGCGACTGCAGGCGGGTTTTTCTCCTTCAGTGCTTATTCTGATTCACATCACCGAGAAATGACCGATTTACCAAATTTCAGTGCAATTAAGAATGTCATTTCCCACAGCAACTCTGCCGATGGCTGTAAACACCGCCTGTGTGCAGCCCCGGTGGGGGAAGCGCCATCGGCAGAGGTCCCTTCCAGCAGAGCGGGGTCATTTGGACACATTGCCGGCCTGTGGCTTCCAAAGTGACACAATACGACACAACCACTCATGCCTCAGAGACAACAGCAGGTAATTTCTGGCTTTGGGGTTCATTGTCCCCTTTTCAAGGCACTACTTGTGCTGCAATGTGAGTAGCAGCAGGAGCACCTTCAGCCAGAGCAGGATTGCAGGTTGGTGCATCAGTCTCTCATTAAAATTTGCCGTGTTCAGCTGCACCCCAAGCAAAGCTCGAACCAAAGGTCACAAACTCTATAAGACATTAACTCCTGCTGTGAACGTCCCAGTAACCCCAGTGCTGCAGCTCCCCAGCCCCAACTCTCCCCTCGGGGAACCCCAACACCCCAACCACACATACCCACCCCAAGCACAAACCTCCCCGGGGTGCCATAGGGGACCCCAGCCCTGCACAGCCGGGACCCAATCAGCAACTGGCACATGGTCGGTGAGCAACCCCCCCATGATCACACCGCGGTGATTCACCACAGCCGCCCCCGGCCCGTGCCGCCCCCGCAGGCAGGGGGAAGGGGGGTCCCGGCAGCAGGCACAGAAAATATTTAAGCAATACAACATCCAGAAGAGGACTGATCTGGCACAACAGAAATCAGTGATCTTTTGGGGTTCATTCATTAAGTCAAAAAAACCCCAAAGCCCTGGGAGCAGGGTACAGCGCAGGGTTAGTCACCACTGCACTGCCCAGCACAACACCTGCCTCATCTCCCCAGGGTGGCCATGAGACCCCACACCCATCACAGGCTGTCATCCCCTCCCCATCCACGCCTCCCATTGCCCCCCAAACAGCAAACCCTGATGGAAACGCTCCCGAGAGCCGGGCTGTGTCCAGACGCAGTACCAAGCACCTGCTGCCTTGCACGGCCACGGGATGGTCATCGCCCCCAGCTCCTACCTGCAGCTCCTTGTCCGAGTACTTCTGGGGGTTTTTGCTGCCTTGGCTCTTCTTCCGAAGTTTCTTCAGCTCTGCCTGGCACTTGTCGAGCGAGTCCCCCTTGCTCCTTTGCTCCGTCTGGTATTTTTTCAGCGCAGCCTGGATGCGACAGGAGAAAGCCCTGAGCACAGTCAGACCCCTGCCCCGGCCTCAGCACCCGCTGCCGGGGGTTGGCTGTTGGGAGATGCAGGATCCCCACGGCCCAGGGAGCAAACAGGGATGGGAACAGTCTGACATTGGGGAAAATGCTGTTCTGCGCATGGTGACGTGTGTGATAGCTGGGGACTCATCTGTAACCAGGGGCACAAGTGTCCCCAAGCAGGGAGATGGGCGAGGGGGGAGCAGCAGGAACAGGAACCACAGGGACACTGGAGCCAATGCTTGTACTGCGGACAAGTCCGTAACTCACACTCAGGTACCGGGAGTCCAGCTCCACCTTCTGCTCCAGCTGCGTCAGGAGCTCGTTGTGGAAGGACTTGAGCTGCAGAAAGAGAAAACACCGTTTCTTGGTGAGGGCTGGCAAAGCCTGTGTGGGGCAGGCGGGGAGAGGGGCTGCACGGACAGAGCTGATGGCAGAGAGGGACAGACGGACACTCAGAGAGGGACCCAGCAATGCAGAAGTAGTTGCCCAAGCAGACCAGACCCTTTCCAGCTCAACAAAACCACTTCAGAGGGGCTGGTGCTGCCTGGACAAGACATGGGAAACTGCTGTGTCCGGCTGGGGCCCCGGCAGCGCCCGCGGCACGGCTGGGACTCACCATCTCCTCCAGCTGGTTCTGGATCTGCCTGTGGACTTCTGCCATCTGGAAGAGCACGTCTCCTGCAAAGACAGGACAGGGTGAGGGGGCCTGAGGCATCAGTCCTGGGGGGGACACCACGCTGCTCACATGAAGGGGTCTGCAGCTAGATGCATGGGTGCTCCTGGGGTACCCAATTCACTGTCCAGATACTGAGGGAGCAGGTGAAGATGAGAGATGCTGCACTAATAACCAAGATGGGTATTTAAATAGCTCCATTACAGCCAGGAGCTTCGCCGAATGTTCTCCCAGCTGTGAGCATGGCCCAAAGCCCAGCACAGCACCTGTGTCCCTGTTCCCAGCAGCAGGGCAGCAAGAGACAGTGCTGGGACTCAGTCCAGGTAATGGAGCTGCAAATGGGGTTAAGCCCTAGGCTGAGATTTGCCTCAAAACCACCAGACCTGTTCAGCCTGGGCAGCCGAGCCATGCACGGGCAGCAAGGGCAGAGCTGCGCTCAGGGCTGCTGCAAACACCGCGGGGCAGCCCCACCAACAAACCGCTGCCCACAGCTAAGGCCAAGGCATCCCAGCTCCTCTTTGCCTCTTCCTTTAATTCTTCTTTTCAAATGCAGAATTCAACCAAGTCCCACACCCACTGCGTGTTTCCCGGGAGGAAGGGCCGTGTCCCGCCTCAGCAAACCCCCAGCGCCGGAGCCAGATACACACACGGGAGCATCTTTCAGGAGAGGCGCCAATGCTGCTGCTGGACCAAAAGCACCATCTCAGGTCAGAGCAGCTTTGGGGAAGAGCTGAGCTCCATCAGCTGCTTGTAAGGGCTGAGTTAGGAAGATCTTACTTCCAGCGTGGTGAGTCACAGTTTCCCAGGAGGTTTCCGGGCTGCAGGAGCTACTTGTAAACCCAAAGCCACGAGCCATGTCTCTGAGCCGGCCGAGGCTGGGAGACCCCAGCACCCAAAGGGAAGCAGCATCCCACATGCCATCCCAGAACAAGCTGCACAGCACCTGGCATAACTCAAAACCCCAAACGTGCAGCCCATAAAAACACATCTGGAGTTTTAAAGGAGAGGACAGCAAGCTCAGGGATGGGAAATGCAATGGGAAGGGGACACCAGGCCTGGACCCCCAGGTCAATGTGCAGGAGATGCTGCAACACTCCCAGGGCTGGTGGCAGCTCTGGGCAGGGATGAGCCTGGGAACCCCCTGGGGACATGGGGATGAGCAGCCAGAGCCCTAATCCCACCCGACGGTGGGTCCCCCTTCCCCGGGGACACACAGAGCCCAGGTTTGTGTCCATGCAGGGCTGCTCACTCCTGTCCGCTCCAGCTCAGCCTGTCCCCGGCACACCACGTGCTCAGCGCCATAGCCAGCGAGTGTCAACACCACCAGCCGACCGGGAACGACCTGGCCCAGTGGTGCTTTGCTCCTGTGGCTGAAGCAATTCATACTTTGCACGGTACACTGTGTCTCAAAACCTTCTGCAAACATTAAAATCTGATCCCTTTTTGTCCTTGGCAGGCACCAGGCGTCAATGCAGGAACAGAACCAGCTGCAGCACTGCTCGGCCAGCACTGAATGGCACCAGGGCCGCTGTCCCTCCATATCCCCAAGCTGGCTCATGGAGAGAGCAGCGATGCACAAAGTATCCCCCAAATGGAGGAGGTGGCGGGGCGGCGCGGCTGCGCTCTGCTCCTTGGCTGGGAGGAAACCGTGTGCCATGATCTCCGCAGCCACTGAGCCGGCTGCGACTTTGCCAGCCGCCCTGCCAGGGGCCGGGCAAAGCGGAGCAGCCCCCAGCAGTAATTCCACGTGTCTGCGGTGAAGAGCTTCACGCATGAGCAGGGAGGTCCGGGCACGGGGTCACCACCACGAGACCGCCAGGAAATTGCTCTCCGGTTGGGCTGCAACGGCTCAATCATGGGAAGTGCACGAATTCCCACTGCAAGGAGGCAATGACGCAATGCCGGCGCTCAGCCGAGATTGCTTTTTCAAGAGTATATCGGTGCAAGCATGGCCCGCTTATTATGCCCAAAGCTCACACCACCCCCTCTCCTTTTCACTTCCCTTTGGTCTGAGTGGAAATCCCGGCTCAGAAAACTGGTGCAGGGCTGGCCCAGCGCTGCCGAGCTCCCAACACACCCCAGAGCAGCAGCTGGGGTGCTCAGGAATAATGTACATATCCCCAAATCCAGCACTGGGTACACCCAGCCCCTGGCATCGGGACAACCCGGCTCTGCCCCCCCGCGTTCCTCACCCGGGCACGGCTCCTGTGCCTCTCCCGCCAGATACGCGTCTTCTTGTTCAGACTTTCTCCTCCACAGCCACTCCCCAGCTCTTATCGCAGTGGGAGTGTGGGGCGTTGCTGCCCCACATCAAAGCGGGCAGCAGCGCGGAGCCGAACAGCCGCACAGCATCCCTGCCACGGGCTGCTCTGTGTGCCAGCCCCATGTGCCAGCCCCGCCAGGGGACACCGCCAGCCTCGCGAGGGGACACCGCCAGCCCCCTGCAGCTGCTCTGCGGTGCCAGCGGTGTCTGCACTCCACGGAAGCACTAGAGCTGCCTCTGGAGCTTCCCCCGCACTCCTACAGC
Organism: Columba livia; assembly: GCF_036013475.1. Taxonomy (NCBI): domain Eukaryota; kingdom Metazoa; phylum Chordata; class Aves; order Columbiformes; family Columbidae; genus Columba; species Columba livia. Next base: position 13,068,344 of record NC_088619.1, read on the forward strand.
CCCACCAGCCCCCAAGGAACCAGCTCCCGGCACCCTGTGGCCTCCACAGTCCCAGGAGCCCACATGGGGGCAGGAGGATTTGAACCCCAAACTGCAGCCACGGCACTGTGAGAGTTCACCCATCGCACCCCGGCACCGCCACACCACGAGCTGCAGCTTGTTAGACTTTAACAGACATTGTGCCCTGAACCCGCTCGGGCTAACCCAGCATGGCAGCAGGGGAGAAGCTAAACCGTGACCAAGAGACACCACGGTAGTGGGAAAGCCTGAGTATTTCAAACCCTGGCTCGGGAGCGGATCCGCAGCGTTGTGCTGACGGCAGATACCGCACGGCATGAGCGGAGCCGGGAGCGCGGCACACACCCCGGCCCCGGCAGCACCGCGGCCGCCCTCGCCACGGGCGGTTTGCATCACCTGCCCCTGGTGTTTTTAAGTCAAACGCAGTAACCACAGCTACGCAGCCGGGCAGGGAGCAGGGCAGGAGCTCGGGTCACGGTGTGAATTGTATAGAGTGCGAGCACCAGACCAGGCTCGCTGCCAAAATGCACATCCTATAGGTCAAGAAACGCGCAGTTAAGCATCTCAGCCAAGCCCAGAGGCAAAAATAAAGATGAGGAAGGGTAGGACTGCAGAGCAGGGGTTCTGCCTGCCCGTGCCAGGCTCACACCTCTCCGCAGGCTGCAGGGCACAAACAGGCAGGAGGAGCTGCTATTTACGTCTGTCTGACTCTCAGTATCGTTCTGGGAGAACTATAGGGGCTATTGTGGGCCCTTCCCTACCACACCCGACAGGAACAGGCAAACAGGTTGTTCCACATCCCTCAGTCGCACCACCGGCCCCGCGCAGGAGCCACCTGCCCCTCCAGAAGCCATAGAGACTGACAGCATTTGGGTACCTCACAACACTTTGGTTTTGAGTTTTCAGAGCATAGTATTTCCCCCACTCCACCCCCCAACCCCCCCTCCCTTCAGCTGAATATGAGCCATTTTTAATAAGAATACCAAAACCAATGCATCAGTGAAGGAGCTTCAAGCCAGATCATGTTGATGCTTGTGCTCAGCCTGTCCTGCAGCAGCAGCATGTGCAGGGGGAAGGAGACGAGTGTGGGGAAACAATCAGCTTCTCTGCGCTGATTCATCTATTTCCTCTTCAAAAGGTTTCACTTATCACAGCCCCAAAGGATGGTACGGATGTCTTGATGTATTAGGACTCATCAGCATTACAATGATCAGCTCCGTTTGCAGCCTCTGCTTCAATCCTGCTTGGCAAAGCTTATGACATTTATTTATTTATTGAGAGACAAGGTAAAGGGAAAAGCAACAGCTTCCCAAGGCGTCCCGAGTCTGCCAAGTTCAACAACACTCCAGTAATCGGCTCCCCCAGGCTGAGCAGCTCCCATTGACACTCTCAGCAGGGACAGCCCGGGGTGACCTGCGCTGCCCGCTTCCCACCGCCACAAACACACAGGTCACGTTTCTGGATCGTGATGCCTCCTGACGTACAGACCAGCAAGTCCCCGGTGCCCAACGGCTCTGGCAGCAGCTACATCGGTGGCACAGGATTAATTAGCTCAGGAGAACATGCTTGCATAGACCTCACTGCACCAGCCCAGAGCCACCCAGCTCACGCCCACAGAACCGATGCATCCTGCACGCCAGCGGTCCCAGGAGGGGACATGAATGCCTCCAGGACCAGGACTGGCCACACAACAAGCTGTGCCCCTTCCTAAAACCTGCCGAACTCCCAGCATTGCCGATGGACGGCAGGAAGCAGCGCAGGGACACACGGGCGGCCCTGCTGTCCCTCCCAAGGGCTGCAGCATCCCCGCAGCAGCCGGTCCAGGGCACACGGCGGGTTGGCGTCCCAGGGAGATGTCACTGCTGAAGGTGGTACCCAAATGTCACACACAGCTGCTACGCAGTAGAAACTCCAGCCAGGCAACACGCGCCACGCAGATGCTCATTTAACAACCCTCCACCCCTACCCAAACACAGGTTGGTGAGAACAAGCCGATTGCTATGGCATTCCGCTCCTCATCACCAGGTCTGAAGGCAGTGAAAAGGCAACGCAGACAGCAAAAGAGTCCCTTTCTGGGGCAGGCAGCAGTTTTTAAGAGGTCTTTCTTGTGTTTCTGCACCCTCAGCAAGCTTACTCCTGCAGGTTCCTCCCCTAAGTGAACTACACAGCTTGAAGGCTGAGTCCTGAATTTCTAGAACAATTTCTCTGGCAAATTAGGCCCTTTAACAGGAGTAGAGGTGGAAAAGCACAACCAGCCGGGAACTGCACGGAGCAGGTGGTCTCAGAGCAAAGTGACCGCTACACCGCGCTCCCCAGGGCATTGCCTGGGGTAAGAACCCAGGAAAAGACTTTGAGCATCCCAAAGCTCGGCCGTGGGGCTCAGAGGGAGGTACAGCCCCAACAGGGGCTCGCACCCAAAAATGCAAGCCACAGAGCTGATTACAGCTCAAGTACTTCATTATCGCTAGGTTTTCCATTACCACACAGGATTATCCCGTCTCCACACAGTTGCTAAAATCCGATGGAGAATTTACAAGAAATGTGAAGTGCTAAGCAGCCGGTGAGCACAGACCCAAGCGTGGGGGCAGCGCTCGGGGAGGGTAAATGTGCTCAGCAAGACCAATGTGCAGAATCGCCGCCACCAAGGAACACGTCTTTAAAGAAGCCAGGATGGAGCAGAACTGGTCACCCGCCCGCAGCACCCACAGGGCTGCACACAGCAGCGGGCGCCTCCCCAGCACCCAACGCAAAGAGCAGCTCCTTAGAGTCACAGGAGCTGCTGGAGAGATGCCAACAGGAACACACGGCCGGTTTGGAGCAGCGAAAGGGCCACCACAGCTCTCCTGGCACCGGCAGCATCGCCGCGGCACCAGAGCTGGGGACAGACCCGGCTGCCTCCAGCACCTTTTAGACAAGGGATCTGCAGTATTTTTATGTTCTTTTGACACCTTCTGTCACAGAAGTTACATCAGAAAAGCATCCACATTCAGAAAAGAGCTAAGGAGGGAAACAAACGCCTCAGATTCTTTTTGGTGGAGGCTGAGAACAGATACGAGCTGCTGTCCCAGAGCATCCTCGAGTCCTGCCCGGCACCCGGAGCAGCTCACGGAGGAACCCACCACACACGGAGGGACTGACGGGGACACAGCATCCATGCAAGCGGCATTTATGAGCATCCACATCTGCTGCTGCCTCGAGTAAGTAATGAAACATCCCAGACCCCAGGGCTCCTTTCCGGCGCTATCAGCAAGCACAGCACAAGGACAGATAAGGTAAAGGTGTTCCTGGGAAAAGCTGCACCTTTGGCGAGCACAGCCCCCATCCAAAACATTTTTCAGCCCGTTTTCACAGCCGCTGGGAGGGGGCTGTGTCCCAGCTGCTATCAGCACCACTAAACTGCAGCCAGGAATTTTATCTTAACTTTCTTCTGCACTGAGCAGCTGCCACAATAAATATCAGCAAGATCAACAAAGCCAAGAGGTCCGAGGAGCAGCCGCTCACCACAGCCGAGCAGGAGCGGTTGGATTCTCCCTTGGATGTGCTCACATTGAGTGGAAACATTTTAAACCAACCTCAAAATCCTGAGACCACCCGGTGAATGCACACGGGGAGGGCGCTCGCACGCCTGCTGCCAAACGCCGTCCATGGGCGAGGGAGCGGGACCACCAGGTGACACCAAAGCTGGGTTTTAAGTGTGAGCAGAGCCTGGAGCTGCTCTGAGGGCCGGTTTGTGGTCCCCGAGCTCCTGCCCTCACCCCACTGAGCCACCTCCCATCAGACTCCCCAAAGCCCCACTGCACCCAGCCAGGTCTGCACCGCCCTGATAATCTCCGTGTGCATCGCACACAAGGTTCTCTTGTGCTTTTTGTTTCCTTTTTTTATTAAGCAGAAACAGATTGCTATAGGCAGCTTGAATCCAAGTGATAGAATCGGTTTCCATAGACACTTGCTGCTTCCCCATGACAATTCCGCAGCAGCCGGAGCTGGAGCAGCTCGTGGCCGGGGACACCGAGCACAACGCGGCAAAACCGAGGCCAGTTCACCCATCCAGCCCTCAGAGTCATTGCAGCCCAACCTCTTCTCCACTAATTAGCTGCCTCAGAGAGATGGTGTTAATGAGCACAGTTTGCCACCTCCTAGCACAGCAGCCTGGGGAGCCAGAGCTGCAGGAGGGACCAGGAGGAGGAGGAAGAGTCCACCTGGGACTGCAAAGGCAATGAGACCTAAATGCACCTCAGCCTCATGGCAACCTTATCGAGAGGCTGCAGCATCCCCGGGAGCTGGGAGAAGAGCCGCCTCGATCCATGTCTGAGCAGCAAAACAGCAGCGAGGAGGGAGAACAGAGGAGCCATGTTCCAGTGGCGAGGAGACTGGAAAAGCCACTCCTGGAGGACTCACCGCAGGAATAAGCGTAAGAAAGGAAAAGAAGGCACCGAGCATCGTGACATGTTGTGACCCTGATCGACTGAGCAAACAAGTCACCAGCCGCATTGCGCTGTGAAGCTGCAGACAGCGGATCCCGCGGCAGATCCCGCAGCAGATCCCGGGGTACTCAACCGGCCGAGCCGCCCGCTCGCGCCCGCTCCCTGTCCCAGCTCCACACCAGGCTGCTGCTTCTCTCTCCTTTGCAAAGCAGGAGGGAAACGGCAGCAAAACCGCTCTCTGCAAACGCTTCCTCTTTGCAAACACCACAAGATGACAGTGCCCCAAAATCCAGATGCTAAAAATGGCAGGCTTTTTTTTTAAGCTAAATTAACAGTAAATACAGAGACACTTCCACCATTCACACGAGGCAGTATCAGTTCCACATTGAGCTTGTTACCCCCAGCAACTGCAAAAATCTGGTTCCATCCCTGCGCTGCAAGCCTGCTCCACACTGCGACTCCATTTAAGAGTAAATCAGTGACTTACCCAATTCTTTAGATCCTTGGCTTTCACTGGCCAGCTCTCCCATCTTAACCAGAGCATCGAAGTATCCTTTTGCTGCATATGTCATACCTAAAAGCATCAAAAAATGCAGTTAAATTCTCATTAACGGCTATTACAACCTCTATGGCACTGAATAGATGCTAAACACTAAAATAGACATTACTTCAAAGGGCTTAACCTCCCAGGGAGGGACTACACAAACAGAAAAATGAGTGAAGAAAGCTCGAGCAGCAAGATTACAGGGCTGTTTAGGAGGAAAAGAATAAAAGGTATGTGCAGGACCTCGGTGGTTTTCATTCCGGTATAGCATGGGCCTGCTAACGCTGCTCAGAGAAAGAAATCACTGTGGAATAATTGAATATCACAGACTTTCATTATAGTTCAGTCTTGTTTGTTGACATTGCAGCTACACTCTCCACTTTAATCAGATAAGCAGGGGGTTTCCTCTAATCACGAGAACATGTTGTACAGCTTTAGCTCAACACCGACAAATTATGAGCCGAAGCCTCTTCCAGCACGATTCGCTGATTAAGACGCTTCCTTCAGACGCCCCACGAGCTCAGCGATCCAAAGGAAGGGATGACCAAAGACAAGGTTTGAAATTACAGGAAGATCTTGGGCTACAAAGCGTATTCACAGCAGGGAAGTGAGAGAAACAGAAAGCAAGCGATCGCACTGGTTATCCTCAAAACGCTGCAGCAAAAGTCTGCCGAAAAGAAGCTGCGATAAAGCAGCATGTAACAAACAGACCCCACCACCCAGGTGATTAAAAGATGCATTATCAGTATAACATTTTAGAAGAATAAATAAAAACACCCCACGGCTCTAAGCAGCACCTCTTCTCCGAGCCATCGGACCCTGCCTGTCCCCCTGCCCTGCTGGAGACCCGACCCCGGCCCTGCTTCGTTAGCATCGTTAGAACAGCCGAATCCTGCTCCCGGCTGCGCGGAGCGGCCGTGCCCCGGAGATCAGAGTCCACAGCCCCCGGGCAGCGGAGCGGACAGACGGGCCCTCCCCACGCTGCGGGCAGCTGATCCATTAAAACCAACTTAAAAACAAGGCTGAGAACCGTCAGGAAAGCAGCGTGCAGGGCAGCGCCCGCGCCCGGGAACAGCAGCAGGGCCGCGTCCTAAAACACTCTTCACCGAAACAGCCAGGAACCCCATTCGACTTGTGGGAAATAAAACCTGCTGCAGGCAAAGGGAGGCAGCGCGGATCCTTCCCAAAGGTTGGGTTTCACACTCCACATGACAGTGACATTTATTGTTTAAGGTGATGACGGTCTCTTCCCTTACAGCATTTCCACTGAGCCAATTGCCCAAATAACATCCAAGGGACACGTGCGGTGCTCCGGAGCGAGCAGAGCGCTCCCAGCAGAAAGCAGCTGCCTCGGGGTGCACAGAGCCCTCCTGAAAGCCACGGAGTACGCAGAGTCATTTTAAGCCAGAACAGTCCATATTTGGTTTTCATCAATGCATATTTGACTATTGATCGTTTAAATCTCCACCTCCCCAATGGCCCCCAGGAGGACCTTGTATTCCTAATCAAGAGCCACCACCAATATTTTCAGTTTTCTCCCTCCTCTCCCAACGCATTCTTCTGGGAAACCTGAATATTTTGATAACACAATTTAAAGAGAACTTAAAATCTTAATTCTAAGCATTTTGAAGTAATGCTTAATTCTAAGCATTTTGAAGATCAGCTGGGCGGAGGTGTATTTGTCATGCAGTTGCCACCCAACATTTTATCACCTGAAGCCTCTCCACATCCATGATGCTGCACCAGGAACACACCTGCACATCCTTATGGAGTCAGCTTTGCAATGAGGTCCACAAAACGTTTCCCCGCTTTCCTCCCTTCACTCTCCTGGGGAAAACGAGCATCCCAGGCTGGTTTTCCAGCTTTCCCCTCCGCCGAGGCCGCGTGTCCAGCCAGTCCCACCGACCCGCTCCGCCCCCAGCATTTCAGCAAACACGATGCGGCTTCACTTACTCGCTAAGGCTTTTTCATAAGTCTTCCCCATAGAGATGAAATTCCTGAGGCTGGGGTTGAACTGCTCCATGATCGTCTAAAGGAAAAAGAACATTATTGGGAATTAGTAGAGGTGATGGGGAACGGGCAGAGCAGCTCCGTGCTCCCCAGGAGTTGAACTCAATGCTCATAAAGGCAAAAACGGAGCAAAAAATCCTCCCCCACTCCACACAGCAACTCCAGCTCCCCGACGATGGCAAGAGGATGCTGGGTGTACACCGAGAACCTTGCGCACACCCAGGTATTGCAAATAACACACAAAGCAGTGGCCTCACCCCGCAGCTCAAGGAGCGAGACCCGGCTGGGGTTTGGGCACCACGGGGCAGAGGGGCAATAACAAGGAGCCCCAGCGCGAGATGCTTGTGCAGGTGCTTCACCCTAAGAGAGCAGTGAACGGCCCAAGCCAGAGAATTATCAGATATGGCAAATATAACCATAACAATAACCACAAGCGGCTGTTTGAGGCAGTGGGGTACAGCCATCAGACCAAGCACCACAGTGACTTGAGTTCCAGGAGACGATGGCTGGTGATGCCCCACTGCTGGGGCGGCCTCGGGGAGCAGCGTCACCCTGGTCCATCACGGCCAAGCGGAAAGGGCTGCAGAGCAGTACTGTGCCACCTGAAACAGCCACCGAGGAGCTGGGGACAGAACAAAGGCACCAGCGTCCCCACCGCGCCCGTGCCAGCTGCGGCCGGAGCCGCGTGCAAGGAACGACACCTCGGTCTCAAAGCACTTGGTGTCACTTTCCACCTGCCTATAACGCATAAAGGAGGGTGTCAGGGAACAGAAGCGCTGTCTGACAGCTTTGCCTCCCTCACTTTAAGGTCCTTATTTAAACACGGGGGGAAGGAATAATCGGCTCACGAAGAAGAAGGGCTCTTTGTATGTTTGTCACGGCAGCTCCTGCCCCTCCCCTGCCAGCGCCATTCAATCCCCAGCACCGATAGCATCTCTAAAACCAGACACCGATTCCCGGCCGAGCCCAGGAGACAACAAAATCTCCGTTCTCCCCTGCGAAGCTGACCTCCGCAGCGAGCGCGGCCGTGGCCGAGCAGCCCCCGCCCCAGCTTGGGCAGCAAGGGCACCGCCGCTAAACCCAGTTCAGCCCCGGGAGTCCCCGCGCACGGACACGCGGGTGCTCCCCGCGGAGCCAGGCCGCTGCGCCCCCGGCCGCGCTGCTGGCAGCGCCCATCCCGGGAAGGGAAGACAACACACAGACACTTATGGCAAATAAGCTGATTAAGCATCTGTCACCTCATCCGAGGCTGGCCAAACACTATAAAGCTCATTTTCTGCCTGGGGCACTTTTATCCCGAGTTCCTGCTGCCTGGTCTTTGGAGAGTGTGACGGTTTAATTTTCTTCGGCGGGTGCACGTGTGCCAGGCTCAGCCAGAACCTTCCCCCGGCTCAAACCAGCCATTTTCTGATTTCAGTGAGCAGGGACCTGCATGGGACGCCAGCTCGGGGGCCACCGCTGAGGGGACATCGCCTCGGTGCTGGGGTTTGTTGGCTGGTGCGATGGCCCAGAGCCACTGTCCCGCTGCCTCGCTGCACTCGGTGTCGCGGGTCCGTCCCACAGCACCACACACGACCCTGCGAAGGGCAGAAGATGGTTCCCGGAGACCTGACAGGCAAGCAGGAGGCTAACGAGAAAATTCAGTGCTAATTAAGGCTGCAGGTCAAGCGACGCAGCAGCACAACACACATGGAAGCAGTTTAGTGAACACGCTCAGCTTGAAAGGAGAAAATTAACCTGTAGCAACAGTCCACATAGCAACTTGTTTTCCCTAATTGTAGGAGACAATTGCACAGGAGTTAATTAACACTGACAAGGACTGCTCCCTCCTTCCCACGTCACACTTGGCTTCAGTCAGAAAAAATCCACCTGCTTTATCCCACAGAGTGGCTGGAGGTGTGGGATGGGTGTCCGTGGCCGGTACACGGACATGTCCCTGCTGTCCATGGCGGGGACAGGGACATGGGGACAGGGACGCGAACACGTCCCTGCTGTCCATGGCGGGGACAGGGACATGGGGACAGGGACGCGAACACGTCCCTGCTGTCCATGGCGGGAACAGGGACATGGGGACAGGGACGCGAACACGTCCCTGCTGTCCATGGCGGGAACAGGGACATGGGGACAGGGATGCGAACACGTCCCTGCTGTCCATGGCGGGGACAGGGACATGGAGACATGGACACGTCCCTTCTGTCCACGGCAGGGACAGGGACACGTCCCCGCTGCCAGCAGAGCTGTGCCCGCAGCCTCCACCAGGCTCAAGCTCAGCCTGAGCAGTCTGAGGCTGAATAACATTCATGCAGAAGAAATATTGGCAGAATTTCTATTTTGCTGGGTTAAGCGCAGTACGTGTTTATGTATATGTATGGGTATATAAATAAAGTGATTTTTGCAGCAGTGCCTATGTAAACACAGCTCCCCAAAGCACAGAGCTCAGTGGATAAACGCCGGAATAGGATCCACAGACAAAGCATCACCTGCAGGTGACTGTGGCTGTCCCCATGGCACGGCACACCACGGCACACCGCGGCCAGGCGCCAGCGGCAGCGATGGGCACAGCACCGTGCACGAGGGGCTAAAGCCACTGAGCTGCTCTCTCCACCCGCGGGTCTTGTGGGGCTGGACGCGCTGGCCCAGGTTCACAGAAACCCCCTTCCAAATCCAGCGCATCTTCCCCAAACTGCAGGGACCCCCAGCACGACTCAGCCCAGCGGCTGCCGGCACCGCTCGGGCAGGATCACAGACCAACAACAGCCATTTAACAGCAGTAAATAAAGGGGGAAAACCCCCAGAATGGGTCCCACTGATCAGGTCAAGAGGGGGCAAGTGACTCTCAGCTGGCCAAATGAAATTACTAAACCTTAGAGGAAGTTTGCTGAAAGTGAATGTTTTTAAGACACTGTCTGGAGACTCCAACAAAAGCAGCGGGCAGGATGAGGGCGTTGAAAAGGGCTCTTCACTACAGAGATAAAAATAGAGGTTTTTCAAGCTGCCTTCGCACTGCCAGGGTGGGAAGGGAAGGTGACTCCGGCACTAACACACCTTCGCATCGCCCTCCAAGTGAGAAGCTGAAAAGCCACCAGCTGCTAAGGAGAAACACTGAAAACCAAACATATTTCTGGCACGGAACACGCTCAACAAGCCATCGGCTCACACACCCATCACCAGCACGACACCGTGACGGCGCCCGTGACGCTGCAGGTTGTGTCACCGGTGGGTGCCCCGGCCGCCCCCATCCCCAGGTGGGACTCTCCTCCCCCGAGAGGTGACACCAGGTTTGCAGGACACTACGGCAAAGCCGATATGCAGCAAAATTCTGGTAACGAAAGCAAATCTTGCTCTCCCTCAAATATTGCTCCATCAGCACCACCCACAAGTTGTTTGCCTTCCACACGCTGCCTGGGCAGAGTTTAGAAAAACACAGACAAAAAACTTGGCAGCTGAAGGTTGAAAGGGCTTTGCTTTGTTCCACTGCACTAAATTCCCTGGGTAATACCACTCAGCTCTCTGGGATTGGCACGGCTTTATTCAGCTGCCAAAAATGAAACTAATGCAAAGCACGAGGTCTCCAGGGCATAGTCCTGCTGGACGGGGGGGAGAAGAGGCAACAGAAAACCAGGTCCCCGCTGTCCCCGCTGAGCGTGCTCCGCGCTCCAGCAAGGATCCGCCGATGCTGCAATAGTGAGCCCAGAAGCAAAGTTTAATCCCTGCCCAGGAGGAAGCTGGAAATGGAGCTGGTTCAGGGTGTATCAGGTTTCTCCCGCATAGGAAAGACCTGCACGACCTCCTTAAGGGCTTGTAACAAAAGCATTAAAGCCAGACTGTACAGTTCTCCACAGGTCCAGCCCCACGGCCTCCCAGGCAGCTCCTAAAGCTGGATCCAGAGCACGATAGAAAGCAGGTACTGTTAGATGGCTGTGGTCACTCAGGTACCTGGCTCTGCACCACCGGCACTGGCCGCAGTGGCACCGGCTGCGGCACAGCACCGCGGCTGGGACAGGCCACCGGCTGCGGACCTGCTACCCTCATCACGGTGCTGTAATTAGAGCCAGACGTCATGTCCAGTCTCCCCTCCACACAGCAACATGGCAAAGGGCTGGAGAGCCGGACATGAAGCGGAGGAGGCTGCGGGAGGTGACCGCGGGATGAGCGTCGCCACCAACGCCACAGCGTGTGCTGCGCCCTGGGCTCCTCCCGCAGCCGCCCCGCGGGGACAGCCCGGGACACGCTCGCTGGGGCCGTCCCAGACACCCCAGCGAACACGGCGATGGACTTTGATCTGAGAACCAGCCCCGGAGTTTTCCACATGCCACTCTTCGCTGCCCATCCGCAGCAGTGAGGCGCGATGGCTCCTTGCAACACTGATGCTGCACAGTGACATGGGTGGCCTGGGCTCAGCCTGGCACCCACAGCTTTCCTGGGTGACGCATGGGTGACAGCAGGACATTATGTGACTATGACAAGCGCCAGGAGACTCCCCATTCCACCACAGTCACACTGCAAAAGCAGCTCAGCTATAAGGAAGTTTGTTTCTAAATGGGTCAGCCCTGCTCCAGGAATGCTTTTCCTTATTTCTGTATTAAACATTTAATGCCCAAACAAACCCCAGCGCTGCCTCCATCTCCGCACAACCTGCCCTGCGCCGTCACAAGACAATCCCATCATTTTCCGAGCCAGGTTTCTGCCGGGAGCGGAGCCTCGCCGGACTCGTTAGTGGGGCTGATTTCAATTGCTCTCGACACCCCCACCCCGCAGCTCTGCCGCCACGAACACCCCCAGCCACGGGATCTCGGTGAACCAGAACACACAACAAAGCAGCAGCGTCTCACAACGCCAGCAGCTGCCGGCTGCATCCATCCCTCCCCATCCCACCCCCAGTGCACCCCTGTGCTCCCAGAGCTGCTCCGAGCCCTCATCCTGCCCCGGGGCTGCCCCACGTCCTGACCCAGAGCCAGAGGGCTCAGCTGCATCTTTACTGCAGAAAGAGCTCAGGAGCAAGGCAATCTGAAAAAAAAAACCAGGGTCCGCATCTAAAGTAATCTAAGTTCTACCAGCTGTCATGTCAGAGGATGAAGGAGCCCGAGTGTCAGGGCCAGAGCTCCAAGTGTCTTAGTAACCAGGGTCCAGGATGGGCCCCCAGCCCCTTCCCTGCACACCTGCACCAAGGGCTTGGCCAGAGGCTCCGGCTCCACATGCTCGATGCAGGAGGGCTCCGGTGTGCCCTGTGCCGTACCCTGCCCTGCAACACGAGCAGCACCGCCGTGAAACCTTAGAGCAGAGTCAGCGCAACACAGCATCGACGGCAATGCCAGCAGCTGCCCCCCCCCCAGGGAGCAGCATCTCCCACCAGCGGGAGCCGCGGGATCTGGGGCACCCTCGGCAAGCAGGAGCTCCCCACTCCATCACCCCAAACCTGCAGGTTTCCCAGTTTGACCCATCTCAGCAGAGGCCAGGAACCGCTCTCCCGTCTGGAGTGTGGCGTGCGGGACACCCCGAGGCCAGAGCAGACACCCAGAGCACAGCGCGTGGGACTGGGGGGTGGCCCAGGCTGGGGCCAGGGCCCAGCTCCGTCCCGTCACACCGCATCGCCCCCTCTGCCACCCACCATCTCCTTTCTGATCCACTCAGCGAGGATCGCTCCCCTTCCCTCTGGACTTGGAGATAACGAGGCAAGAGGTTGTTATACCAGCAACAACATTTATTACAGCTGATATGTAGCAAATGACTATCAGGAATTGTCCCTGTATTTGTGCAAGACAATTAGGCTTCGAGTCTGGGGTGTTTTTAAGAAAAACACTTATTCAAACACAGAGCTACTCATACACCATTGCAAAATGATCTTAAACATGAAGAAATAGCTTCAAAATGAAATGGAGGCTAGCCTGTAAACTGCAATAAACTAATCTGTCATAAATGAGACAGATTTGTCTTCAGGGGCAGGAAGAATTGCCAGTCCCCTCTCTCCGCAAGTAGACAATCCTGTGCAAGGGCTGAGTGGCACTCAGGAGTGGCTGCCCCATCGCCGGGCTGTCCCTGTCCCAGGGCTGTGCCTGTCCCAGGGCTGTGCCCGCGGTGTCACCCCTGGGCTCACCGCAGAGCCCAGCAGCTGCAGCGGGGTCCACGGGGGTGAATCAGCACCAGGGAAGGTGGGATTACGTTGGTGGAAGGTGCCAGCAGCCTCCGTCTCCCTCTGTAATTACTCCACGTGTGTAGGCAGCTGCCTGTAGTGGCAGCATCGGCAAGGGGGCGGCTGGCAGCTCCTCCACCGTCTCATTAGCACAGTCACTCCGAGGGGGAGCACTGGTTCTGGAAAACGGTGACAATGGGCTTCCCGAGCAGAACGCCTCGGGAAAGCCTGGGCGGGCGAGGGTGCCGGGCGCGGGGAGCAGCCGCAGAGAGCCGCCGCTCCTGCTCCAGGCCAGAAAACAATGCTTGGGCAACGGGGACATGAAGCACTTGGGGATTCCAAAGTTCACATAGCTCCAGAGCGTCCACACCGTCCCTGAGCCTTCAGCCCTCACAGTGGGCTCCGGAGGTTGCAGAAGACCTCAAAGAAACAGGCAAACACCATGTTCCTGCACACACCCCATGCCGCACATCTCCAGAGGCCAAGAAAAGCATCGTTGTCTGCAGAGGAGAAAAAGCTCCTCATTCAGTACAGGAAACACAAATGGAGGCCCGAGGGCTCGGGCAGGGCAGGACGGATGAAGCTGAGGGCAGGGGAGCTGCCCGGCCCGCATTCACCCTGCGTTTCTTGGGGGAACAGACATCATTTAAGCCCATTTGTTGCAACGGCCCACGAGCCGCCCTGCACACTCCGTACGTTGCTGCACACAGGCGCCCAGGGAAATTGTGACCTGCTCCACAAACCTGCTCTTAGCACATTTATTCGAGGACAACACACCTCAAACAACAACTGAGTCACCAGCTGAAACTGTTCCCAGCAACTGTCCCCAGCACAACCACAATGTCACTCAGCCCGGGTGACCAGCTCGGCTGCTCTCGCCCTGTTTGCCCAGGCAGCTGATACGCAAACACTCGGCTCTCGCCTGCACGGGGACGCGACCGCGGCAACACCCTGCGGTGCCGGGCTCTGCCCGGGTCCCAGGGCAACCCCCGGCAGCCAGCTGGTGCATCGGCCACCCAGAGGGTGGGAGTCCAGACACACAGACACCAGTCCCAGTCAAACACCAAAGCCAGAAGGCTCCATTCACAGGCCTGCTCTACGTTCCAAGGAGCCAATATTTCGGATCCCATTAGCTCCATCTGAACAGCTGTCCATGCCCCAGCATCTCCAAATCCAAGACTCCAAGACTTCACTACCTTGGTGTTCTTTGTACTCAGCTTTTCAATCAGAATTTTTATTTCTGCTTAATGCTCCCGGGTAATTCAGTCTAACCCCTTAAAATGCAAGAAATCATGCAAGCTTTCCAGTTTAACAAATTACATCCTGCATTACACGTTAGGCTAGAAAGGTTTTATTAGACTTGGTCACAGAACCCAGCAGAGCAGAAACCACTTCCCTCACCAGGAAAATTAAAGCACATAAATTATTTTATCTTTCTCATGATACCAGGAGCAAAGTAGAAAGAAATAAAAAAATAGAGTCACAAACTCGGGCTATAATCAAGACGCAGAAAGGGCTCCGATCGCTTTTTAATTGCTGCAGGAAAGCGAGGAACCGCCGCAAACCTGCCCAGGACCGAGGTGATCTGGGGACAGCGCTGCCCGCCCGCGGGAGAAGCCAAATTCCCACGCAGGTTCCCGGCCCCGCGGGCTCCCCCACGGTGCGGTGGGGGCTGGGAGGGTCCGGGGAGATTGGAGAGAGTGGGGCTGGGAAGGACGGGGGGGTCCGGGGCTGCTCCCGCTGCCGCCTCGGCCGCTCCGCACCGGCAGCCCGAGCGCATCCCGGGAAGGAGCGGGGGCGGCCCCGGCCCCCGGCGGCGCCTCCTCCCGCCCGCGCTGCCCCCGCGCCCGGCGGAGGATGGGAACGGTGGGAGGGCTTGGGGGGGTGAGGGGGAGGGTGGGCGCGGAATTAAAGGGCAAAAGCCCCACCAAAGCGCAGCAGAGCCCCGGGGCGGGTGGGCACCTGTTGCCGGGCTCACCTTGTAGACATTCTCGGTGAGGCGATGCACCTCCTCGGAGCGGGACATGCTGGGCGGGCCGGGCAGCACCATGGGCGGGCGGCGGGGCTGCGCGGAGCGGTGCGGGGGCGCGGAGACGGGCGGCGGGCGCGGAGAACAGCGCGGAGCGGCGGCCGCGCCGCCTTTTATCAGCTCCCGCGGCCGCCCCCGCCCCGTTCCGTCCCGTTCCGCCCCGCGGGGAGGAGCCGCCCGGCCCGGCTGTGCGGGCGGGATGCGCTGCGCTCCGCGGCCCGGCTGGGGCGGCGGCGCTGGGGGAGCCCCGGAGCGGGCCCGGGGGGCACGGCGGGAGGGTCGTGGAGTCACAGAGTCGTTCCGGGTGGAAGACACCCTGAAGATCGAGTGCAACCATAACCCAACTCTAGCACGAAACCATGTCCGTAAGAACCTCGTCTATACGCCTTTGAAACACTTCCAGGGATGGTGACTCCGGCACTTCCCTGGGCCGCCTGTTCCACCGCTTCACAACTCTCTCCATTAAGAATTTTTCCTTAAAAAAATGCACCGTGCTGTGCCCCCTCCTATAACCCACTTCCCATATCCTGCTGTGCCCTATCCCATACCCTCTCTGTACCCCATTCCTCACCCTGTACCCTCGCTATGCCCCGTAAACTCATCCTACTCCATACCATACCCCTGCTTTACTCCATCCTATAGCTCCAGCATTACCCCACATCCCAGTGACGTGTCCCACCGCAGCCCTGCCGTACACCACACCCTGTCCCAGCCCGGTGCTGTGCCCCGTTCCCCGGTTGCGCAGTGTGAGGTGGACGGGTGAGGAGGAGCAGGAAGAAGAGCAGCCAGGTGTTGGTTTTATATGGGGAAAGATGGCGAACGTCATCCAGGCAGGCCAGGGGAGCAAGGTGGGATGAGCGGTCACCACAGCGTACGGCGAGGCCAACGCGGCACATCCCGTGGTGCAAGGAAACCTCAACCTGGAGCCGTGCTCGGCTGGGGTGTTCGGTCCCGGCAGGAGGACAGGCAGACCATGCCCCCTCCCACGCTGTCCCACGCTGTCCCACGCTGTCCCACGCTGTCCCGCTGCCTGGCCAGCCAGGAGAGATGCGTTCATACCCTGTCACCCCATGGTTCCCCCAGGAACCCCTTCCCAGCTGCCAGTCCCTGTGAGACAGCAAAGCTATCCCTCGTCCTTCCCGTCCCTCCAGGCACAAACTACCACCGGCTGCCTTGTCCCAACCCGCTGGCCAAGCCTCCCTCTCCCTCTTCTCTGCCACAAGAAGCGGTGAAACAGTTAAGCAGCTGAGTGTGTGTTTTTCTCCCTCATCTCCTCCGTCAGTTCTGAGAACAAGGAACCCAAGCAGCCGAGGTCGATATCTTGGCCTCAAACCTCCTGTTTCTGTTCCCTGTGCTGCCTCTCACTCTCCATCCCAGCCCCAGACAGGAACAGGGACAGCACTGGAGGCGACCGCTCACTCCAGCCACATTTGGGTCCCACTTTAGCTTCTACCCCCTCAGAGGTTTCACACTCCAAAAGATAGGAAAGAATTTATGACCCCCTGAGAAGGGTTTTTCTCATTTTGCTGGAATGGATGGTTAACCCTTTCCCACTGGGGCTGAGGAAGAAGCAGCAGTGGGACAGAACCCCCGGGGGGTCCAGGGCACAGGCTCCCAAGGCAGCCGTTCCCAGGAGGGATGCTCGGCTGCCTGCATCCATGCAGGGACCTCCCGGTGCCCCTTCCCCGCTCCATCCTGAGGGGCCGGACTGGGCGGCTCTGGCGCGGTGCTGCTCCCTTGGCCAGACCCAGCACCTCTCTGGCTTCCCAGTGTCGGCAAGGAATTTCAGCTCAAGCACCCGGGAGAAGAGTTGCCTCTATCTGCATCTCCATCACCTTATTTTTAGTTATGTTATGTAAGTTCTTCGCTACGTCATGGATGTGGGGGGTTCTTGCATCTAATTCCAGTGTGACAGCCCAGCAATTCAAACAAGCTGTTCCTCTGGTGAAGAAGATAAAAGGATTTGTAATTTCTTATAATAAAAGAGGCCTTTTGGGACAGCCCTCCGAGATTCTCTTGTATCTAGCCGCTCCACTTTCTTCCCAGCCTCTACTTCTCCCTATCCCCAGGAACTCTGAGTACTGGAAACCTTTCTCCCTCATATCCCCCGCTCCCAAAGTGAGTCTTCAGCTGTAAGCAGCCAGTGATTTCTGATCATCACATTAAGAGGCAGCTTCATCAAATGATCATTGCCGCTGGCTTTTCCCATGTCATGAACTCCTGATCAGCAATGGCTGCCCAGGGCTGGTCCGTCCTTCCCGTGCTGCCCATCCTGCCCATGCTGCCCGTCCTGACGGTGCTGCCTGTCCTGCCCATGCTGCTGGTGCTGCCTGTCCTGCCCGTGCTGCTGGTGCTGCCCATCCTGCCCGTGCTGTCTGTGCTGCCCGTGCTGCCCGTGCCCACAGGGCTGTGCCGGAGCCCACGGCAGAGCTGTGGCCCGGCAGCCGCCCAAAACACCCTGGGACTTCATGGCAGGAAAAACCTGCCTTTGCCTCATGCCATAACGTTTGCTCTGATTGCGTTTTGTTGGTTTTTTTGGTTGTTGCTAGCTGTCTTTTTGTCAGGGTGATTCACTCCCCGGGGCCAGTGGCAGCTGGAGCGTGCCCAGGGTAACCATGGTGGCAGAGTCCCTCGCCAGTTACCTACATCCCCGCGGCACCTCCCGGCGCCTCTCACACGCTCTTTCAGCAGGCAGGACCTTCTGCCACGGGGCCAGCGGGTGCAACATGGGAAACCCGCCACGCCAGACCCCTAACACCAGTGGGATCAACATGCAGCAGCCGGCACTGGCCCAGCGGTGGCCTTGCCAGCCCTGGATCCGGCACCCGTCTCCGGAGTAAGCCCCCCTTTGCAAAATCAGGGTCTCTCCCCGGGGTGACAGCACATCGGCACACGTGGCACTGGCCACCTCCAGCCCCGGGTGGAGCGAAGTTGCTGCGGCAACATCAATTTATGTAATCCACCCCGCTCGGCTGCAGGTGTGGGGAGGAAATTGTGCTATTTTCGAAGTTTCATTAGGTTCCTTCTTAATTACCAGCGTGGCGTCACGCCAGCTCTCCTGCCCGGGTCACGTGCCATGGCGCAGGGACCGAGTGCCATGCGGGGCAGTGGTGACACAGGGCAGCGGTGACATGGGGCAGCGGTGACATGGGGCAGTGGTGACATGGCGCAGTGATGGCCGAGGGCAGTGGTGACACAGGGCAGCTGCTCTGGCTTTCCAGCGCGGTGGGAACACGCTGGCATCCCCAGCCCCGGGCGCAGCTGTGCCCGGGCAGGGAGGCTGCAGGGAGGTGGCTGCAGGGCGGCATTGCTGCCCAGGGAGGGGCACGCGGTGCTGCGCCGCGTTGACGGGAGCTGCTGCATCACAGCGCGTCGGGAAAGCCTCCTGTGACACAGGAGAGAGATCAAAAATAAAGGTGGGACATCGTCCCACATGCCTTTGAAGGTGATGTGTCACCAGCCGATAGGGAGAGGAGGAAACAGGTACAGCGGCCCTGCTCCCACCACCCCCAGCACTTTGGCCACAGGTGGCTGAGCAGCCACTGGGAATGGGGTTGGGTGGCCACTGCTGGATCCTCGGCACCTGGCAAGAAGGTGGCTGGTGTCTGGGCACAGTGAGGAGCAGGGTGGCTTTGTGGGCAGCTGGACCTGGATGAAGCAGCTGCCTCACCTGCTTGTCCAGCCCGGTCCCCAGCGGGGATGGGGACGGGGACAGAGCTGCCCCTTCCCGCACTGCTGTGGCTCGGGCTGGCGGCACCAGCGCCCTGCGCTGCCTTTTCCTCCTTTTCGATATGCACCGAGAGGACCGAGCCAACCGCCCTTGGTGACCCTGCGAGCAGCCCGGCTCGGGGCAGGCACAGACCTGCAAGTGACAACTTGTTAATGACCTTACCAGGAAATTTCCGTCATTTTGGTCTCGGGCAGATGGCTTCCCCATCAGAGCCCTACCGCGCTGTGGTGCAGCCGGCTGTGAGCCCTCTCCATGCTGCCCCAGGAGTGATTTATTTCTAACACTATTTAAATGTCCAGCCCAATGGGTCTGAGCAAAACCAACGCGGCCACAAGCGCAGGATGAGCTTTTCCACGTCCACCTTGCTCGGCTCGGACTTCTGCCTCCCTGGCTCGCTGCTGAGCGGGTGGGGGCCCCTCAATGCCAGACTGTCCCCCACTTCATTGTGAGCACCTCATTAGCCTCCGCAGGAGCTGGGACAGCAAACCTAACACCCATAGCCATGTCCCGGAGCCACCCGCCCAAACACGGCTCCACCTTTCCCTCTGCAGCGCAGCCGTTGCTCACCGGGATGCCGGCAAGAGTGGCCGCGGTGCCTCACAAGTACCTGTTGTCCTTCATACTGGTGAGCACTGGTCCCTGCACTGCCAGGGGCTCCATGGCCCTCGACAGCGCAGCGTCGAGTGTGCAATGTCGAGTGTGCAGCGTCGAGTGTGCAATGTCGAGTGTGCAATGTCGAGTGTGCAGCGTCGAGTGTGCAATGTCGAGTGTGCAGCCTCAAACGTGCCACTCGCAGCGCGCTGCTCCCTGTGCCACCTCGAGGCACACAGGGGTTGACACCTTCTGTTTCATAGGGTCAGAACTTAAAAGTTGTCACAAAACTGGAGATTCTCTGTCTGCACCAGCAGCTCTCAGGCGGTTAAATCCCCTCGAGCACAAACAGCAAATCAAGTAAAGCCATTTATTGTGGATTAGCAAAGGATGAACAATTCAGGCTCTTATTTCACTGGGCAGGAGCTGGAGCCCTGAAATCCAGTGCAGAGTGTGCATGGCAGTGACTGCGATTTCCAGCTTTGCCAAGCGGGACTGACTGCGGTTCACAAAGAGGGGTCGGGATTATTTCACAACGGGGGAAACTGAGGCACGGTGGAGAGGAGGAACTGATCCCTGTTATCCCAAGCAGTTTGTCTCTAGCCCTGGTGGAAGCAGCAGCTGAACAAGGAGCCCTGCAGTGACAGTTGCTGTTTCCAGGTGTTTGTACACCGGTTTTGCTTTGTTGGCTGGTGCCTGGGCTGCTCCTCTGCCCGGGTCAAAGCCGGAGCCTTGCTGGGTGGCTAAAGTAAATCTGGCAAAGCGGCAGCGTGCCCAGAGCACAGCCCTGGTGTCTCCCGGCGGGGGGACAGGGACCTGCCGGCGTGTCCCCTGCAGACCCTGCGCCTTCCCGGCTCTGGTGGCTGTGGGGACCCAGCACCGCAGAGCTCCAGCTCTGCCGGGCGGGCACAGGGGGAGCTGGGATGATGGAGGAACCAGGAGTGGGTGGGAGAGCAAAGTGCCGGGGATGCGGAGCAGTGATGGGGCCTGGAGGATGGAGAGGGATGGGGGAGGCAGCGGGTGCCCCTCACCCCCCGTTGGCCCCAGCTCCTGCTTTCACGAGTGAGTAACACTGAGCTCCTGCTCGCCCCGGAGGTCTCTGGGGATACTGCTGAATAACAGGAATAGTTTATGTGATTTGCATAATTGGCATGATGGGATTTTTGCATCACGTTGCTGAACTCAGGGAAGCGAACGGGGCAGCACCGCCAGCCGATGCTGTGCAGGGGGCACCGGGTGCTTTGGGTGCTGCCTCCGCACCCCCAGCCCCAGCCACTCCCCAGCCCCACAGCCCCCTCGGGCACGTTTACCTGTTCCAGCTGTGACGGCTCCGTCGGGCTGTCACCGTTGAACCAGCCCCTGGGCTGCAGCACAAACGCTGGTTCTGGGGGTCGAAGCCCATGACACTGAATTCCAAATTTCCCCCACTCCCCCCCGTCCCGAGGCCGCCCAGCCCCCCTGGCACCTCCAGTCCCCCTGCTCACGCGGGAGCATCGGCGGCTCCTCCTCGTGCAGAGGCGCCAGCTCCGCTCGTTTTCTCCTCTTGCTAATTAGCCGTGCACTGTGGGGCTGGGACCCGCTCCAGCCCTGGGTGCAGCCCGGCTGCCAGGCAGGTGACAGCCAAGGGCTGGGACCGGCCGTCCCTGCAGCCCCGTGGGGACACCCAGCACGTGTCCCCGGCTTCTCCTGCGGCTGGAGGAGCCACGTTCCGCTGCGGGGCCGGGACACCAGCCCGCGTCTGGGGGAAATGGCAAAGTGGGCGACCCGGGGGCAGCCGCCGTTTCCTAGCGCTGCTCGCACCCTCTGGCAGCGGCTCTGCCCCCCAGAAGGTGACGTTCTGGTGGCAGAGCAGTCACTGCTGAAGCATTTCAGCCACCGCCAAGCACCGCCGTCCACTGCCAGCTCCCGTCGGGCACCCAGAGCCACCAAAGGTCACATTCCCCGGCCCGGCCGCGCAGCTCTCTAACAAATCGGCTTTGTTCCCACCACTGCTCTAATTAGGAAGTTGTGCTGATTTTTTTCCCCCCACAGTTGAACTATCCAAACTCGGGCTTGTTCTCTGCCAAAGCCTCGTCCATCTCTCTGCTGGTGACTCAGCGTGACACCGGGACACTCAGAACGCGCGCAGGGAACAGGAAGGAGCCGGTGGCTGGTGCCGGTGGTGCTGGGGGTGCAGTCGGGGGGTTGCTGTTGTGAGGCTCTGAGTGCAAAACAAACCAGCCCCGGTGCCACCCCGGGCATGGGCAGCCCCTGCCCCTCGGGGGGCCGGGCAGGGCGAGCTGGGGGGCAGAGCGACGAAGAGGAGGAGAGGGAGAATGGTGGGACTCGCCGCAATCCTCTCCGGAGCAGCACCTGGCCCTGGCTGGTGTTTGCCGAGGAGGGTGGGGGACAGAGGACCCACCAGGGTGTTCCCACCAAGAGGTGCTGCCGGCGGCACAGAGCGGGGCTGCGGGGGCAGCTCTGCCCCAGGGCTGCAGACCCCATGTCCCCGTGTCCCCTGTGCGATGCCCCGGCCGTGACTGAGCTCGCCAGTGCCAAAAAGCACTGGCCCCAGCTCGTTCGAGCTGCAGTGGGACCAGCACCAAACACACCGGTTTGCTGGAGCTGGTGGTGTTTGGCTTATGGTTGTACTCGATGATCTTAAAGGTCTTTTCCAACCTCAACAATCCCATCATCCTACAGAAGGCCGGCGAGTCAGCTGCCTCCAGGCTTTTCCTTTCTTTTCCACGGGTGTTTTGGGAAACATTTGAGGCCGCGGGGGGTGCAGCCTCATCGGGGGTGCAGCCCCATGGGGGCGCAGCCACGCCAGGGGTGCAGCCGTGTCCCCCGCAGGCAGCCCCTCTGCCTCCCCAGGCAGCGCTGCCATCCAGCTGTGTTGGCATAGAAACGGCCGCGGCTCTGCCACGGTCGCTGCGTTACACAATTCGATTAAACCCCGAGCGAAAGGGCCGCTGCCGGTTAACAAGGAGGGGGGAGAAGCTCCCAGGATTCGGGGCCTTTGCCCCAGACCAACTTCCAGCAACTCCCAGCGCACTGTGGGGGTGGGCGAAGGAGAAACAAAGCCCCAGCGAGCGAAGGGCGCTGATGCTCGGCTGCTCCGCTGCCTCCCGGACAACATTGAATAAGAGTCTATTTAAAGGCGACGCCGCTTGCGTAATGCAGCAGCAATTCCCGCTCCCGGTGCTGGTCCCGGGGCTGCTGGCAGGAGGAGGGTCCGTGAGGGGACGGGGACGGTCTGTGCAGGGGCGGTGGGGGCAGGCAGCGCCGTGTCCCTGCAGAGCTGCTCCGTCCCCGCCGGGCAGCGATCCGGCATTGCCACACCAGTCACGTTAAATGCCACGGCACCTGGATCCGGCTGCGAAAATACCAGCAGGAGGAGTGACAAATCACCTGCTCCTGTGAACGTGAAGGGACTGAGATTCGTTGTCACCGTCACACGTGCTGTGTCTGCGAGGGGCGCTTTGCCGTGGTGTCTGTCCGGTGGCCGGAGCCCCTCCAGTGCGGAGCGGGGGCCGTGCCAGGGCTGGGGGCACCCGGAGGCTCCGGCACTGCGTGGGGGTGGCAGAGGAACAGCGTGAGGTTGCTCATATTCTCCAGGGTTTAATTAGCAACAAGAAATGTTGCCTCAACGACTTTCTTCAAGGGAGGACACTCCTCTATTTAACTAAACATCTGGCCAAGTAAAACACAGCTGGAAGTGCTCTGCTCCGCACACGCTGCGGGGTGCCAGCTCCCACCCACTGGGCGGCTACGAGGGAGTGTTAATTAAACACGGTTGAACACGGCGCAGCTGCTGTCCCGGGGACACGGGAACCCTGGGCCGGGGCGGCTGAGAGACCCGCGGGCGTCCCCTGCTCCATCGGCACAGGAGGCCCAAAGCCAAAGTAACGGGGATGGCTCAGCCCCCCCTGCTTTGTCCTGCACCAAGACCCGTCTGAGCCGGGCGATGCTCACGCATGGGGGGCTCTGTCGGCTGCTTGGGCGCCCCAGCACGATGGGAGCAGAGAATCTCTTAACTACCCCAGCCCCGCTGCACGGGCCGCCGCGCTGTGCCAGGCTCCGCTTTGGGGGTTACAGACAAACCTTCCCCGGCCGCCCAGGCAAACAGGATTGGCTTTTACTGCACACAGAGCCTGCTCTGAAGTTTCCTGCCCACAGGTCTCCCAGGAGCGGGGGGTGAGAAGGGGAGGGAGGAGGAAAACAGCTCCTGTTCATCCATCCGAAACACCTACTGTGAAAACACGGGGCTGGAAGAGGAATTGGTGGAACCCTTGGAAGTGGCTCATTGTTCCAGCGCACAGCGAGGTCACACACCGCGCCGGGCTCTTCCTCTCAAGGAGACGCAGCACAATCTGTTTGGTGCAGGAGAGGAAGCTGCTGGCAATCTGCTCCAAACTTTCCTGTTGGTTCAGTAAACGGCCTCTTTGCTGCGTGAACAAACGCAGGGAGCCGCGTTAACCCCTGCGGCACCAATCCCCCCCGCGCCCGCTGCCGCCCCCGGGAAGCACCAAGAACCAGCGTCCCGGGCTGCACAACGGGGTCAGCCGGGCCCGGGGCTGGGAACGCCTGGGGAGGGTTCGGCTGCTCCAAACGCCACCAAAGTCACCAGTGCATTCAGCATCGGCACAAGGGGCACCTTAAACCCACACCACCCCCTCCAGACAAAGTTACTTGTCTGCTAAAGTTGCACTGGTTAGTAAACACGGGTCCAACTCTTGTGGGACCTGAAACATTAACGAAGGGAGAGCGCAGTGGAATCAGCGCAGCCGCAGAGCAGCCCAGGGCTCGGCCCCAGCCCCCGCGGGGGGGACACCCGGCCGGGCTTTGGGGCGTCGCAAGGGGACACGGCACGGAAAGCCCGACTTAAACCCAGAGCTGCTGCTGACCCACCGTCACCGGACAGCAGCAGAGGCTCTGGGGTTACTGCTACTGTCCAGCACCAGATCACACAACCCCACGGGCCTAAAGCCACCAAAGGTCTCCAAGGACCCCCCAGGTCCTCCTGCTGTCGCAGAAACAGGGCTCAAGGGTTGCAGCTTCAAGAACATAATAAATCAAGATCTGCAGTGTCCTGAAGAGCATCTGCAAGCTGGCAAGTGAGCTTGCTTCCAAGAACAGCGGAATCTGCCCACCACCTGGCCGGCCAGGCAGCTTTCCACAGAACTCAGCACCCGCGCCGGCCCGTGCGGCACAGGAACCGGCCTCCCCGCCCGCCACAGGGCGAGCCGAGGCTTGTGAACGTGGATTTGAGAGGCTTCACACCTCTTGTCTGGTACAGAACCAGGGCGCCCGCACTCCGCTCTTCGCACCCTTGGACACGGCCCGTCCGACTGACACAAGGACAAGAGACACCGGCAGCTCTTCCACAACCACAACAAGCAGAGGACAAGCAAAGGGACCAAGCACAGGCACCGGGGTGACCTGCAGGGCTCCTGGGGGCAGCAGCACATTCTTGCCCAGCCCAAAGCCCGGGACAGTCGTTTCACCCGCGCGACGGCTCCGAGGACGAGACACCTGGGGATTAGGTCAGAGCAAAGGCAGATTCACCACCAAAATCAAACCTAAAGAAAGCATTTCCTTTGGAAGTCTGAGAGCTGTTGTTTAATCCCGAGACAGCGCTGCTGAGTGAGTTTAGAATTTAAGTTACAAAAAAGAAAGCACTAGAAAATAATCTTGATACAAGAGCAATAATCAGCTGAGGTTCCCCGCGCCGCGCAGGGACCCGGCTCCGATCGCCCAGCACAGCTGGGGCGCTGCCGAGCGCCGCTGCTCCCGGCACACGCCGGGACGCAAACGGTCCTGCTGAGCGCGCGGGGGAGTCCCCAGCAGCGGGAGTTAAGATGCTAACACCAGTTCTGGCTTTGGCCTGTTCTTGACGGGGGACGCTTCTGTGGAAGGAAAAGAAACGTGTTACAGAAACAGAGAACACACATCATCCCCCGGCATCTCCTGTGAAAGAACTGGGACTCATAATCCACTTCTCTGCAGAGGAACAAATGCTTGCACCACACCTGGAAAGTTACTAAAGCAATGAAAGTTCATTATAAATAATTTCACATACGCAGTGTGTCCCTCTTTTTCACGGCACTTGAAGAATTACCCCAGTTTCAGAACGCACCCGACACAGCTTTAGTTGCCGCCAGCCCAGGGACAGCGGCCTGGGCAGAGCAGCTCCTCCCTCCGCCCTGGCCCCAGACGCAGGTCCAGACGAGGCTCCGCCGCCGCGGGCAGCTCCTCAGCTCTCTGGCCACCTGCCGCCCAGGCACAGGGCTGACACCCGATCCCAGCCCACGAGTAAACAAGTGCTAAACTGAAACCAGCCCCCACAGCCCGGATTTCTCGCGGCCAGATTCCGCGCAGAGGGAACTGCTCTTACAGCTCCTGCTTTGCACAAGCAGCCCGGTCCAGCCTCAGCGTTCCGCTCCCCGGCAGACAGACCCTGCCCGGTGTGTGCTCTGGCACCCGCCGGGTCCAGCTCCACCTCGCGCTCCGTCTCCGGGGGCAGGTTCCGCCCGCAGCTCTTCAGCACAGACAGCAGGGGGTCACTGCTCCCAGTCCATGCCCAGCTGCACAGACCCCGCAGCTCGGGCTGTGGGTCGCCCAGGAGCAAACCCGCACGTGGCACCGGTTGTGCGCAGCTCCCACTCTGACAGCCCTGGGACGGGGAACCCAGCGATCCTCCTCCAGCTGGTTCAGAGCTACTGTTGTTACTTGACGTGAGGGCACAAGAGCTACAAGTTGTCACAAACCTCAGCTAAACCCGGTTTTGTGCAGCACGAACACTGACATCCGTGTTCCCAACGACTTGTGTTCCTGCGCAGCGGCAGGTTGGGATGACACGGGGGGACTGTTCAAGTGCCAGCAGCAAGTCCCGTCTGGGCGAAGCGCAGAGCCAAGGACCGAGCTCCTCGTGGAGCTTCACCGCGGGCCCTGCACGGGGTCCCAAGGCAGCTGGGGTCTCCCAGTGCGTCCAGAGTGTGACATGAACAGCAGACGTGCCACAAGGGGACTCCTCACCAGCAACGACCAGATGCTCTGTCAGAGACCGGAGCTGCAGCTCACGGTGCGGTGAAGGGTCAGGTTTGCCAGAGCCACGTGGGAAAGGCCCCACAGCCCAGATCAGCGGGGCTGTAAACCAGAACGTTTCTGGTCCTTCACATTTGCTGGGACGACACAACAGGGTGTTGTGGAACTGAGAAGTATGAGAAGCCAAAGCTGCAGAGCGCACAGAGCAAACATACCTGGGGTCTTCTCCGGGAGAGGCTCTGAAGGAACTTCTGGAAGCTCCATCTGTTCCTGCAAGAACATCGAGGACAACACATGACACACACCCACGCGCCAGCCGGGGGGCACAGAGCCCTGCACCAGCGTTTTGTGCACGGACTGTCTGGGAACAGAGAAGCAATTCACGAGGGTTACGGGCCTCAGTAGTGCCCAGCAAGAGAGCACGGGCTTGTGTGAGGACTCGGTGAGACGCACAGGACCCTGCATTAGCTCCGAGTCTCCTCACATCAGCGCTGGCGGCAGATCCTCCACCTCAGTCCGCTCTGGCTGCTCATCTCCCATAGCAGAGCCCACCAAGGGCTCAGAACAGCACAGGGACCACAGAGATGGCGGGGACAGTGACCAACAGCGACTTGTGTCACCTGAGCACAGCCCAGGACCTTCCGGATCTTCATCCAGTGACATGGAACAGACACCCAGTAAGGACAGAGGGCGGCTGAGTGCAGCAGACAGCAACTAAAGTACAACCCCTAGCAGCATCCCATTCCAAATGACCCTGGTGCGGAGCAATTAGCTTCATCTTTGGTGACACAATAATTGGGCACCAATAGGTGTAACTGAGCTCTCTGGCAGAATACGAAAAGCTCTTGAGAGGGAAGGAAAAGGTTCTTTCTCCCCTATTACAAACAGCTTCCTCAAATTGTGGATAAAAAGTAATTACAAGAAAATCACGCTAGTCCTACCTGAGTAATAGTGTTTAATTCTTCTAGAATGGCATCTTCATCCTCCTCAGTCAGGCTGCCGGCCAGCAACTCGTCTATTTGCTGGAAAGAGAGGAGAGACATTTTCCAGCGAATAACAGTGCAGCAGAAGCAGCTCCGCGACTCGTACGCGGCACACGCGCGAGGGAGAGCACCGCGGACCCGGGGGAAGGCAGCAAGGCCACCTCTTCTGTGGGAAACTGGGATTTAACTCCCAATCTGCCTCTGAGACGAGTCTGGGAACCGCGCACACGCCAGCGCGTACGACGGGCGGTGTCTCCCACAACTGCTCGCGCACACGTACGTACCCTCTGGTACTCCACGGCATCCTGGGTCTCACCTATTATTCTTTCTACTTCTTCTATTGACATAACCTGACGAAAAGAGCCACAAATCCACCCATGAGCGAGGCCTGCGCGGAGGCTGCTGCCAACAGCCGGGGCTCTGCGCCGGCCCGGGCCCGGCCGCCCCAGCCACACGCACCTGGTGCATTTTGTTCAGACATTCGTTGCCTATTTTCAGCCCCTCAATGACTTTCATCTCAATCTGGGTGAATTCAATATCCTGGACCTGAAACAGAAAGGAAAACGGGAAACACCACGGGCTGCAACATTCCCATCGCGTGCCGGGTACGGACTGTCCAGACCCCAGAGAAGCGGCGCGGGGACCTCGGGAGGTTCCGGGCACCAGCGGGAAGCCCCGGGCCAGACTCGCGCCGAGCGCACAGCAGCCGCTTCTCACTCACCATCCGCTCCAAGTTGCTGATTTGGTTTTCCGTTTTATCCAGAAGCTGCTCTTGGTAACGCTTCTTCTTCAGCAGGAGCATGGCTTTTCTGCAGAGAACAGGAGGAGCGAAACTCAGCACAGGGAAAAGAAAAAAAAGCCTAAAATAAATCACATCAAAGCCGTGTTTCTTTGGTGCTTTTTCAGAAAGGTTAAAAAACCCACGTGTGAACTAAGTGACATCTCTGAACTGCTGCTGTGGAGGATAAGGATGAACGAATGAGTCACATGTTCACCATCTCGTACCCGAAAACGCAGGTGTATCCGTGTGGGTTAGGAGTGTGCGGGGCCAGCCGTGCCGCGGCGGTGCCAAACAAAGCCCATCCACACAGAACGAGGCCCCGGCACCCGCGGGTGCCACCGACACAGCGTGGGGCAGAAACGGACGCTTTTCAAGGCCCTGATTTAACACCGGCCTTGAACGGCTCTCTGGGCTTCAGGTACAAAGCTTGAAAGGAGAACCCGCGACCACCTCCCAGCCCGCCGGCCCCGCGCCCGGCCCGGCCCTGCCCGGCCCAGGACCGCCCCCCGCTCACTCTTTCTTCCCGCCCCGCAGCAGCTCCCGGGCCAGCGCTCGCTCCCGCTCCAGGTTCAGGCTGATCCGCTTCTGGTACTGCCGGAGCTTGTCCCGCTGCTGCTTCAGTTGCTGGTGGAGAGACGGACGGACGGACAGAGGGACGGACGGACGGACAGAGGGACGGACAGCTGTCACCAGCCGGGCCCGGGCAGCGCCGGGCCGTTCCCGCTCCCAGCCCCGCGCTCTCCCCCCGTGTCACCGGCGGCACCAACAACGGCGCCGCTACAGACACACGATCGCCTCGGCCTCTCCCCCTCCCCGGCGCCGGGGCGGGCGGGGACAGCGGCCCCGGGGAAACGCGCCGGCGCTGACCGAGCCGGGCCCCGCCGCCCCCGCGGCCCCGTCCCGGCGCTCCCCCGCCGCGCTCACCAGCACCGCCTTGTCCTGCTCCGTGACGCGGCTCCGCCGCTTCCGCCCGAACAGGTTCCCCATGGCCCCGCCGCCGCCGCTCCTGCCCCGGGCGGCGCGGCCGCCACGCCCCGGCCACGCCCCCCGCGACGGCGGCCGCGCAGGGCCCGGCCCCGCAGAACGCGAAGGCGAGTGCGGTGCAGCGGCGAGCAGGAACCACTGGGTGGCGCTGCGGGACCGGGCGGAGAACGGGGGATGTAGGGGATGGCGACTGTAGGGGATGGGGAATATAGGGTACGGGGGGATATAGGGGATGGGGGGATATAGGGGATGTGGGGCCATAGGGGTGAGGATGGGGCGCTGTAGGGGCTGGGGTGCTCTAGGGCTGTGGGTGGTGAAGAATGGAGACCGCAGTCCCCACCGGCCCCTGCAGGGACCCGTCCCCGTGTCCCCCAGGTCTCTGCTCAGCCCCAGCGACCAGAGCCTGTGCAGTGTCCCCTGCTCAGGGGTCCCGGTGACACTGGCTGCTGCTCCCTGGGGAAATGCCCCAAATCACAGGGCTCGTACCCCTGAGATGTGCCCTGGTGCCCCCTCCCCACATCTGCCCCAGGAAACGAGCCTCACACCGGGAAGTGTTTCTGCATTTATTTTTTATTAACCATTTATTTGTTTGTAATTGTTTTACTCTCACATTACAATCCTGTGGATTTTTTAATATATTTTTTTAAATTTTATTTTTGTAAAATAAATAGAGATAAGTGAACTTTTAGGTAGGATGCTCTCCAGATCCTGGGTTAAACTCCATGATTGAATCTCTGCACCAGACCTGTGGAAATACAGCCCGCACACGCTCACAGGAAAGCTCAACAGGTCGGGTTAGTTAAAAACCCCCTCCTGGCAGCAGCTGCCCCACGCACCCGCCCACTGCGCCAGGTACTCCCTGTTCTTTAAATGAATACACTGATAGAAGTTAAAAATCTATTGTCTGTGTTGTGTATTTTTAAGCTGTGTATGTTAATCGGTTACATACAGATGCCAAACCCGGCTCCGCACGGCCGGGCGGAGGGGACATGACCCGCTGGCACCGGCACCCGCGCGGCCCGGGAGCAGTCGGGAAGAGGCACAGCTCTGTTACACCATCATTCAACTTTTGGCAGCTCAAAAGTGGATTTTTAGGTAGTTTTTCTTAAGTTTAAAGCCTTTGATTCATCGTCCAGTGAAGCGGCCCTTGGCCTCCCGGCAGCGGGGGACAGGGACAGTGTTCAGGGTGAGGACACGGCGCCCGGCGCTGGCAGCTGCTCCACCGCCGCGGCCCCAGCTCGCTCACCGGCACTGCTGTGCGGACGGGCGGGTGGCACTTGGCACTGGGTGTCCCTGCAGCCTGGGACGGCCACCGGGCCAAACCGCGATGGCCACCGGGCCACCTCCACACGCCCAGCATGGCCCAGCTGCCTCAGCACACCAGGAAACAGGACAACGCGGTGTCCCAGGCGCAGTGCCGGGCCGGCCGCGCTCCGCAGGGTTTGCTGGGCGCCTGCAGACCCCCCAACACCAGCTGGGAGGAAAACCGGCGACCCCCGGACTCAGCAGCTCAGGCTTTGTCGCCGCAGTGATTTTTGCAGAGTGCAAGTTCTGTTCTTAGCGGTTAAACCGCAGCCACCACGTGAAGGAAACGTGTCCTGTGGGTCCTGTGGCTTTGCCTGCCCTGTCCCCACCCCCAGAGCCATCACGATTTCCAGGGACAGAAACATTAATTATTCGAGGTGGAAGGCGAAGCAGGCTTTCCCCCGAGGGCTGGGACAAAGCTGCTCTGCTCCAAGCAGGAGGACCTGCCACCTTCCCCTGTTCAGTGATTCTCTTGTGCTCAGACCACGTGTGGTTCCATGCCCAGGTGTGCAGGGACGGACGGACGAGCCACGGCCACGGCCACGGCCACGCCGTGTGCAGCTGCACACACAGCGCAGCCAGTGTGCAAATCCTGCCGGCCGTCACCTTGCTGAGCGTCAGCCCACGGCAGCGCCACAGCCCGTGCTGAGCGTCAGCCCACGGCAGCGCCACAGCCCGTGCTGAGCGTCAGCCCACGGCAGCGCCACAGCCCGTGCCGACCGCGAGCTCCTGCGCTGCCCGCGTGTCTGTGAGCTCCCCGCGGGCAGAGGGTCGGTGACCACAGCAGCAACAGTGACCGAGACACCCCCGACCTCCTCACCGTGCATGTGCTTGGGGGGACAGTGGTTACGTGGGTGACTTGCTCCAGGCGCTGGGATGTCAGAGATGTCCCTTCCCCCTCTTCTTCCTCCA